>NC_048599.1:49827477-50127477 GCF_003668045.3 Cricetulus griseus
GAGGTACCTCAGGGGTGGAGCATGTGCTTAACATGTACAATGCCCTGGGCATACACACACACACACACACACACACACACACACACACACACACACACACACACACACACACACACCCCAAAAAGAACTGAATCACTTACATCATTATCTAAAGTTTCTAAGAGGATTGTCTTGTAAAATTCTAACACCAATAGGTCCATGTTTACAGCGTTATAAATAGGCAGGCCACACCCTGCAAGTCACACAGGAAACACTTAACGCAGGCTCTAACCAGCACCTTGGCAGTAGGGTATTCTGGCTTCAGACTCACCTTGAACTTCGACGTATATGGGATCAGATACGATCTCTTTGTCATTCACCTTCATCTTACAGATATATGACCCATTGTCTGAGCGTTGCACACTGGTTATGCTTCAAAGAAAAACACAAAAAGAAATTTGCAGCAACTATCTTTTGCATACCTGTTACATAAACAGAAAATCCTTCAACACACTTACCATATGCTAAGATGGTTAATGTGTCAACATGGCTAGGCCATGGTGCTTGGTTGTCTAAATGCTGCTATATTTTTCAGATGCCATAGACATTTAACTTGGCAACCTTTGAGTAATATTCATCCCAACATACATCTTGTCTAATCAGTTGCAGACTGAGGTCCCCTGAGGAAGCTCAGTGTCAATTTTCCATGGGTCTCCAACCAACACTCTGCTGGTTTCAGAGTTGTTAGTACTTACTACAATGTGAATTCATTGAAACTCTCTCTCTTTTCTCTGTCTCACTTTTTTCCCTTCTCCTGGGATGATCAGGCAGGCATTGGTATATAGAAATTTGTCTTGATTGTACATAGAAATTTGTCTTGTTTGTTGCCAGTCATCTTAGCTTTGCTTTGCTTCTGTTCCAACTGGAACAGAAAATATCTGATCCAGCTGGCACAGTGCTGTGTGCCTGTGATCCCAGCACTCAGGAGGCTGAGACAGGAGGATTATGAGTCTGAGGTCAGCCTGGACTACTCTTCAAGACCTTGTCAGGAAACAAAACAAAAAGCATCTTTGGCTACTACTGTCTTCTTTCTACCTTTGCAATATGTTTACAAGCATAAAGATATACAACATATATAAAAGCTGCATTGGGGGGCAGGCAAAATGGCTCAGAGGGTAAAAGTGATTGCTGTCAAGCCCAAGGACCTGAGTTCAATTCCCAGGACCCATATTTTGGAATTAGAGAACTGACTCCTGAAAAGTTTCTTTGAAGCAGGTTGCAAAATAATATTCAACTTGCATATTCAAGAACTGAAGCTAAAGGCTTCACAAAGACCAGGAAGCTGTGAGCGGAGGAGGAGGGGCTCCGTGCTGGCCTAAACCCAAATAACAGTTCAGCCACATACGTGGACTGTAGAAATCAGACAGTGTAAAATGTCCTGACTCAACACGTCAGGAAAATCTAGCCTACAAACCAAAAAGGGACACTCAAAATACAAACCATGACCCCAACTTCACCTTCAGCCACTCATGTCAGGAAGAAGTTTGCAATCCATTCCTGTTCCTGCAAGACCTAACTTAGACATTCCATCTCAAGGCTCCCCAGGAAAGGCAGGGTGTGGGGTAGGACCAGGGAGAGGAGTGGCTAGTCCCAATACTCTCCTCTCCCAGCTAAATCAGGAAGCTGGGGCTACATGGAAGCAACACCAGAAAGACTGAGCTCAAAATGACAAAACTAGGGGATTAGACAACTAAAGGGAGTTGAAGAAAGGACAGAGAATGAGGAAGAGCAGAGAATTTAATTGTCGCAGAGCTGTGTTGTAGGCCTGTGATAACCAGGTCCCCGAATGGGCAGCCCAGAGGGAGAGAAAAGACCCACCAAGGGGCTTCAGCTGGAAATGCTGTATCTCTAAGTATCTCATAAAGATTCCAGAGGGAAGGGGGAAGCCACCTGTGGTGACCTCGGTCCCTACCACACCAAGGAGGAGCAACTAGGAAATGTGTTCCAAGACTTAAAACTACAGGGGAATTATTTTCTCTTTTGATTCTGTATCTAAATAGAGCATCCGAGGTCAGGGTGGGGAAAGGTCTTTTCTGGCATGTGGGTCTCAGAGGTTAACAGAGGAAGGGCCACATGGCCAAGTGAGGGAGGAAAACCCACATGAGAAGGAGACCTGGGCCCCAGAAGAAGATGTGCAGGAAGAACAGGGGGTCCTCAGAATGTCAGCGAAGGTGGGAAGTGATGTAGCAGGACTCAGACCTAGAGGGCAGCCTGTCCAGCCTGAGATGGGAACCAGGACAGGAATCTCGGTGGCAGTTGGGAGAGGGCTCAGTCCTGACAGTTTCATGACCATGAGTGGAGGTAAGACAGGACTTTCTTTCAAAGTTGATGGACAAATGAGTAGTTGAAATTTTGAAAATTAATCAAGCTAGCATTTAAAAAATCATGGGAAATAAAAAACTAGAATATGTACTAGTACTCGCAGCACAGTACATGATTCAGCTAGCTAGAAACACAACTTCCATACCTACACACAAAAATTAGGAACCCTGGGTATTGATTTTTGCTACTGCCATGAATAAATACATCATTGGCACACCATCGTGGGTCTGGGCACACATGCAAAATGCACAGGATTACATGTGGACTGAAGAGTTCTGGAAAGATTACCAAGGGCTCAGCTCCCCGAGATGAGGGACTAGGGGCAGGGATAGAGGGAGAATGTTTTACACACGCAGAATGCATTGCTTCAATTTTTAATTCCATTTTTATGTATTTATTTTGTATCCAAATATATGTGTGGTGTGCATGTACATGTGCATTTGTGTGTGTTTGTGTGTGCCACACTGCGTGAGTGGGAGCCAGAGGACAACTCTGGGGAGTTGTTTCTCTCTTTCAGCCATGTGGGTTCCTGAGATCGAACTCAGGTCATCAGACTTGGGTAAGTACGCTTGCCCACTGAGCCATCTCTACCCTACTTTCTTTTTTCTGTAGTAAATTTAATGAAGCCATGTGAAACATGGATTCTAGCTCTAGCATGGCTTCCAACCAAGGTGTGAAAATCCCATCAGCTTTTGAAACAGAAACATCTGGACCACAGAGGCAGAAACAAATGACATGGACTGAGCCATAGTGTCTAGACAGGAACCACCTGGCCACAGCTGCAGAGCTGGCACTGGGGAAGCCCATGCCCCAGGGCAGTGGTGGCTGGGCTGGCCCCAGGATACTCTACAAGCATTCAGCATCTCTATCCTTCAGTATGCCAGTGCTGGGCTGGCATACAGGGAGATGTCTCACGAGTACCAGTGAAACTCTCAAGTCTTCAAATAAATACAAAAAACCAAAGGTACTATAAGATTCTGCATATATGCGATGCTTGGGGATGTCAAAACTCAAAGACAGAGAAGGAGGAAGGGGGGGCACGTATCATGGCGCAGGTAGACAGGGTCACATGGTAATGTGAATGTGCTTATTACCATTGCTCTTCACACACGCAGAGAGCTTATGTGGTGACTTATATTACATGCAGTTTACCAAATACAAAAGCAAAAAGAAAATGCAACTAACAAACGGATGCAAAGACCCACTGACAAGCTTCTTGCTTTCACCTGGTGCTGGGAGGCCATGATGGATAACCAAATGAAGGAGACCCTGAGCGAAGAGTTTAGTGACCTTCAGGTCCTGTAGTTTATAATAACTTTGCCCATGGTACTTTGGCTAAAGGAACTGTGTTCTTATTTTCTGGATTTCTGCTCATATTTGACTCCATTTCCCTTTCCTTTCCTTCTTCTGACAAAGCTTTGCTATGTGGCCTGGGCAGACCTCCTACTTGAGATGCTCCTGCCTCAGTCTTTAAACTGCAGAGGTTACAAGCATGCTTTGCCATGCCCACCCTCTTCCTCTTTCTTTTTAAAGTATCATCATCATCATCATCATCATCATCATCATCATCATCATCATTATGTGTACAGTGTTTTGCCAACATGTATGTCTGTGTATTATGGGCATTCCTGGTATCCATGGAGGCCAGTCAGATCCCTTGGAACTGGAGTAACAGATGGTTGTGAGGTCACCATGTAGGTGCTGGGAACTGAACTTCGGTAAAATGCTCTTAGCTGCTGAGCCATCTCTCCAGTCCCTCAATTCCATTTTAATTGCCACCGAGAACGGTAAGATAAAGAATTGACAACAGAAACTGGGGCCAGGAAAGGCCAAGTGTAGGGAAGTTAAGCTCACAGAGTCTATGAACACCCTCCCCCCCCCCCCAATACAGCAGGAACCGGTTCAGAGATAGAGCCCTGAATCTCAATAAATAGATTTGGCTGGTAGCTAGCAAGCCCCAGGGATCTGCCTATTTCTGCCTCCCTAGAACGGGGATTTCAAATGCATACCACCACATTCAGCTTTTTAAAATGTGTGTCCTGGGGATCAAACTCAGATCCTTATGCTAAGTACTTTACCTACTGAGCCATCTCCCAGGCCTAAATGACCATTTTAAAAATCGCATCCTTGGGGCTGGCATCATGTGGTCCAAGCCCATCACTATGGAAAGAAAGCCAGGAAGTTGTGGCTGCTGATCCATAGGCACATAGATGGCTGTAACAGCAGGGTTGTGCTCTCTTCAAGCAACATTTGACCTATGTGACCCTTCTGTTTCTTTTGGCCATTAAACACCCTACTATGTACTTATTAAATGTTTTCCTTTTCTCTTTGTGAGCTTTGTTTATGAAAAACATCTGCTTTCTGTAGAAAAATTGTTTTTTCTGCAGAAAAAATTGAGTCAGGTATCCTGTGTGTCCACTGTATGAGAACAGCTTGATAAGATGAACCAAGAGAACCATGGGAGTCTCTTCTTTGGCCTGAAGCAAAGCACAACTAGTGGAAATAGTGACAAGCTAAATTCTGGCTATGGTTATCAGGTCTGTAGGAACTGTGTGGTGGCTTTCTGAAAAGGAAACGAAAATGATTCACCTAAAGGCATGACACATATGGGATTGTGCCAAGTGTCAGGTCAGAGAAAGTGAAAACATCACAGATCAAAGAGAGCTCCACCCGAGTGTGTGTGTGTGTGTGTGTGTGTGTGTGTGTGTGTGTGTGTGGAGGGGGTCAGGAGAAAAGGTCTTGTTCTAACTCTGAGTATTTTGCACCTCATTTTAAGCTCTTGGGAACAACAGGCCAAGTCAGTTCTTCAACTGATAAAACCCCTCAGGTTAAAAGAAGGCAATTGGACTGCAGAATTCTGATTATTAGAGTAGGGGGAAAGGTGGAAAAAAGAGAAGCTGGATACAGGAGCCAAAGTTTGATAAAAGGAATACAGACCCTAATGTTTTCCTGTGGGGCACTGGAACGGCACAGCACAGTGGGGTAGCTGTCATTTGCAACAACCTGTTATATATTTTATGAGGCTCTAGAAGAGATGATAAGGAGGAAATGCTAATACCCCGATTCCATCAGAGCACAGTGTACATTCCGCAAGTACCTCATTAATATGCATGACTAATACATGTTAATAAAAACAAAAACCAGGAAATAACCGAGGAGGAAGAGCAAAGTCTCAGTGTCTACAACCTCTGAAATAGGATGGCTCGACATCTGAGAGAAGAGAATATTCCAGATACATGTCCTGCCTTGGCCGATTACAGTGACCCCTAACTCATCAGCTTCACCTTTGCAAAATGGAGGGGATACTCAAAGTGTGGCTGACATCAAAAAGGCTTCCTCTAGCAGTTCCAGATGCAGAGACCCCCACCCAAAACATCAGGCAGAGCTTGGGGAATCTCAAAGAGGAGGAGGAAGGATTGTAGGAGCCAGAGGGGTTGAGGACACCATGAGAACACAGCCCACAGAATCAACTAAGCAGGGCTCATAGGGGCTCACAGAGACTGAAGCTGCAACCATGGAGCCTGCATGGGTCTGTGATGGGCCCTCTGCATGCATGCTGTGGTTGTTTAGCTTGGGGGTTTTGTGGGATTCCTAACAAGGGGAGAGGGGTGTCTCTGATTCTTCTCCTGGCTCTTGGGACCCTTTTCCTCTACTGGGTTGCCTCATCCAACCTTGATATGAAGGTTTACGCCTAGTCTTACTGCATCTTGTTATGCCATGTTTGGTTGATATCCCTGGGAGGCCTGCTTTTTTCTGAAGGGAAATGGAGGAGCAGTGGATCTGGGGGAGGGGGAGACACGTGGGGTGAGGGAACATGACACTGGGGAAAGTGGAGGAAGGAGAGGCTGTGGTTGGGATTACTGTATGAGAGGAAAACCAAATTTAAAATGAAATATAGAAAGAAAAAGAAAGTGTGGCTGAGACCCTGTCTCATTCCCTAGAACTTCCCTTCTATGTCTCTGGGGCAAGCTGCACTGGTACCACAACTGGCAGCAGCAGAAAGAAGGCAGGAGATGGGGACAGAGGGTAGGTGACACTGAGTGAATCAAAGGGCTGGGACAGCCACACTGTTTTAAAGTTCCATAACCACAGATAGCATTGACATTGTCACACAGACACACACATAGCAAGTCAGCTAAGACTAAGTAAGGTAGCCACCTACCTTTTCCTCCCCAGAACTGGAATACATCATCTCCCACTGAGAACTGAACTCGGGGTCCTCATGCTTACAAGGCAAGCACTTTACCAACTGAGCCATCTCTCCAATAGCTGAAATGTTTTCATAACCCTTTAAAAAGCTACTTTCCTGTGGCTGGAGAGACGGCTTAGCAGTTAAGGAACGTGCTGTTCTTGCTGAGGTCTGGTGTTCAGTTCCAGAATCCACATGGAGTTTCACGACTGTCTGTCCATATACATAATGTACATCCATAACACAGGCAAACATACACACACATTAAATTAATAAACAATTTTATAAACAAACAAAAAACACCAACCACTTTCTCAATCCAGCTGTGTAACCTTAGCATGTGGGTGGATTGGGAATTTAAGACCAGCCTTGGCTACATAGTAAGTCTGAGATCAGCTGGACTACATGAGAGGCTGTCTCCAAAAAAGGTCCACTTTCTCTTGGTTTGGGGTATATAGCTCAGAGGTAGAATGTATGCTTAGCATGCTCAAGGCTCTTGGTTCTATCCCCAGAACTGAAAATGAACACACACACACACCTATACCCCCTTCCATACACACTGTTTTCTACTCCCTGGTAGCTCTTGGATCTAAGGCATACTTAGTACTAACCTTAGATGAATTGGGAACAGCCCTCTAAGCCCTCAGAGTGTGTGTTAGCCAGCAGTTACCATGGGGCAAGCTCAACAACACAGTCAGGTCAGTATTCATCCATACTCCAAAGGGATCAAGGCCTCTTAAAAAGAAAACAAGACTGACTTTTTCTTGAGGGTTCTACTTTTGGGGTGGCATTAGCATAATGACATTTAGAAAGAAAGGACACATACCTGAACAACGCAATTATTGACACCCCTTCCTCATCAGGATAAAATTGTGTGATTGAATGATGTGCCCCAAGCAATTCCTTTCCATCTTTCCACCATGAAATGCCAGCTGTTTCTTGGTACATGTTAGGAATATTGATCGAGCAATTAAATTTGACATTTTTATGTTCTGAAAGTATTATGTGTCCAATTGTGTGATTAAATGCAACTGGAGGTAGGAGCTTTGATGCTGCAGAGGTCATCTGGGGAACGGCTGTGTGTATTGGAAGTGATCTTCCAGTCTGGGATGGTGACAGCTGGTACCCACTGGAGTGAGGAGAAAATGGCCTGTGGTCATCTGGCTTGGTTTCTTCTGCCTTTTCAGCAGTGGCTGCAAAACAAAACATCAGCATTTTAGCCATTAAAATGATGAAGAAGAATTTCAACTTCTTTGGCAAAGCAGAGCATCCTCAGTGGCCTCAGAAAAGATGAACAAGAAGATGACCCTTGTCATCCAAGCACTTGTGAGGTCGAGGCAGGAGGGTCCAGAGCTCAAGGCCAGTCTGGGTTACACAGTGAAAGTCTGTCACCAAAGAGTCAAGAGCTGGGTTGCAGCTCAGTGGCAGAACACCTGCCTAGCATGCACAGGTTTCCCAGTTGAGTCTCTAGCACCTCAACAGAAGACAAGAGACGGGGAGAACTTTCCTATGTGCACATCCGACAACTATCCCCATTTACCAACTTGTGCATCTGCCTACTTGCCTCCTTCTAAAGAGCACTTAAGGAAAAAAATTCCCGGGCTGATGAGATGACTCAGTGGGTAAAGGTGCTTGCTGCCAAGCCTGTTGACCTGAGTTCCATCCCCAGAACCTACACAGTGGAAGGATATAACTGACTCCCGCAAGTTGTCCTCTGACCCCCAAGTGTGTACAGAAGGGTGTGCACCCCCTCCCATATACACACACCAAAATAAAGTTCCTCTAACAATTCTCTTCAAAGGCTGACTCACTCCAAATTCTATATACATAACTTAGCAGAAAGTACCAGTTATGCGAGGGCCTAAAATCACCTTTCTCATTACCCATCTGCTCGGTCAGACTACCTGGCTAAGAACCCTGAAATGGCTTGCAGAGCACAAAGAAATGGGTTTCAAATATCTGTGTCCAATAGGGGAAGTTTCCTTATGCTACCCAGACTTGGAGCTTCCAGCAAATGCATGCCTGCTTGAATGAGCCAAGAAATGCTTTCATTTCATCTTACCCACAAGTATTTGCAAAAGTAGAGGCTCATATTCCCTGTACCTGTTACATCTTTAAGTTGGAAACACATTCTCTGCTGGTTGCTATTCATTCAAATATGTTGGCAGTGAATGACTGGGACAAGTGAGCAAGACAAACACAGGACCAGGATCCCATGCTATGGGTTAGTGTCACTCGGTATCAAGGAGTCCCCCTGCCCTGTTAAGAGGCTGCATTGCTCAGTGAGTTAAGTCACTTGCTGTCAAGCTTGACAACCTGAGTTCAATCCCAGGGACTGATGTGTAGGAGGAGAGAACTGACTTCTTCAAGCTGTCCTTTGACCTCCACATATACACACACAAGAAATAAACGTAATTTAAATATTAGACAAAACAAAACAAAAAGCCTCAAGCCAGATTAGTGGTGCACACCTTTAATCCCAGCACTCAGGAGCTAGAGGCAGGTAAATCAATGTGAATTTGAGGCCAGTCTAATCTATATAGCAAGTTCCAGGCTACATGATGAGACTCTGTCTTGAAAGAAAAAGAGAAACAGGGGTGGGAGTCAGAGAGGGGAGGAGCAAGGGGAGAAAGGGGAGGAAGAACACAGGATACTGTGATGGCTTGAATGGTAATTCCCCCATAGGCTCATCTATTTGACTATGTGATGCCCAGCGGGTGAACAGTTTGGAAAGGATTAGGAACTGTGACATTGTGGGAGAAGGTGTATCACTGGGAGTGGGCTCGACCTCCTGCTTGTAAATCAAGATGTAAGCTCTCAGCCACTGCTCTAGCTCCATGCCTGCCTGCCTGCTACTATGCTCTTCATCCTTTTGGTTATAGAATCACCCTCTGAACTTTAAGCCTCAAATAAACTCTTCTATAAGTTGACTTGATCACAGTGTCTTATGGCATCAATAGAAAAGTAAGACAGACACCCAGTTAAGCTTGAATTTTACAAGTAGCATTTCATATTAAATATCCAGTCAGAATACACCAATTGGCTCTCCTATATAATGGTCAACTCAGAAAACACACACAGAGAGAGTAACATTATACAAACTGAACAGGTTGCATTTATATATTCAGGAACACACACACACACACACACACACACACCAAATTAAAGAAGAAAAGAGTCCACCAAGTTTGAAAGAGATCAAGGAAGGATAAATGGGAGAGAGGGTTTTAGAGGAAGGAAAGGGAAGAGGGAAAAGGTGTGGTTACATTATAATCTCAAAAATTAAAGAAACAACTCTTAAAAATAATGTGGTCAAAATATAAGTATGAAAAAAACTAAAAGGAAAAGCACCACACACACACACACACACACACACACACACACACACACACACACACACACACACACACAAAACACACACTCTCACACACACACACACTCACACACACACTCAGAGGAAGACATTTAGGATGCTGATGAGTAGAAACTGTGTAGAACTGATATAGAAGAAACTTAAAATTATAGAATTGGTATTAGAAAGAATTACCAATAGATTATTTTCTTAGGAGACATTAAGTTGCACAAGTGGAATTTAGCTGTCTAAAGGACTGCTGCCTTTAAAATATTCCAAAATACCCCAAGATAAGTAACAGGCTAACC
This sequence comes from Cricetulus griseus, assembly GCF_003668045.3. Taxonomy (NCBI): domain Eukaryota; kingdom Metazoa; phylum Chordata; class Mammalia; order Rodentia; family Cricetidae; genus Cricetulus; species Cricetulus griseus. The sequence goes on from NC_048599.1 coordinate 49,837,688, forward strand.
AGGCCTGTTAGAGATAAATGAAATCTAGGATGCTGGGATGTAAATGTTTACTCATCAGGACTGACTAACCACCAGGCTCTGATTCCCAGGACAAGGGAGACAGCACTGATTTACAACCAGCCATTAGGCCCAGATTCCCATACCAAAGACATACCTCTAGCAGGCATGGGGGCGGGGGACATAGGGTCACAACCATCATTAAGTCTTCTTTATTCTTATCAGAAAAAAAAAAAAAAAAACATAATTCTTCAAGGTGGGCAAGATAAACCCGAGTAACAACTATTTGGAAAAGAACAACCCTGGTGTACTTAAAATAACTCTGGGAACATGAAATGTCTTTGCTGTGTAAATCTCCCATCTGCCGAAGAGGCCAGACTTGCAGTCTCCTGTCTCCAGTTAAATTGTTTGGAGTGTAACCTGGAGCCAGGACCTGAAACAGAGATTTAAGGATGACAATGTATGCAAGATGCATAAACTTGAGGTGCATCTAAGCTAATAAAATCTTCAGTTGGGGTCCACTCTTCCTGAGTGTGAGCCCAGTGGGCCTGACCCTAAGTAAAGAGCTTTGCCTTAATTTCTCTAATTGTGTGGAGTGATTCCTCAGCCCCACATTTCTTATTTTTATTTGTCTTTTAAACTTTTATATGTATGGGTGTTTTGACTGCATGTATGTTTGTACATGCATTGCCTGTGGGGGCTGGAAGTGGGTGTCAGATCTTCAGGAACTGGAGTTATAGACATTTGCAAGCCACCATGTGGGTGCTGGGAAATGAACCCAGGTCCTCTGAAGAGCAGCTAATGCTCTTAACCTCTAAGCCATCTCTCCAGGCCCTTATTTCTACAACAGAAATACATGTCACAGTATGCTTGAGAAAGCCCACTCTATGTAGATGACCTCCAAAGCCCACATTATCTTGTGTACAGACACGGCTGTGGCCATTGGAGCTTCTAAATTTCTTCTTGCTGAAGAATTTCTTGCTCAGTTTCCTGGAGACAGATCATGTTCTAATAAATTGTTCCCACTTTCTGCTGCCATCCAGGTGTCTCTAATTCCTCATACCAGGAAGCCCCAGAAGGTACCCTCTGAACCCTGATAGCCACTAGTATCAAAAGGCTCTCTGGTTTTCCTCAGCTTGAAATCTTCATAGGTGTAGGAATGACACAGGGCGTTATGGATCAGCCGACAGCTAGCTGTGACCCTATCCATCCAGACAGATCAGAGTGTCATGGAAACAGGGTTAATTCATTTTAGGGGGTAGTAATCCATTGGACCCTAGAGAAGGGGCCCTTCTTCTGTCCTACATACAGCCATGCCAAACAAGCTTCATTCACAGGTCTGTGCTCTGTGTAGTCATTGGGTTCCATCCAGGCATGCTCTGATATGGCTGGTCTCTGTGGTCATGCATTTCTGGGTGTTTAGCTCATGCCTACAGACCTCCTCAAGGGTGTTCTGTTTATCTCTGTAACTTCTGAGGAAAAGAATTACAAAGATTCTAAATATTTTCTATTTAAAAAATGATAGCATGCCCATGTGTTCTTTGTGCAGTGTCAGGGGGTCCTTGAGTCCCATCTTTTATTTCCAACAAGCTGGGGACTCATTCGGGATTCTAATTCCATCTGCAAAGAAGTCCAGAATCATGTTATTGAAGAAACATGTCCTATGGCCCCATTGCAGTGACCCTATAGCTTGGGCATCTGGTATCCCCTAGATTGGCAATGGTCCTGAACAGAAAAGTCAGCAACAAAAAGGCCCATGCACAAAGGCGACAGGCAACTCTGTTCACAGGTCAAAGAAAAAAAAAAAAAAAAAGTCAAGTACTGTCCTTGCAGACATTCTGAGAGGTATTTGAGAGAGAATGTGACACACAACCGAGCAGGGTGTGGGCGCGGAGCCCCCTCCACAGTTCTGAGCAGGGCATGGGCACAGAGGCCCCTCTACAGTTCTGGGCAGGGCATGGGCACGGAGCCCCCTCCACAGTTCTATAGCTGTCCAGTGACCTCATGAGGCGTATTAGCAGCCAGGCCTCTAGATCCAGTCATGGGATTAGAGCAATCTGCCTAGTGCTGAGAAGTACCGATCTTGAACACTGTCCTGCAAGGCAATCAGTTGGAGATGGGAGAAGCGACAGACTTTGAGTACGAAAAACCTGCCCCGTAGGGATGGTGAGTAGTGGGGTGCTGAGCCACTCAGGGGCTTTCAAACTGAGCTCCAAGAAAAGTAAAGAAACAGATTATTCCAGACAGTCCATTAGGACTTAAGTAATGGAAGGGCAATGAAGAAAAGCAGAAACAACAAGAAAACTGAATGATCAAATATTGTTGTTTTACTTGGACTAAGAAAGCTATCCTTATACCTCAAACTGGGTCTGTCAGCTCTTTTTTTAAAGAGATTTTTTATTTGTTTATGTTTGTTTTAGATTTAATTCTATTGTTTTATGTGTATGAGTGCTCTGTCTCCATGTACATCTGTGCACCACAGGTATACCTGGTACCTGAGAAAGTGGGGTGCCTCCATGTAGGTGTTGGGAATCGAACCTGGGTCCTTTCCAAGAACAAGTGCTCTTAACCACTGAGCCAACTCTCCAGCCCCTGGGTCTGCCGGTTCTACATTTACTATCTTCATTGTAAGAGTCTCGTCTCCAAGAAGAAACTGACCATGCCTTTGCTGGAGGAAAGGGCCTGTGTTCCTGCCCTTATCCAGTGAGAACCCAACACAAAGAAAAGAGAACTATGACAGAGGTTCCTCAACAGACTCCCTCAATGCTTGCTCCCTACTTATATCTCTGCCCAGCCCAGACCAAATCCTAACAATCAAGCTGACAGGACTCACTCACCAACAGCTTCTCATGTGGGAACTCCAGCCCCTCTGCTCGTACTGATTGACCAGAAAGCAGAACCAAAGCCTCTGACCAGGCAGAAGCTACCCCGCCTTGCTCAGTATAACCCTTCCTGCCCCAGCTAAGAGGAGAAACTGGACAATGTGGAAGAAAACTCTAAAATTTCACCTTCTTTCCAACTATCCAGGAGAAACCCTGGACTTCATCTCCCCACAGGGAAGTTCCCCTAGAAGAGGAAGGAACCATGTGTGTTAATGCCTCACTAACTAGCACTGAGGCCAGAACTCGAAAAAGTGAGCCTAAGTCCTTATTAGAGAACCCTCTTGGGTGGCAGGCCAGGCAGACCATTCTTGGGGCCCCTGCTCTACACCTGGGCTGTTATTGACTATCCTGAGCATTCTGTCCTCAGGGGAAGAAGGGACAACGATTAGTAGGGCACACCAGTTATTTGGGAATGAGGACATGTAACAGGTCATGGGGTCCTTGCACAAGGGTCCCCAGTCAGTCCCCTTGATGGGACAATGTTAATGAGTCCCTCAAGAACACATGAGGGGACTGGAAAGACCTAGGCACAGGAGGCATAAAGGAGTCAGTCGTTTGATCTCGAAATATCAGTAAGGCCAGGAAGGCTTTTAATATCCAACAAGGAACAGATGAAGGGCCAACGAAAATCTCAATTCTGAAGGCTCAAAAATCTTCCCACCAGGCCATCCCAGGAGGTACTAATGCCAAACAAGGGGGCCGATGAGAAAATACTCTCAATTAAAATTGGAGGACCCTGTAGTGGTTTGAATGAGCAATGTGCTCTTAGTCTTGGATATTTGAACATGTGGTTCTCAGTTGGTGATGCTGTTGGGAGGCTTAGCGTGGAGGAGGTGTGTCACTGGGGGTGGTCTCTGAGAGTAAAATGTTCACCTCCTAGCATGCTTTCTCTGCTTTGTTTGTGGTTCAGGATGTGAGCTCTTGGCATCTTGTTCCATCCTCTGTGTCTGCCATTATAAACTCTAAATCTCTGAAACTATAAACCAAACAACTCTTCTTCTACAACTTTCCTTGGCCATGTAACTTTATTGCAGAAACAGGTAAGTAACTAATATAACCCCCTTGGCCAGATAATACTTACATTACATTTTATGACCAGCAGTTGGCTACCTATTTCTAAAAAAGATTACAAAAGATAGAAAATTGGAGATACAGAGGGTTAGAACGGCTACTCAGGGAAGCCCAAAAAGTGCATATAAGAAAAGATGAAGAGGCTGGACTATGGTGGTACACGCCTTTAATCCTAGCACTTTGGAGGCAGAGGCAGGTGAACCCTCTGTGAGCTCAAGGCCAGCCTGGTCTACAGAGCAAGCTCCAGGACAACCAGAGCTTTACACAGAGAAATCCTGTTTCAAAAAAAAAAAAAAAAAAAAAAGAAGGAAAAAAGAAAAAGAAAGGAAGGAAAGGAGGGAGGGAGGAGGGAGGGAGGGAGGGAGGGAGGGAGGAGGGAGGGAGGAGAAACACAAAAGCTAAAGGCTAAATTTATGCTCTCAACTGTAGGATAATGTGTTCAGGGAAAGAACGAATCTCAGTTCCACAGATCCAAGATCCTTCCACCAGGCCACCTCAGGAAAGCACGACATAAAACAAGCCCATAAATAAGGGAGATGACAAAGCTACAAGTACGGGATGATGGGCCATTTCAAAAGGGGATTCCCCTGAATAGAAAAAAGGAAGAGAAGCTGATTTCCTTTATTGCTTTCAAAGAGGACTAGGAATAACAGAGCTCTTTTAGACTGGCAGGTCCTACTAAGAGTCTCTAGTGAACCTCAGAGTTATAATTATATTTAATTATAATTGTTGGTAATTAGAAATTACCTCTTAGTTAACTCTGGCACAAGCAGGTCCTCTCTTTGTATACAACCCTTTGGACTCAAATGATCTCAGCCCTCATTTTTAAGAAGCCAAAGTGTGAGTCCAGGAAAGAGTAACTAGAAAAACTTCCTATTTGTACCTGAGACCAAGATTAACCCAATAGGGTGAAGCTTCATGTCGAGGCTAGGCATAGGGCTAGCGCTGTAAAGAAGCAGAGTCAAATCTCTAAACATCTTGACTTCACAGGAGAAAAGGACATTTTCTCAAGGTTTGAACTAAGAAGGGCAATAGAGGAAACCTAAAGGGCCCTCCACTCCATATTACTCTCAAGATTACAGAAGACACTGTAAGGACACAGTATTCCATCTCCTTCAAAAGGAGGTCAGGACTAAAACCTGCCATTGAAAGACTGATAAAAGCTGGTATCATTGAGCCCTGTATGTTTTCTTGTAACAGCCCAGTCTCACTGATTAAAAGCTAACAGATCCTATCTTAGTTACTTTTCTATTGTTGTGAAAAAACACCATGATCAAATACTGCATTTAATTGAGCTTTGGGTTTTAGGGGGTTAGAGTCCATGATGGTGCAGTAAAAGAACAGCTGAGAGCACACATCTTGATCCATAGCCATTAGGCAAAGAAAGTGTAATGGGAATGGCATGAGTCTTTTGAAAACTCAAAGCCCACCCCCAGTGTCACCCCACCTCCAACAAGGCCACACCCATTAATCCTTCCCAAACAGTTCCACCAACTAAGGATCAAGTATTTAAATACATAAGCCTATGAGGGTCATTCTCATTCAAACCATTACAGATCCTATAGCTTGGTCCAAGGCCCTAGGACAAGAAATCCAATTATCCAGAGTAGATGCCTGTGGTACTCAACCTCTACATTCTCATCACAGGAGTGTACCATGGCAGGTTCAGTGTTGTAGACCTACAAGATACATTTGGGGCCTTGTCCCCAGCCAAGAACAGTCAAGAGCTCATTGCCTTAGACTGGGAAGATCCTCAGACAGGTAGAAAGAAATATTATAGGTGGACAGGTCTTCCCTAGGGACTTACCGACTCCCTCAGTTTATTTGGACAAATTCTGGAACAACCTTTCTGGTTTGGTGTGATTACTAACAGAATGAAGCAATGCACCCTTTTGCAGAAGTAAAAGCTGCCTTGTGTGTTCTTTGTTCTGGCTGTGTAGTGTCCTTGAACCCCAGATTTTATTTCCAACACTTTGAAGCCTATGGATTCACCTTTGCCTCTTTGGTGGTACTGGGGCTCAGAAAACAGTATTTTAAAATATGTGGCTTTGGGATTGAAGTTGAGAGTACTTGAAGGAGTCAATACCAAGAAGGCTTTCTTTATCTAACTAAAGAGATATACAATTAGAAAAGGACACACCTTCCCCATTCTTCTGACTGACTTTCATAACCAAAGAAGAATGAAATCATTTCATAGGGAAGGGCATGGAATCAGACCTCTTATCTAGAGCCCAGAGGAAGTTTGTTCCAGGCCATTCATTTGTTCTCTTCATTCATTCCTTCACTCATTCATTCATTCATTCATTCATTCATTCATTCATTTTCTCCCCTAAAAGCCCGAAGACCCAGCCTCCTTTCCACCCTCAAAGAGAATAGGTATACCGCACTCATATTCATATCCCTCAGCCTTGTGCTTATGAATAGGGATATATACATATATATTTTTGAAACAGGGTCTCACATAGTGCAGGCTGGCCTCAAACTCTCTACATAACTTCTGATGCTCTTGCCTTGATTTTCTTGAGTGCTGAAATTACACCAGGTTTTGTGTGGTGCTAGGAGTTGAACCTGGGGCCTCATGCATGCTAGGCAAGCACTTTACCATCTGAGCCATGTCCCCAGACACTCATAAACTTTTTCTGTTGTTATGTCTGTTGGCAGTTTGTTTTAGTGGACCCAGTCATCTGACCTTCAGGAGGAAGACTGAACTTCCTCACAATGGGCAAAGACTCTGCAGCTCTATTTATTGAGCACCATGAGACTGAGGGGTCAGGGGTTTTGTCCGAGGAACTACTTTCCTCCTTTTAGATGTATGTCCCATTCTCTGAATGCAAGACTCAAAAATAGAAGCAATAGGTTTTACCTTCCTTTTATGTAGTTAATCCCTTAACATCAAGGTCTTCTAGTTTAAAGGTACCACAAGTTATAAAAATTTTCACATACATTGAAGCAATCTCACATAAAATGGAAACTACTTAGCAATCCCAACCCTTCAAGATAACCTCTTATTACAATTTAGGGCTGTTTTAGCTTCTAGGTTTAGATGAGCCAGGCTGTTATAACTGAACAAGTTGTTAAGAGAATTGGGGAAGACCCCCATTTCTGGGACCACCACTAAGACAGGCAGTAGTTGCACTCCACCTGTACTTTCTCCATACTCCAGATGGCCTAGAAAACAACTGATCTCCATGTGTGACTGCCCAGAAGTTGCCTAAATGGGCTGACTGCCAGCACCTACTTATATAACTATTGGAGCAAGATAAGACTTGCTCCAATAGTTCATCTGGAGAGAGTAAGGCACTTGCTCCAAAAGCAGAGCAGGAGAGGGTCCCAGAGTTAAGGAGGTGACAGCAGCCTTAGCTGAGCTGCTGCATACTGTTTCCTCCCAGGAAAAACGGGAATGGCAAAACTGGTGTCCCCAGGGCCCCCCCATTAGGAATATTGGAGTTACATATTACCTACCATGTGTGGTTCACAGTGAACAGTGAATGTTAGCTATTATTTCTGTTATTTTCTCCTTTTATGATGAACTATTAAAGCTCTGCTGTTGTCTAACACTTGAGAAGTTCTGACTTTCAAGGATTGGTACTAAGGGCCAGGCTTCTCTTTGTGGATGGTGAGATGTGGACCGTACAACTTTGGGGTGAAGCAGTGGTGCCAGCCACATGTGTATATGGTGCCCTATTGTTGAGCAATGCATATCCCTCAGTATGGAGAAAGGGAGTAGGTATGTAAACAGAAACAATCTGAGATTCTGGACCCCAGGGTCAAGATAACAGTAAAATACATTTTTGTTTTCTTTCTTTCTCATGTAACTCAGACTGGCCTCAAACTTGTCTTGTTGCTGAGATGACCCTGAACTTCTGACCCTCCCAAGTGCTAGGATTACAGGCAAGGGCACCACACCCAGTTTATGTGGTACTGGAGAATCTTGTATGCTAGGCAAGCACTCAACCAACTGAGTCCAATCCCCAGCCTTCAAAATGCATTCAAGCGGCCAGCTTTCCACTCCTCCAGCTATTTTGGCATTCTATAGAATGTCCCTTTGTTGCCCTCTTTAATTTGCTACAGAAGTAGAATCCCGTCAGAATTATTTCTGGTGACCTGGAGGGAGGAGGATGCGATCAGACAAAAAGAATGGGCTCTTATAACAAGCCTTTAAAACTGTCATTAACATGTTCCTGTTAGCCTCAAGGAAACAGGGGCAAATGTGGGCCTGTGGGATGGCTTCCATTTTGGAGATAGCTACTGAAGAATGTTCAGTTGAGAGCTAGAGTAAAAACTCCCAACAGCAGCTTCATGTGAATTTAGTACTCCCTACCCAGCACGGGTGGAAAGGCAGTCCTCCCTATATAGCACAGGTGGAAAGGCAGTCCTCCCTACACAGCACAGGTGGAAAGGCAGTCCTCCCTACACAGCACAGGTGGAAAGGCAGTCCTCCCTACACAGCACGGGTGGAAAGGCAGTCCTCCCTATATAGCACAGGTGGAAAGGCAGTCCTCCCTACACAGCACGGGTGGGAAGGTGGACTACCTCTGGCTGTGACTTTGGTGTGACTTGGGCAGTCACACGCTACCCACCTCTTCCAAAGGTGTTCTAGTGTGTGGACTAGATAAGCAGGCCCTGGGAAATGGAACTTTTCATCTGCAGTACATGCTACTCAGCAGCCTTGGATGCATGGCCTCTGGCTAGTTCAGTTCCAAGATGGGCTGCCCAGCCCCCCCAGCAGTCACAGTGGCTGAACGGTCTCACCTAGTCCCAGCATTAGATAAGGAAGTCCCTTTGCCCAGTGCCTTTATGTTTCCAATCACCACTTAGCCCTTGACTAGAATCCAAATGGTGGCTTCCTAAAGTCTGAGATTTTGTCACCATCACCTTTCCCAAAAGTGCTTGGTACAGGGACAGACCTGTGGGATGTGATGAGCCATAGTTAATGGTCCCATTGCTATACTGGTTAGGTATGACATCCACTTTCCATGTGGGTTTGCTTTGTTTTTCTGAACACATTTATCCATGGCTTCTTCAGAAACTATAGGTGGCATCCTCAGAGTCCGGCATGATATGTGGCCTAGAGATGACATACAGTGACATCTACGGAACATGGGCATGAGATTGCATAGCATTCCAAAGAGTGGACAGGCAAGACAGGCAGGCCAGGCATCGACACCGCTGCAGCTGGGAGGACAATGACGGGACTGTTGCTATGCCTCTGGAGCAGGCTTCTGGCACCCACACAGCTACAGTGGCTCAGAAACTCAGGGACTTTGTGAAGACTCAAGATTGACCTGGAATCGTGATAGCAAACAATCTGTATTCTGTGTGATGAACTAATGCAACTCACAATTAAGCCAAGAATATTTGCTGAGCACAGTGTGTGAGGACTGGTGGGCAGAGATGCTCAGTGGTTAGTCAGCAGTTCGTACTCACAGAGCTGAAACCTACCTAGTCTGCCACTGCCTTGACATTCAGGATGGATTCTGACCTCTCTCAAACCCAGAGGAAAAGAGGACCGTGGGGATAAGAGCTGGGGTACATTCTCCATAAAACCAGAGGAAAAGAGGATAGGTCCCCCCACAAGAGCTGGGGTACACTCTCTGTACACTGCCTGAGACAGTAGTCACTGGTTTTCCTCTGAACTCTGTCCTGGTGGCCCTTTGAAGTAGCAATTTCTGCTGTCTTGGGGAGAGAAGCTCTAAGAATAACCAATGAGATCCACTAGGGACAGTGCATAGGGAATGGCCACAGCATGGACCACAGGGAAAGCATGGTTCTTGGCTTTCAGGGATCTTCATTTCTCCCTGAAATGAAGGTTGGCCTCTACAAGACTTTCCGAACAGGAACCTCATTTTGATTTTCTTGAAGCCCAGTGACCACAGTATAAGGTGGAAACAGGAAGCTGACACTGAAGGCCCTAGGACAGTGGGTAGGGGGGCAGCCTGGAGACTTCCTGGATCTGAAGTCCCTCTAAGTTGTGGGCCCAGCAGGATAGCAGCCCTGTAGGGCAGAAGGTTCTGGTGAGTGAGCCTGTTCCTTATACTGTCACCCTGGGGTGTTATATACTGTCAGTCTGGTTCACAGCCCAGACAGCCCCGGGTCTGGGAAGGGCACTCCTGGCCAGATGGTGGACTAAGAGTGAGCCTGAAGTACAGGCTGAGGAACCTGTGGCCTACTCTTTCTGCTCTGCATGCTCTATAATTTAGTCCCAGTGTCAGGAGGCCCAAAGGAGGTTTCAGGAATGGTGACTTACTCTCAAGCCCCTAGGTGTCCTTTGCTTTCCACCCCATAGATGGGCAGGGGCAGATGTAGCATGATTGAATCACAGGATGCTTTACCTCAGCATGCTCTGTTTTCCTTCCAGTCCTGTGGTCTCCCTGCTGTTCCCAGGACTGCACTGCAGATCCAGGACTCCTGCCTTCCTCGGGAGAGGGGGCAGAAACTGGATCACCAAGCTCCCATTCTGTGTGTACTGCCAATTTGTGGGCCTGGGCAGATTCCATGGTTTTTTGTTTGTTTGTTTGTTTGTTTGTTTGTTTTGTTAAAAACAAAGGCAAAATGTTTCTACATGGTGTAGTTTGGCTTTATGCAAACGCAAAGGATTCTGAATTTTTTTTAAAAAAGAGTAACAATATGGGGTTGGTGATGTAGCTAGGGTGGTAGAGTGCTGGCCTCAGGCAAGTTTGTTCCCCAGCCCTGCATACAAATGGGCCTGGTAGCACATGTTCACAATCCCAGCACTCAGGTGGAGGGGGAGGCAAGAGAATCAGAAGTTCAAGGTCATCCTTGGCTATATAGTGAGAGTTAAGGCCAGCCTTGAGATATATGAGACACAATCTCAAAGAAAGGAGTAGGAAAAATATAACCTTCTATCAGAGATCACTTGACCTGACCAGTCTTAAACTGTATAGAGTAATCATTAACTTCACCAGAGAGACTGCCCTCAGATCACTGGAAAAAGAGGCCATTTGAGAAATCAAAGACTCTGGTACTGTGCTTGTGTATAAGCGTGCAGCCCCAGACCTTGAGTCAGTGCTGGAGGGAATGGGAATGGGGCTTAATAGCCTAAAGAGAGGGGAGTAAGTGACCATTGGTCACACGTGCTTGCAAAAGGTCACAGCTGTGGCATAACAGGAGGCACAAAGCCCTGTGATAGCAAAAATCCAGAGCTCCCCACAGAGTAGGAAGAAAGTAAAGTAGCCAATGAGACATGACAGTGGCAGGGCCAGATTTTTTTCACATGGACCCAAGTCAGTGCAGCATGTCAGAGGACAAATGAGCCATTACTTCAACACTTAAACAACAGATAAACACCCACTATGCAGCGTATGAGATTACTTGGAGCCAGAACTCCATGACATTCATTGACAGGTGACCCATTGCAACCACAGGTGGGCCTTTCTGAAGAGTAGGAAGGAAGGACAGAGACCCCAGGCCACCATGAAAGTTCATTATCCTCTGTGTCCTGGCTTGGAAGAGCCCCCAAAGTTATGACTAAAGTATAAAGGGGTGACCTCCCACGGCCCTTGCCCCACACATTCCTTTCGTCAAAAGGGGATGGGAAAAAAGGAGAAACACATTCAACCTTTGACCCAAAGGGCTTTAAATGACCCCTCATAGTGTCTCCAGCCTGCCTCTTACTTTTTGGTATGGGCATTTGGCTCCCTCTCAGAAGGAAGTCCTTTGCAATATCAGCTTCCCAAGCAGACTCCAACTCCTGGATTCTCTCATAGAAGGAGATCAATGCAACCAGAAAGAACATTCTAGAATCTTAACTGCAACCTTTCACCATCCTCTCCAACCTTCCTACCATGTTTCCAAACTTGGCAGAACATCAGAGTTTTCCAAGGAAGGTTTTAAAATTTTAATGCCTGAGGTACAGTTTAGGTACCAAGATTCTGAAAAACCTTTTCTGGCAATTTTTCTGACTAGCCCACTGCCTTAGAGTAGCCATGAAGTGGAGCTCTTCCATCTTCAGATGGCAGGGGTCGGTGCCAGGGGTAAGCACTGCAGTATCTGGTGTGAACAGACAAGCACTGAATGGCAGGAAGTCTTTCCACAACACCAACATCTGATCTGCCTTGTTTCAGAGATCAACTAGTCATGCCTGGACTAGAGATGCTAAACATATGGAACCAATTCTGCTGACTTAGCTGCTTCAAGTGCTCACAATGAAATGTGAACATACAGTGTTTATTTAACCAAGGGTTTTCCGTCCTTTCCCCTCTGGCAGCCTGCCAACTGCCCCCAGAAAGACTTCGAAGCAATTATTTCTGGCCACAGGCATGAAGCCTGATTTTCTCTCACCAAGGGAGGTATGGAGTTAATTCCCTCAAAGGCCCAGAGGTGGGTTCCCAAAACCTGGGAGAGATCTCATCCCTCAAGTCCAGTTCCTCTATCTTGCTGTTCCCAAGCCTATACTATACTCCAGACCACAGAATTCCTCTTATTAAAAACAAAACAAAACAAAGACTTTTAAGGAAAATAAGTATTTCCTTATAAAATGTAAAATGTGACAGTTCTGGAAGACCTTAAACCTTTGCAAGAATAATTTGTTAAAGTCCTTTCTAAGTGACAGAGAACAAAACATCCACTTAAAAAAGCAGTAGAAGAACTTTTACCTACTTTCTGTAGTAAGTATATTAAGAACCCTGACCATTACATGTAAAACAAACATTTAAAACAAACAGCAAACACTATGAAAGGGCTAAAGCAGTCAAAGTGAGGGAAACCAGAAAGTTGTACGGTGGCTGCCAAGGAGGGGGAGGGGGACTGAATGGAGTGGAGTTACAGTTTATGGTGGCTAATCTCGGTTGCTAACTTGACTACATCTGGAGTCAACTAAAACCCAAGCAGCCGGACATACCTGCAAAGGATTTTCTTGACTGGCTCATTTGAGGTCAGAAGACCCACTCTAAATCAGGGCCACACCTTCTAGAGGCAGTCTACACAAAGGGACATGGAGGAAGAAAGCTTCTGTTCTCTGCCTGCTTGCCCTCCCTGCATACAAATAGGCAAGCAAACCCTCATAATATAAAAAACTTTAAACCCAAAATAAAAATATACAATATAAATATTATATAATAGCATGTTAATAGAGTAATAAAAAGGTTTTTTTAAATATTATTCCTTTTACATGGGGGGGGCTTCATGACTAGAAGGTAGGATGGGTGGGGGGCTTCTTTTGGCTTCTTTCTTGGGTTCATTTACAGGCCCTACCTAGAGAATCCCTCATTGCAACTGGTTGACCAGAAGGAGGGGTCCTGTATGTGAGAACCAAGGGCAAGGAGGAAGGTCCAAATGAGAATCCAGTGAGTGAGGCCTCAGCCACATGAACAAACCAGCTACCACTTACCCTGATCTGTCTAGTACAGAATTGGGAAACAGCAGCTCTGTCCAGATGTTCTACCACAACCACCTACTGAGCAGACACACAGAACCAGAACTCTGTGAGGGTGGACTGCTTTGAACCCACAGCTCAGCATTTCAAGTATTTATGTGTCTGTGTTCACTGGGGGCTATCCTAACTTGTGTGGTGGTTTTGTCATGAATACTTGCCAAAACTCATCAAGTTCCACACTTAAAGATCTGTTTACCTGGGGACTAAAGAGATGGCTCACTGGTTAGATGACTGGCTGTACTTGCAGGGGATCTAGGCATGGGTTCATGCGGTGCACAGACAGACATACATACAGGCAAAACACCCAGATACGTAAGATGATACACAATTTTAATAATCTGTGCATTTTTATTACAGAAAATCAAATGTCTCTAGAGTAAAGATTAAGAAAACCTAAACACTCATTAAGAAATAACTGGACTGGGGGTAAAGAAATGCTCAGCAGGGGCTGGAGAGATGGCTTAGCAGGAAAGAGCACGGGCTGTTCTTCAGAGGTCCTGAGTTCAATTCCCAGCAACCACATGGTGGCTCACACAATCTGTAATGAGATATGGTGCCCTCTTCTGGCATAAAGGTATACATGCAGATAGAGCATTCATATACATAAAATAAATAACTAAATCTTTTTTAAAAAAGAAAGGAAAAGATAAGAAAAGAAATGGCTCAACAGTTAAAAAAGCATACTACTCTTGCAGAGGACCCAAATTTGGTTCCTAGCACTCACACCTGAGGGCTTATTAATCACCTATAACTCTAGGGAGAGGGGATGCCTCTGGCCCCAACAGGCACCTGTATTCACATGCACATACTCAAACACAGATACATACATGTAACTCTAATGAATCTCTAGGAGAAAAAAAATATTGTTTGGCATTAATATATCAATAAATGTATGGGACATTCCCATATGTACCTGTGAAGTAAATGAACCATGCTGAGATTTGGCTCGGTTGGTAGAGTGCCTGCTTTGTATGCAGGAGACCCTGGGTTCCAGCCCCATCCAACACTGCGTAAGTTAGATATGGTAGCATATTCCTGTGATCCCAGCACAGAGGTATGAGGATCAGAAGTTCACGGTTATACTGAGCTCTATAACAAGTCCCAGGCCAACCTGAGCTGCACAAGAACCTATCTAAAAACATGAAACATTAAACCAGGCATGAACTTCAATCCATCTGCCACTAATGTGCTTGACATGAAATGAGACTAAGAGGGTTGAAACAGTGAATAACAACCGGTATTGCTAACATTTGACCCCTTACACTGGATGATAAGGACATGGGTAAATCTTACTTCCTGCATCACACTTAGATAAGTATTATAAAGACTAAAGACTAGATTAGAAAAGAAAAATGCAATGGTTAAAAGAAAAGGTTAAGTGTACTTATTGATTGGCCTACCTAGTTAGAATCTTAGCATCCTTGTGTGATGTGGCTTAGAGATGAAGCTCTGCCCTCGTCCATCCTCCTATACAGGTCCTAAAACCATGACAACTGTCTTGAAGTTCTCACCCCACAGTTCTCACTCTGGCTGAAGCCCTGCCCTTTTCCTTGGATAAGCACAACTAAATTCACGGCCAGGTTCTTTAACACTCCTTCCTGGGAGGTAGGAAAAGGCTCCCCAACGTTCCCCAAGGATCAGACTTCGGACACACTGGCTCTGTGGAGTGCAATTAGAGAGGAGGTGACTTAGAATGGCCTGACAGGGCAGAGCCACACCCCTAAAGATAGAGTCCATAGGTCCTGAGCTGGCATGGGTATCTGTGTATTGAAAAGATTTTTTAGATGGGTTTAAAGCTCACCTTCCAGCAAGGTGTTGATGGTGCATGACTTTAATCCCAGCACTCAGGACAAAGAGGCAGGCGGATCTCTGAGTTCAAGGCCAGCCTGGTCTACAGAGTGAGTGGCTCCAAAGCAATACATAGAATCCCTGTCTTGAAAAACAAAAACAAACAAACAAAACAAAAACAAACAAACAAAACAAAAACAAACAAACAAACAAACAAAAAAGCTCACCTTCCTAGCTGGCTGCGGTGGCAATCGCCTTTAATCCCAATCCTTGGAAGGCAGAGGCAGACAGAGGCCAGCCTGGTCTACAGAATGAGCTCCAGGACAGCTAGAGCTATTACACAGAGAAACCATGTCTCAAAAACAAAACAAAACAGAATAACAACAACAAAAACTTACCTTATCTCACCTTCTGTGTTGATAGCATCTGCCTCAGCCACCTTACCCTTATCCTTCAACCAAAATACTTAGATGGTTTATATTTTACTGTATACAGCACATTTGTGGTTTTTTTCAAATATAAAATGATACCATAACACCAAATGAACAGACTTTTAAAATTGATGTAAATCCCTCTCTGACCCTGAGGATTCTACTGTTCTCTCTAGAGGGAATGCCCAACCTATCCTATCTACTCCAGGAAGATTTAGGGTCCTTCTTGCCACCCATTACCCAAGAGCCCATACTCCCAGCATATTTGATTGGAACACCTTATGGTTTATTCTGGGAAGTCTAGTATTCTCAGCAAGATGATATTGCATTTCTAAGTCTAGAATGTTTCTCTAGATAGAGCTGGAGGGGTCATTTCACTGGGGTGGTGGTGGTGGGGTGGGGGAGACAGGCAGCATAGTCAGCCAGGAGGGCAGCTGCCAACACTGAAGAACCAACTGAGTGATTCATGTTTTAAATCATGCTCTGTCCCTTGTTCCTGTTTCATCATTGTATAATGGAAACTGACTGCTGCTCACATCTGGAGTCCCAGCCAGGGCTCAGAGCACTGGGTCCAGTTTCAAAAAAGTGTCCCAGTTCCTTTCCCCTCCAGCAGAAAGGTGCCCTACCCAGACTCCCCTCTCTGTTCTGTCCACTGACAAATGGACATTGCACTATAACCTATGTGTCCCTACAAGACAAAATCCAACCCAACTTGAACTCACATGTTGGTCTCCCAAACTGGTTCTTATTGTTGTTTTTAACTAAATCTAAGCCCAATGAGCTTCCTTTTAATTCTGCTCTAAAACTTTCAAACAATACTGATTTCATCTACTATTTCCAAGTCACATGGAGAATTGTCAGTGTGCTTACAAGATGGTTTCACTTCCTGTGAGGCAAAGGCCAAGGGCCATTCACAGCAAAACTGGAATGCCAGCCACCAGATACAAGCACCAATGGGGAATCCATGAATATTTATCACTTCCCAGAGAGCTTCTTGAGCAGTGTGGGGACAGAAAGCAACTTGGGCTAGTTTGAGTCCTGTTCTAATATTCTCCACAAAGACAGCCTGTTCTTACTTGTGAAAACCTTCATCAAAGCCATAAAGAGGCCAGTCTGCTGTTAGTAGCTTTGACTAGAAGCCCCGGAGGCTTAAGATAGCAAAACACTTTCTCCAAAACAAACAAGGCTTTCCTTTGTGTACCTAATGAGGAGAGAGTGTGGCTAAGGCAGATCCCACCATGCCTAGAGTCCCTGGATGCTGAGGTAATTAGAGCCTGCAAGAGCAAGCAGCTTCACGGTGTCCAACCCATGGCCGGTTGGTAGAATGTGGCTCAGGCTAGCTATGAGCAAAGCCCAACACAAAATTGTAAACTTACTTCAAACATTATGAGGTGTGTGTGAGAGAGAGGGGGTGGGGTGGGGTGGGGGCTGTTTAATAACTCAATTGCATGTTTTCTAACTGTGAGTGAACCATGTAGGTGTTGTAAGTCAAAAGGTTGGATGTGTCTGCCTGAAAAGGGATCTATAAGAGAGTATTTGCCTAATTATACAACCCATGAATTGTGGGCAGTCCCTCCAGAGGGGAAGCAAATGGGATTCCAACTCTGTATCAATCACATCATGTTGAGCTAGACAGTACCTCTGAAGAGACCAACTAAGAAATAACTGGAAGGTTCTGAGTACAAAGAGAAACATAAATACAGCAAATGAATTGCCTAAAAAAAAAAAAAAAAATCCTTTGCTGAGCTAATGAAACAAAATGGGCTTTCTTCAAAAACAAATCAACAGAACATCTTGGTTTTAGATATAAAACTTCTTGTGCATGACCTTGGCCTACACAAAAGCCAACATCTCTGTTTTTGCTCTTTTTCTCACCTGTGACCCATCTGTCCCTGTGACACCACAAGATTTGCAGAAAATCTAATGATGACAGATAAATAGGCAAGAAGGAGAAAATAACACACTTTGGAGGTAACTGTAGATAACTTGAGTCTGTTCAAGGCACAGTCATCTTTCCTTCTTCACTAAAACACTGGAGCCTGAGGAGGTAGCTGGGACAAGGTTGCCTGGGACTTCAAGAACCCCACACATCCACTGGGTCCCACCAACTGACAGAGGCCAGGGGAAGGAGAGCAACAGGCTTCCTTCTGCCCAAAGTGCAGCTGGAGCTGAGTGTAGGGTCTTAACAAAACCAGGGCTCTTGCTATGGTAAAGAACTTCCCACTTATCACAAGCTAAAGTATAGACCAAAAAAACAAGCAAACAACAACAAAACCAAGAGCTAGTGACTGAGAACACCCTTAGTTGACAAGTTTCTCAGTATTCTTGTTTCCTAAAAGGAGCCCACAGATAGGAATGGAATGTTCCACCCTGCCAAGCTGCATCTTCAGCATTTCAGATGCAGGCTTTCGAGCAGGCACACTGACGGAGTAACCACAGAGTAACGACTTACCCATGAGCAGGGACTGTTGGATACTTGGAGTGAGACTGGAAGAGAGGTCTTCCTCCTGGCTAGCAGAGGTCTCTGATAGCATCTGCCACCAAGCGGGTAGCAAGAAAGCACACAGGAACGATCTTCCTCCACTTCCCACCGTCCACGCTACATGCAGACCCCCATGTTTGCACAGAATTAACAATGCTCATTTTCTTGTGGAGGCCGCCAAAGGAAAGGAAAGACCTGGATGGGGTCCCTTAAAAAGCCGGAACCAAAACAAAACAAAACAATAAACCAAAACAAACCCACACCCACTTTGGCAAAGAGCTTCATAGGAAAAGTGGAGCCAGAATTGGACCTTATTTTTATGCCTTCCTGTGAGGCACATGACAGGAAGCTATTCCTGTGCCAAGCCAAGTCTGTACTCCACAAGGAAGGTAGGGGGCAGGGGTTGGTAGTGCCAACCTATCCTGAGAAAGCCTGCTCCTGGTTGGGTTTTGCCAGCAGAACTACTGGGAAGCAAAATCCTAAAGAACTGTAGCAAAGGACTTAGGCACTCAGAGTGACCACCCAGAGCCTCTTCACCAAAATACTGAAAGAGGAGGGTGGGCCCCAGATCTGCCTTCACGTCCTCTTTTTTTTTTGAAAGACAGGTCTTAATGTAGCTAAGGATGACCTTGAACTTCTGACTCTCCTGCCTACACCTTAGACTTCTGGGATTGTAGAGTATATGCCAGCACATTTTTTGTGTGTGTGTGTGTAATTTTTTATTATTTGAGAATTTCATACAGGTATATGTGGTGATATATTGCTTATGATTTATTAAAGCCACTGGAGAGCAAAATAGCAAAGCAGTCATACTAGTTAGCTACAGAAGCTAAAGCAGTGGCAGTACACACCTCTAATCCCAGGACTCAGGATTAAGAGGTAGACTGTTAGTTCAAGCCACACCGACTACACGAAGTTCATCCAGTCTTAAAAGAAACAGTTCCGGGCTGGAAAGATGGCTCAGCGGTTAAGAGCACCAACTGCTCTTCCAGAGGTCCTGAGTTCAATTCCCAGCAACCACATGGTGGCTCACAACCATCCGTTATAAGATCTGGTGCCCTCTTCTGGTGTGCAGATATACATGGAAGCAGAATGTTGTATACATAATAAATAAATAAAATCTTTAATAAAAAAAACAGTTCACACAAACATGATCTCAGCACTTGGGATCATATGCCTTTAATCCAAGCAGTAGGGTGGTGGAAACAGGAATGATATGGCTGGGCAGAGAGAGGAATAAAAGGAGGAGAAGACAGGAATTCAGAGCCTTTGTTTGCCTTTGAGGATTTGTAGAGACAGGACTGCCACTGCAGCTGGATAGAGGTAAGATCTACTGGCTTGGCTGTTTTGCTTCTCTGATCTTCAGCTTGAAGCTTGAACCCAGGATCTGTCTCTGGGTCTTGTATGTATCATGCTACTTGCATACAATGTAGTTTGATATCTACTACTCTCCTCTCCTCAACTCTTCTTGGATCCCTCTCCAACTTCATATCCTATTTTTATTTATCTTTTACAATTTGCTGAGTCTAATTAGTGCTGCAGATATCACATGGGTGTAGAACCAGCCCCTAGAGCATGGTTAACCAAGATCCACACTCTTAAAGAATGTTGACTCTCTCTCCCCAAGCAGCCATCATCGCCTTCAGGTAGGGGTGAGGCCTGGTGAGCGACTCCCCAGACCTGGTTTATGCAATGCTGGGAACTGAACCGAGGGCACTAAGTTTTCTAACAACTGAGCTACAAGTGAACCTTCTATCCTCATATCTCAAGATTTTATTTAGGAAGCATTCCAATAAGGTGTGGGGGCGGGGGAGAAAAGAAAGAACTTTCCACTCAACACTTTTTGTCTAGGAAAAACAATTACCCACCCCAAATTTGAATGCAGAAGTACAGAGAAGAATCCCTGGTAACTAGTGATTGGTTCAGGATTTATAGTGTACTATTAGCTATTTCACCTTCTCCAGCATGTCCTAGTTTGCTTTTCTGTTGCTATGATTTGACTTGGGAAGGAAAGGGTTTGGCTTGCAGGTAAGTCAATCACATCATCAAGGGGGCCAAGACAGGAACCTGAAGGCATGAACTGAAGTAGAAACCACTGAGGAAAGTTGTTTGCTGGCTTGTTCCCCATAGCTTGCTCCATTTCCTATATAGCCCAGGCCCGCCTAGCCAGGGATGGTTTCACCCCCAACAGGCTGAGCCCTTCTTCTTCGATTAGCAATTAAGAAAATAATCCAATAGAGATACCCACAGGTCAATCTTCTGGAGACAATTCCTCAGCTGAGCTTCCTTTATCCCAGGTATGTTTAAGTTTGTGTCAAGTTGACAAAAACTAACTAAACACAACAGTTCTATGAAATAGTGTCCCACTGTACCAAAAATAGTCTGGGGGTTCTGAGACTTTAACTCCCCCGCCACCCCCCACCAAGGTCCATAGTGTTCAGCCCTGTATTTCCTCCATCCAGATGCAGTCCAACCCAGAGCCATGTGTTTTGAGTTATGATGATGAAACTATGGATCTTCATTCAAAGTCAAGGTACACAGAGCAATGCACTCCTGGACAAGGAGCTAAATATGGGACTGGAGAGATGGCTCGGTGGTCAGGGTATGTGCTGCTCTTGCAGAGGACCACAGCTTCAGTGCCAGCACTCACTTTGGTGCCTTCCAACTTCCTGAAACTCCAATTACAGGGGATCAGACAACTCTCTTCTGTCCTCCTTGGGCACTAGACATGTGCAGGTGCATATACACACATGTAGGCAAAACACTCATAGACATGAAATAAAAATAAATCTTTTTCATCTGGGGACCGCACAATTGTATGCTATGAAACATCTAATTCTGGCTGCTGTGTGGGAAGTGGCTGGGGTACGTGAGTGTTCAATGTCCCAGCTCATCTTTCCTACCTGGCAATCTATTGTGACTCACAGATTCCTTCAGAAAGTGAGACTTAAATAATAGTGAGCTGGAGAGACAGCTCAGTTGTTAAGAGAACTGGATGTTCTTCCAGGGTCCCATGTTCAATTCCTAGCACCCACATAGTAGCTCACAACCGCCTGTAATCTCTATTCTAGGGGATCCAATGCCCTCTTCTGGTCTCCTGAGGAGCGAGGCATGCACACCATGCACAGACAGACATACATGCAAGCAAAACAGCTATACAGTTAAAATATTTTTTTAAATACAAAGCATAATTTGGTTAATTTGTGTCTTACTCACCACCTTAAAGAGCTTTACAAAATTCATTCATTCATTAAAATAAACACTGCTTATTCCCAAAAAGCAATGGAAGTTGTTTTAAAAATGGCTAAAAAACAACAGAACCACTTAAGATTTCAAGCATTTTAAAAGCCCAGTTTGCTCTCAGGGTTCACACTTCTCAGTCACAGACTGAGGCATCAGACTGGCTTCACTTCCAAACTTTCCCTCCTCAGTCCTCTTCCCTCCCGGTTCTCCCTAGAGACACTGGAGCCCCTTATGCTGCTATATCCCATCCCCCATCTCAGACTGAGCAGAGAGTTAAGAGCAGAGCACCTGAAACAATGCTTTCCCCGCAGCTCCAATTCTGTTAGAAGAAAAATTAAGAAATTTGCATTCTTCTTTAGAGTACACGTTAGGACTTTCTGTGGCTATCTAACTAAACCCATCAGTTACAAGACTTCACACTTTCAAAATTTAGAAAATAAAGCATAGATTTTAAAATATTATGTTCCTATTACTCTTCGGGTGCATACCACATTCATAGCCTCCAAAACTATGTCTGGCTGGCCAGCACTGGTAGCAAAATACACCCGATTTGCAGCAGATTATGAAGAACAGACCTGGCAGAAAGGCTGAGGAATTTTTGAGGATTTGGTGATGGAGAACAGAGACGGCTCAGTTCTTTGCCTGTTTTTGGCTCTTGATGTATGTTTCAAATTGTCATGTTGCCTCAAACTACAAATTGCTTACGTAATTTAGTATGCCAGAATAGAGTTGTTCAAGAAATATTCTTTTGAGCAAATGAACTTTGAAAGGAAAGACAAGGTTTGTAGCTAGACTGTAAATCGGACTTTGTGGGTATTCTTAAAAGACAAACTTTAGTCAACCAGCCTGAAGATCAGCAGAGACAACAACAACAAAAAACAAACAAACAAACAAAAACTACCACACATTCTGAATGCAAACAAACCCTTCTTGGGCAGGGGCAATACCTGAAACGTATTGGTTTGGTAGTCATCCAACCCTCCCACTCCTGTTTCTTTTGGTAAAGCCTAGCTCATTTTTTTTTTCCAGTCTCTTCACAAAGTGCCTCAGTATCATCTGTTGGAGAAACCTGCCGTACTTGTTTGCGCTTATCAATCCATTGAGTCACTGAAACGCGTGTGAGAACACTTAAGCAGGTCGAGATAAATGTAGAAGCTACCCAAACACAACAGATTCTGCTCCACAGTAATAGCAAGGAAAGGATTGTGTCGTCCCCCTCGGCTTTATCCAGGCCTCCACAGTCACAGGGTGTCCCTGCAAAGGAGCGCCAGCGCAACACAATGCACACCAGAGCTCAGGGGAGAAGCCAAAACCAGTCTTTCCCTGGCGGGACACCCAGCCTCGGTCCAACACCACACGAGAACTGCGACACTCAACTCCGCAGTCGCTCACTGGTTCACCGCGTGGGATTGCCTTCGGATCCCCGGTCTGGCTCGCAGAAATCCCGCCAAAGCGGCCAGGCCACTAGACGGTGTTGAGGGAAAGTTGTTGGTGTTTGCCATACCAGACCTGAGTGCTGCGTTCCACACAGGCTCTAACTTAGATGCTCCCAAAGTGCCCCACTGGGCTCTATGTCCTCCTCTGTGGTGATGGGGAGTCCTCGGTGCCCACTGGTGCCTGTTCCACTAGGACGTGCGCCCCGTGATTCGGCTGGGGATCCCCAGAACCCCCGACGGCTAGCTGGAGTTAGCAGCAAACCTTTGGGACCTCGCACTCACCTCTCCAGGGCGCGGGTAGCAGCAGCAGACCCAGCAGCAGTGAGGCCAGAACCATCGCGGAGCCGCGGATCTGGAAGTTCTCTCCGGACAGATGCACGGACCCACTGACGTCCTGAACTCGCCGGTGGCCGCCGGAGCGCGCTTGCATAGCGCTGCAGTCCCGGCTGCCGGGGCAGCAGGCGCCGAAGTGGCAGCGCCAAGCCGAGGCTCGCAGGCGTCGTAGGTTAGAAGAGGGAGGCGGGTCCGGGGCTCAGGCCTGGGCGGGACCAGCAGGTCGGTGTGGGCAGGGGGCGGGAAGGAGGGAGGGCAAAGAGAGAAGAGGAGGGGCGGACCATGGAGGGGCGGGGCAGACGTGAGTGGAGCTAGGGTCAGACGCCCCAGGTTCCCCCTACCCCACCCCACCTCCTCCTGAGGGCGTGGAAAGGAGATGTTGGAGAAGAAAGAAAGCTAGCTAGTGGAGAGCAAAGGAAGGCCACTATCTTGGGCTAGAAGGACTGAGAACCGAGAGGAAGTGGAGGGTGCTAAGAAAGAGCATGATCTGGAGGAGAGAGCGTCTCTGGCCACCCGGCAACCTCGGAGTCTCACTTTGTAGGGGTAGGGAGGGAGGAGGGCTTGAAAACAGGAGAGGAAGAGTTCAGTGGAGTGCATAGGATGCAGCCCCCAGACCTTTGAGAGTTAGTGGTGGGTCCAGCTGCCTTGGGACCGCAGCGCCCCTGCAGTCCAGGCTCTTCTGGTGTGGGAGGCCCTAGCAGCAGCGCCCCAGGCACTGTGGCCACAGTGGCAGCCGGGCCCTCCTCCAGGCTAACTGAATCCGAGGAGCAAGAGCGTACCCTGGCGTCAGGAGCTTGCAGCCTTCACCAGAGAGGCTCTCCAGGGAGAACTAAGCCTAATCCTGTAAGGAGTCTAAGAATCTAAGAGAGGTTGGGAATAGGGATGGAAAGGGACAGTGTTGCAGCGGGAAAGGGCGGAAGGTCCCAGACAGCAGCAGCGGATTGTGAATTCTGTAGTGTATCACTAGGAAACGGAAGGTGCCTTTTCTAGCAACCGCCGTGATACCTTGCATTTTGTACGCTGGTTTTCTTTTGAGATGAGGTCGCTTTAGGGCCTAGAATAAACCGCCCTAATGAATTTAGAGTATTTATTGATGAAACTAAGGATAGGGACACAAGCACTGTGATACAGTCAGCTCCTGGTGTCTCTAGCCATGCAGGAAGACACCAAACCAGAAAGACAGGATTAAACAGACCCTTGATTGGTGATTGGTGTAAGAGAGCCCAGTTTACTGGGGGTGGTGCCACCCCTGGGTAAGAAAGCAAAATAAGCAAGCCAGGAAACAGCATTCCTCCATGATCTCTGCTTCAGTTCTTGCAACGAGGGTCCTACCTTTAATCCTTTCCCTGGCTTCCCTTCATGATGGACTACAACTGTACGCTGAAATAAATTCTTTTCTTCCCTTGTTGCTTTTGGTTACAATGTTTATCACAGCAATAGAAACCTCCCTAGGACAGACAGGGCCTTGCTATGTTCCCCAGGCTGGATTTGAATTCCTGATTCAAGCGAACACTCTAACCTTCTGAGTAGCAAGAACTACATGTTGGTGCCACTACTACTTGCTTAAATCTCACTATATTTTCTTTTAAAGACAAAGTCTCATTTTTATCCCTAGCTGGCATGGAACTCACTGTGTAAACCAGACTGGCCTCAACTTCACAGAGATCCATCTGCTCTGTCTTCTATGTGCTAGAATTAAAGGTGTGTGCTACCCTGTTCAGCACAAATCTGACTTTCTTTTTTCTTCTTTTGGTTTATTTATTTTGTTTTATGTGTTTGGGTGTTTTGACTGCATATTGCATATGCCTGGTACCTGTGGAGGTTAGAAGAGGGTACTGGATCTCCTGGACTGTAGTAACAGGTAATTGTGAGCCACCAGTTGGTCCTCTGTAAAAGCAACAAATGCTTTTAACCACTGAGCCAGCTTTCCAGCTCCAAATCTGACTTTGTTAATGAGACCTGCCTTGTACAGTACTGTTTTACAGTTTACCATAAATGCAGTGGAAATGGAGCATTGGCCAGTTCATTAAGTTCATGGATTTGGACTGCAGAAGTGGATTATCTTTTCTCTGTGATTTCTGTCTTCAACCTTCCAGTGGCTAGCACTTAGAGTGACCTCAACGAGACAGGACCTTGGAGTCTGCAGCCTGGCTTTGCACATCAGCATTACTGGAAGATAGTCGTCCAAGAATATATCACCTGCATGATTTTGTGCTGAAGCAGCAGAGTTGAGTAGTTGTAACAGAGATTATATTCGTCACAAAGCCATACAATCCAGCCCTTTACAGTGTCTGCCAATTCCTGGTCTTAATGTTAGTTCATTTACATAGCTGATGCCTGCACTGGCATGCTTTAGAGACAAGGGCTTTGGACCAAAGGATCTAGACAAGCTTAGAGAAAGTCTGGCTTGGGATCGCAGAGCTCCAAGAGTGAGTAATCCAGTGAGCAAGGTAGATGCTGCATGGCCCTGAGTGACCCAGCCTCAGAGGTTAATTGGCTCTCAAGGTGGAAATACCATCAAACCTACTCTCATCGGGAGAAGCCACAGAGCAGAAACTTTACATGATAGAGGAGTCAAAGAGCTTGCAGCTGTATTTAAAAACCTCCACAAACATACAAAAGAAGCTAAAATGCAAGATGTACTAATAGTATAGTATTAATTCCATACTTACCATACTTTCAACTTGTTACCAAAACATGTGAAGAGAAATGTGAGACAAAATAGAATCAGATTCCATGTTCTTATATCTAGTTCTGTTTTGTAGAATGCCCAGGGGGCAACATCTATGCAATTCCAGCAGGGCAACAATAACCTGGAACCCAGGTTTCAATGAAGCTATGTAGCCTAGAGCCTTAGATCTACTGTTTATTAACTAACCAAAGGAGATAATATTCAGGGCCTGTAGCATTGTTTATCCAGGACCAGAGAAGATCATTTCTACTGATTCAAGTGTAGAAGGCTATAACCAACAAAAAGTGTGATCATGATCTATGTATTAAGTATACTTAACATGGCCAGGCGTTGGTGGCGCTTGCCTTTAATCCCAGCACTCGGGAGGCAGAAGCAGGTGGATCTCTGTGAGTTCGAGACAAGCCTGGTCTACAAGAGCTAGTTCCAGGACGGCCTCCAAAGCCATAGAGAAACCCTGTCTCGGAAAAAAAAGTATGTTTAACACATTAGTGACATGGCTAAAGACTTTCTTAAAAAAAAAAAAAAGATTTATGCATTTATGATGTTTACAGTGTTCTGCCTCCAGGCCAGAAGAGGGCACCAGGTCTCATTATAGATGGTTGTGAGCCACCATGTAGTTGCTGGGGATTGAACTCAGGACCTCTGGAAGAGCAGCCAGTGCTCCTAACCTCTGAGTTATCTCTCCAGCCCAGATGAAGACTTCCAGTCAAAGGCCCCAGTGGGATTATGCCAGACCATTTGTAAAAGGTTAAGACATTCTTCAATGAATGACAGCCCTCCCCCTTTTAAGACCAGGTCTCCTGCATCAAATTTGCTATGTAGCTCAGGATGATCTTGAACTTTAGATCCTTCTGCCTCACTTCTATAGTGCTATACTGTCACTATACCTGGCTTTGTGTGGTGCTGAGGACCAAACCCAGAGCTTTTTGTACTTATTGGGCAAGCACTCCGGTCTTCACCATTGGCCCATGACCAATGACCGAATGCTGTTCTTTATCCTCCTAACCACTGCCTTCTGATCTTTTCAGCATTGTTCTTAGCTGTGACCTGTAATCTACTCCTGCTTCTGTCCCACTATGCACTCCCTCCCCAAATACTGCACCCGCCTCAGCTAGTCTCCTCATCCACTGTGACACAGCTCAGGCTATCTGCACTGACAGAGATCTAGACATCAGATTGGCCCTAGGACACTCTGCACATCACCGTGTGGCATGAAATGACCTTAATCTACCATCAGTGCTAGAAATCCATTTGGTCATTTACATAAATGGACCATTACCTGTTGCTTAATTTCAGGTATAAACAGATGCCTAGGGAGTATTGCTGAAATAATGTATGGCTTCTCCAGAAGAAAGGCCTTATCTCATGGAACCTAGTGCCAGTTAAGGCCTGGACCACTCTGGCCATCACCCATCCTGAATCCATACTATATTCCTTCAGTAACTGCTTCCAGGTTTTTCTTTGGTAAATCATACCGCATACACTCACATTCCTGCTGTCCTTGAGTCTGAGAGGTAGAGTTCTCCTTGCTACCTTAAGATCATCCACTGTCCCTCTTCTCCAAAAAGTTTCTGACTGTAAACTTATGCCAAGAGATTATTAAAGAGGGATAGAAGAGAGTAACAGAAGGTGAATGTGATAAAAATATATTATGTGCATATGTAATGGTTCATAATAAACTCTTGATTGTGTGTAGTTAATATATTGTGTATAATTAATATATGCTAATCACACATTAGAACATCAATTAATTAATTAACAGGACTATACCAGCCCTGAATGCTACATTTATCCACATCCCTAGAAAGTTTCATTCCACATATTATAGCTACTTCCTTCACACTACCCATAAATAACTCCTGGTGGTTTCAGTACCACACCAGAAATGTAAATGGAGGTTCTTGAAGTTTTCTTGGGAACTAGGATGATGCCAGTAAGAGACTCCACCCAATGCTAAAAGTCATAAGGAAAGGATGACATCTTGCAGTTTCTTAGAAGGACCAAATAGTGCCTAGAAGAAACTATTCAATGTGCTCAACACCATGCTGAGAGTATGGTGCACACCTCTTGGGCGAGTAGGTTTCGTTAATGTAATTCATTTGGAAGTGTCTTAGGGTTACAATTGCTGTGATGAAGCACCATGACCAAAGCAACCTGGGGAGGGAGGGGCTTAATTAGTTACACTTCCAGATCACTGTTCATCATTAAAGGAAGTCAGGATGGGAAGGCAAACAGGGAAGGAACCTGGATACACGCAGATGCCATGGAGGAGTGCTGCCTACTGACTTGCTCAGCCTGCTTTCTTATAGAATCCAAGACTACCAGGCCAGGGATTGGAATCACCTATAATGGGTTGGGTCCTCCCCCATCAATCACTAATTAAGCAAATGCTCTATAGACTTGCCTACGGTCTGATCTTATGGAGGCATTTTCTCCACCAAGGTTTCCTCCTCATAGATGACTATAGCTTGTGTCAAGTTCATGAAAACTAGCCAGCACAGGAGCTGAATTGAACAGTTGTATAACTGTAAAGTAGGTCTTACAAAACCGCTCAGTTTTCAGCACCTCAATTCCAAGATCTATAGCTCCTACAGGAAGATGTGGACCATTACCTGCTTAATTTCAGGCAGAAACAAATGTGTAGGTTGGGGGCTGGAGAGATGGCTCAGAGGTTAATGGCACTGGCTACTATCTCAGAAATCCTGAGTTCAATTCCCAGCAACCACATGGTGGCTCACAACCATCAGTAATGAGATCTGGTGCTCATGACTATCTATAACGAGATCCGGTGCCATCTTCTGGTGTGCAGGCATACATTCAGATAGAATTCTGTATATATAGTAAATAAATAAATATTTAAAAAACAAAGTAATGTGTAGGCAGCACTGCTGAGACAATGCATGGCTCCTCCAGCAGGGAGCCTCACTCTTATGGAGTATAGTGCCAATTAAGGCCTGGACCACTCTGACCATCATTTACTCATAACTCATACTATAATCCTTAAGTAATTGCATCCAAGTTTTCCCTTGGTGAATCATACCACCCACACCCGAATTCCTGCCTGTCTGTGGGCAATAGAAGTAACAAAATGTGCACCATAATCAAAGGCTATCTGGGGTAAGATAGCGAAAGAGGTGAGGTGCCTTCTGTAAAGAAGTGACTAGATACATCTTTTCTTGGGTCATTGATAGATACAAGGCATACTTTGACCCGGGGATCCCAACATGGAGGCTCACCTGGTATTTTTCTGTTTACTGCCTGCACAGGCATATTCCTAAGGCAACAGCAACCTCCACTGTAGAGTCTCCCTCACTGTTTTCAATGAACAATGCTGACAAGTTGGTAGGGAGCTCCCTGATCCTCAGCAGACCTATTATTAAAAAGCAACATTGTAAATGAGTGTGCTTCATGCCCTTGGCTGGGGCTCAATGCCATTCAGGGACTTTAGCAAACAACTCAGGCTAATTCCAGGCATGTCTGCTGGAAGGAATCCTCCCAGCACAGGAGCTTCTGAAGTTGTTGCAAAGTGAAATGGCACAGTAAGAGACTGCGCTCAGAGCAGGGAATGTGATAGCCGGATAAAGATGATATTTTATTTTGTAGATTACTGATGCCTCACCCCTGCAAGCTAATCCATCTGATAGGCTGAAAAAAACTTACTAGAAAGCAAGCCATCAGCCCCATCCTATTAGAAATGATATACTACCATGGAAAGCTGTGCCTTAGTGTACGGAACAACATATGGAAGAGAACGGTAAAACTGTATAGTTTCTTGGGGAAAGGGATGCTCTGGATATAAAAGAATCCTTCAGTTTAGATTTAGTTAATTATTGATTTTGATTTTTGTGTGTGTTTGTAAACTAGAATGTCATGTAGCCCAGGTCAGCCTCAAACTCACTAGGCAGTGCTGACAATGACCTTAAACTTCTGATCTTCCAGCTTCCTCTCCCTAAATGCTGGGGTTAGAGGTGTGTACCTCCATGCCCAATATGAGAATCCTTTTAGCAACCTAGAAAAAGTATGAGAAATGCAAGTAGCTAAGCATTACGGTTTGTTGTTGCAAAAGGAGGTGGTTGTTGTGTGTTTTCATGAAACTGAAATCAAAGCGGATATTCCATTGTCTGGAACTTGTAATTTATTATACAACTAAGAGTGTGGCGGGGTGGGCCAGAGAGATGGCTCAGTAGTTAAGAGTAAGTCATGTGCTGCTCTTGCAAAGGACTTGAATTTGGTTCCCAGCACCCACCTCACAACCTCCTGTGACTTCATCTCTAAGATACCTTTGATACCTTCATCTGTCCACAGGCAAATGCTCCCACTCACACCTACCCCATCCCTATATACATAATTAAAACACCTCAAAGACAAAAGAAAAGTGTATGATTTGTTGTTACATCATCAAACATGGTTGTACAGTAGAAGGTCAAGTTCTTGCAACTGTCGTGTGTGATGACTGTAGCATGTATTGTATACTTCATACCATGTACTGAAAACCAGATTGGAAATACTAGCATCCAGCTTGTGGAGAGTGTGTGTGTGTGTGTGTGTGTGTGTGTGTGTGTGTGTGTGTGTGAGTGTGTGTGATGGGGAAGTAATATCAGATAGTGTTTTTAAAAGTCTCTGATCAGGGGCTGGAGAGATGGCTTAGTTGGTAAAGTGCTTGTTGTACATGCATGAAAACCCAAGTTTGAGACTCAGCACCTGCTTAAAAAACCAGGTGTGGTGGCTCATGTTTGTAATCACAGCACCACGGAGACAGAGACAGGAGGGTCCCTAGAGCTCAGCCCAGCCAACCAGTGTAACCAGCACCCCCAGGTCTTAAAGAGCACCTGTCTCAAAACACAATGTGGATTTCCCCTGAGGAATGAAACCCAAGCTGACCTTGTAGGTGACCTCTGGTCACCTACATATCTGAACATGCACAGACCTTTCTCAGATCATCACAGTTAACTGATGAGGTGAATACTAAAGCAGGTAAGAGGCTCATGGGGAGAAGGACCAGCGTCTAGCCTCTGCCACTTTGGAAGCCTGAGATAGGGAGTAGGTGAGCTACTCTCTTTACCATGATAAACAACATGAGGGATGTGGAAATATCTAGACACTAGAGTTCATGGGGGCACCAAGATGTACTCAAGGGCTGAAGTCAACAGGAAACCACACTGGGATTAAAGGTGTGTGCCACCATCGCCTGGCTCATCATGTCAGGTGTTATCTCCCCAATTTCTTTTGATTTCTCAGGATTCAAGACGTAGATGTCAGAAGCAATGATGCCTTGTTTTTCCAATGAGTTACTATCAAAACTAAGCAAAATTCCTCCAAAACCGGTCTCTATGATACCAGTTAAGACTATCGTTCTTCAGACCCCCCATGGAAAGCCTCACCCTCCCTGGGGAGCAGAAATGGTATGGGATAGGTAGGGTGTTAGTGGGGGACAGTGGAGGAGGGGAGGGAGAGGGAACTGGGATTTGTCATGTAAAACAATTTTGTTTCTAATTTAAATAAAAAATGGAGAAAAAAGAATATCCTTCTTTTTAAAATACTCACTGACTCCACTTAGTGCTGTTTGTGTGTACATGTTTGTATGTTCATGGATGTGGGACCGTCTACGGGCTCATGGAGATCCTCTCAAGGGCTGAATCCCTGAAGAAAACTGACTTGGGAGGGAAAAGTGTTGGGAGGGATGTGGAGAACTTGGAGGGGAGAATGGCTGTAGAATTGATCAAAACACATTATACGCATGTATGAATATAAATAAATCTTTTTAAATAAATAAAGATGCTTCCTCCTGGGCTGGGAAGATGACTCAGTCTCTTATTTATTTAATGTGAGGGTGTGTGTGTTGGGGGGTCACACAGGTAGCATGGCCCACATGTGGAACCCACATGTGGAAGTCAAAGTTCTGTTATGGGTGCTGGGAACCTAACTCAGGACTTCTGAAAGAGCAGCAAGCTCGCCTAACTGCCGAGCCATCTCTCCAGCCCTTAGCGGCGGCTCCTTCACACAATGTGGCAGTACACACACTCGCGAGCACACACACACACACACACACACACACACACACACACACACACACACACACACTTTCTTTTGGGCTACTACTTTCAAGAAAACTAGACAAATACTATAGAAAATTTCAGATAGAGACAGAGAGTACCCACAACAGACAATCAAAAACTGCTGTTAATCAAGGTTTATTGTCTGCCACCTGGCAGCTCATAAACTAGTCAGCCAATCGCAAGAAGCTATAACAGGCATGTCTTTTAACTACAACATATAATTCAGCAAATGAAATCTCTTAGTGACACTATCTCCATTTCTTCCAACAAAGTACAATACATAATTCAGTAAATGAAATCTCTTATGTCACCACCCCCATTCCTTCCCAAAACTACAACAAGAAGAAATTAAGGACAGGAAGATTGTAAGTTTGAAGTCAGCCTGGGCTATACAGGGAAACTCTGTTACCACCCCCCCTTCCCACTACGTCAAACAACTCTATCTGCTCCAGAATCTGTGTCTACCTTTCCCCCTGCAAGTTACTCATATCGTTACCTGAGGTTTAGTATGAAGTACCTCTTATAATCAGTTGATCTGAGCTCTCCAAATTTGTTCACCACCTCCCCCTAATTATTAATAGTTACTATCTATGTTATGGTTTGTTTACATGTCTTCTCAGACTTCTTCCAAAGTCAAGCTCTAGCTCCTCACTATATTAACCTTTTAGTCAAGGTAGGCAGTTCAACAATATCAACTTTATCTCTCCAAAGACGTCATTCCTGAAATCTTTTGTTTCCACTTTTGGGGCTGTTTTTCCTTAAATGGATTTGTTGTTGTTACTGTGTTTGAGTCAGGGTCTCACATAGTCCGGGCTGGGCTAGACGTTATTATGTAGCTGCGGATGACCCTGAACTCCTGGACCTTCTGCCTCACTTCCTGAGTTCTGGGATTTCAGGCATGCCAGTGCCCATGGAGACAATTGTGAACTGCTGGACACGGGTGCTAGGTACTGATCATGTGCTACCACAACTGGCTCTTATTTATTTTGTTTCTATTAAATGCCCTAATGTGTTCAAGGACCCAGGAAGGCAAGTTATTTAGATGGGTAGAAAACCTGTGCTTTATTACTCCAAATTAGAGTCACGATTCTAATTATCCCAATTTGTCTGGATCATTTCACCTTAAAGCTGAAAATCCCTTATCCATCAAAACCCCACATGTGGGAAACTGGGATGGTTGGGCATTCTAGTTCAAATACAGATACTAATACTTATAACTGAGGTGTAATGCATACACTGAAAAAATTAAGCCTATAAAATGATTATAGGGCTGGGCAGTGATGGTGAATGCCTTTAATCCCAGCACTTGGGAGGCAGAGGCACGCGGATCTCTGTGAGTTCAAGGCCATCCTGGTCTACAGAGTGAGTTCCAGGACAGCCAGGGCTGTTACGCAGAGAAACCTACCTCAAAAAACCAAATAATAATAATAATAATAATAATAATAATAATAATAATAATAAATAGTTTATTTTATTCTTTCCCTTTCTTTACACTCTGATTTCCTGGTCCTTGTTCCTCAACTCTATAAAAAATCAAGTATAATATAATTTCAGGTGTGTGAAAAACAGCCTGGGAGGTCAGTTTCCAGCACCTACGTTGAGCAGCTCACAGTTCTCTCCGTGGGCCCCTGCATGCATCTGGTATATATACAGACAAATAGGCATACAATACACAGAAGAATGTATATTTAAAAACTAGCCTGTTTTGTCTTTCTCTCCTTTATATGCCATTTTTTTTCTTTAATAGAAGCCTTTCTTAGACTCGGAGCTTGCTAAGAACTAGGGAATGAGATGAGGGTGGGCCCTGTGCACACCTGACCAGAAGGTCTAATAGGAGGCAGCAGCAAAGGATGTGTGCAACCATAGTAATTGTGTTGCATTCTTGATTAAAATGGGTAGTTGTAGGCCTTAAAATAAGGATCATATACTGACTCCCAATGGTTCCTGCTTTCTTATGTAATTCCTTCCCTTGAATGTGACTTTCTTCAAATTCTCCAAGTGGCTACAGTGCCACTTTTGTAATTACATTACATAAGACTAACCTTTAAAAAAATATGTTTTGGGCTGGAGAGAAGGCTCAGTAGTTAAAAGTGTTGACTGTTCTTCCAAAGCTCCTGACCTAAGCTTCTATTCCATGGAAATTATGACATAATAGATGTCTACTATTTTATGTTTCAGTATTTGTAGTAATATTATTATAGAGCAATGTCTATTATTTTATGTTCCAATATTTGTGGTAATACTATTATGTGGTAAAGACAAAGACAAATTTTTGTACAGTTAGAAGAGATAACAAAACAAGGATTTTATTTATTCAATTCTATCCATAAAAGTTACACATGTTGGGAGGGCCTAGGCCCTGCCCCAAATGACTTGACAGATTTTGATGATCCCTCATGGAATGCCCCACCCTCCCTGGGGAGTGGATGGAGGATGGGATGGGGCGGTTGGTGGGGGGCATGGGAGGATGGGAGGGGGAGGGAACTGGGATCCATCTGTAAAATAAGATTGTTTCTAATTTAAATAATTTTTTGAAAAAAGTTATACATGAACAATTCGGGCATTTTACTAGTGTGGGCATAGAATCAATTATATTACTTGGCATGTTTGTATATAAAATGCAATCTCAGGAAATTAGTGCTTGTTTGAAGGAAATAGCAGACATGCAGTGAACTGGTGACACACAGGAATCTGTACAAGAGATTTTGTGCTGTAAGATATGTATTTGCTCAACCACCAGCAGACTGGGTTGGGGCTCCTTGTACTCTCAAACTCCTGGCTTTGTGGTTTGAGCTCCCATGGGCAGAATGAATAGTGACAGAAACACAAGGATGTTTTTTAAGGGACTGTGTCAAAGCATAGGTGCCAGCAGTGTTCTTAATGGCACTGGAGTGTAACAGAGGGCAGAGAGGGTCTAGCTGCTCTGTAGGAAATGCAGCATTGCTCTGGTGCCTGGAGCTTGGAGAGTTGTAGGAAATACGCATTGATTGCTCTGGTGCCTAGAACATGGAGAGTCTTTGGATATTATGTTGGCTAATTTTATGTTAGCTTGACACAAGCCAGAGTTATTTGGGAAGAAGGAACCTCAACTAAAAAAATGCTTCCACCAGATAGGCCTGTGGACAAGATTGTGGGGGCATCTTCTTGATTGATGGTTGATGTGGGAGGACCCACCTTAATGTGGGTAGTGCCATTCCTGGACTGGTAGTCCTGGGTGCTTTGAAAAAGCAGGCTCAACAAGCCACTGAGAGCAAGCCGTTAAGCAGCACTCTTCCATGGCCTCTGCTTTGGTTCCTGCCTCCAGGTTCTTGCCCTGACTTCTTGGATGATGTAAGATAAAATAAACCCTTTCCTCTCCAGGATGTTTTTGGTCATGGTATTTTATTACAGCAAAAGAGAGCTAACTAAGATAGACTTATTGGAGAGGGGCTACCAGGGTGGGCCTTGGTGTCACATAGGCTGAGGCCATGAAGAAACACATTAAGAGATTTGGACAGAGAAACAAATGTCCAGGAATGACAGTTGAGATAACCTTTTTAGTGACTCCCTGATTCCCATCTTTGATGTCCAGCAGTGCGTTCTGTGTTCCTTGGGGCTACTCAAGGATGAAGAGCACTAGTGTTTAGCCTTAGAGAGAGGATGAAGGAAAGTGGACAAGGATGACACAATAAATATTGCGCTCGTTGCCCCTTTGCAGCCAGATGCCACAAACTCAGTGGACTGATGGGTATGTCCACTCAATCACACAGTATATTTCATGACAGGTTATGTAGACAAAAAAAAATTCCTAGAACAGACCATGGAAAGAAGAATAACAGTAATTTATAAGTCTGTCTCCTTTCCACCTTGTTCCTATTGACTGCTAAGTCCCAAAGAAACTCAGGACAAAAGGCTAACTGAGTTGCATACTAAGATATTAAAGCTGATGCCAGACTATCTGAACATCACCAATACTCCTTACAGGGTCCTTGCTCCTCTTAGCACTGCCTCTCCCCGACTCTATCTTAAACCTTTCCAGCTCCTGAGGTTCGATTCCCTTCCCCCAGCTGCTGCTGCTTCTTCCTCATCCTCCTCCTTTCCTATATAACCCAGTCATTTTGGCCATGAGGTCTTTTGGTCCTTGGCTTCTCTACTGATCCTTGTTCTCTTGTTTCTCTCCATGTCCTCTTGGCTCTGCTCTTGGATCTCTCTTGGTCTTCTTGCCTTCTCTCTTCTCTTTTTATCTCTTGCCCCCCACCCCTCCTCTCATGGTCAGGTCTATGCTATTGGCCATGTTCAGTCTAGACTCTTCCAGATGCCTCTGGCTGTATTCTCTCCCTCCATCTCTATAATAAAAACCTTCTCCTCTAGCTGAAAGTTGGTGGTGCACGCCTTTAATCCCAGCACTCAGGAGGCAGAGGCAGGCAGATCTCTGTAAGTTTGACAGCCTGGTCCACAAGAGCTAGTTTCAGGACAGCCTCCAAAGCCACAGAGAAACCCTGTCTCAAAAAACCAGGAAAAAAAAAAAAACAAAATACAAAAACCCTTCTCCTCAACTGTACAGTCATGTCCTCATTTTTGTTCATTGACCAGTTTGCTCCCTACCATTTTGAGTTTTCATGTATGGGCTCTTTAGAAGCCAATTCCCATATCCCCCAGGGGGACTTTTCATCCAGGTCTGGCAGTGGTAGAAAATACCACTGTCTCAAGGTATATGACACTGGCCTGGTTCCACACAGCATCTTGGAGAGTGGGTGCCCTTCTATTTCAAGTGACTGTTAATAGGCTGGCAGACTGAGGTGGGGCAAGAGGTAGAGGAGTTGGAGAATGGAAGCAATGAGCCTCCGAGAGGCAACTTAAGTGTGTGCTCTTCTATTGGTTCTTCCAGAAAGCCCTGTTGAGGGTAGAAAGAACTTTGTAGGATGATCGGGCTTTGCGGGAAGGGATAAAGAATTGGAGCAAAGCATGTGGAATATAATTGTTAATTTGACTGCTTTTGAATACCCAAGCAAAGGGAAGCGAATTGAAGCTTAGGAGCTGGAGAGTTTTAGGATAGGGTGCAGGGGTGGTGGTGTTGGCGGAGGGGCCTGGACGCTGTAAGGAATACTTGTGATGCTGGGAGAGCATATTTTGAATACTCAGTTAAACAGACATTCTACTCACCAAATTCTAAGGGAAACTCCCTCCTGTTGGAATACAGCCTCAAGCTCTGAACGATGGCATTCCAAGAAATGAAAAGGCACTAAAACATCAGGGTGTGTGTCACAATAGACAATTACAGTGAAGGCATCAAATTTCAGCTAACTGCGTTTTTGGGCAAAGAACTAGCACTTTATTCTTTAGGCACCGAGAGGCTCCACCTTTTTTTTTTTTTTTTGGTTTGTTTGTTTAAGCTCAGAAGATACCAAGCAGTTACCCGACTAGAACCCATTTATGGTGGGCGTGAGCGATTTCCTGTGCTTTCCCAGCATTCCTGAGGAAACCAGCGGCTTCCCTTGCGCTGCCATTCTTTAATCGGGAGGCACACATCTCTTTTTGAGACGAGGAGAACACAGAGCCAGCTCGAAAAATAACCTAACCTAACACAATTGAGAAAGCAGTTCGGGGTCTTAAGAGACTTGGTCTAGCCAGGAGGTGACGTCATGCGACTGTAGGCGCTCGCACAGTCGCCTTCTTTAATCGCGCAGGCGCTAGGCCCTCCCTACTGCCGCGCGTCCCCGCGTTGTCCCGCCCTGGCGCGAGGCAGGACGGGAAATCCAAGATGGACACTTCCACTTGAGTTCTGTCTGTCCGTCTTCGGTTCCCCGCTGCGGCCCAGGGATAAGGGATGAGACGCTGTGCGGCCGAGGAGCCATCGTGACCGACCTGCCGCCGCTCTCGGGCCTCCGCGGCCCCTGCGCCTCCGGGGAGCAGCCGGGGCTCGCCAGCGCCTGACGCGTCCCGAGTCACTCAGGTGCGGGCCCGTCTGGGTAGCGCATTGCTGGGACCTGGTGTCGGGGCCTCGCTGCACCCGGTGACCCGAGGGCTGAGCGCCTCGGGGCGAGCCCTGAACGTGTGCTTGGGTGACGGAGGCCCTCGTCTCAAACTGGGCTTTCCGGGGCGCGCCGGATGCGCCCTGCGCCAGAATCGCGGGCCGCTACCTCCCAGCGCTGGTTACTCAAAAGCACGGGGAAGCCTGTTTGTGTTGAGACAAAGCTCTGGGTTCCGCTGTTTGCATATGTTCCTAGTAACGGTAATGACAGTTTTGTTTATAGCATGTCAGCTCAGGACTTTTATGTGGCCCGTAATGAATAACACGGTTACTAATTTTGATAGAACTATGAAAGTATACGATGCTTTGGGCTAAAAGACTGCGAAAGTGGTGCTGTAAGTAATAATCCCGTAGGTTTGTTTTAAGCTATAAGAGAGTGAAATTACATAATTGCACAAGGAAAAGTCGGATAAAGTCGCCAGTTCTTTAATGTCGGCTACTTTGTTGAGTAGAATTTGGAAACGCCAGCCACATTTTGGAATTTCACATTCGTTTTATAAGGCATTTGTGGTTCTGTTTCAAATTGAGCTGTTCTCAGTACTGATTTATTTCTAGGAGGTGAAAAAGAAACTTGCTCCTGTTTTTGGACACAACCATCTCAGGATGGCATTTAATTCACAGCAAAAAAAGACTTTGTAGTTGCAGAGGGCTTCAGAGAAACCAGACTCTGAGGTGTTTGTAAAAACAAAACAAAATACCTGAAACTGATGCCATAAAAACTTCAGATGAGAGCTTCAAGTCAAATTTAGTTAGACATTGCTAATCTTGAGTGCCATTTCAAACACTAGCAGTTGGCTGTAGTGCTGATATCAAATGCTTGTTTTGAGCCATGTTTGGAGATTGCAATTTAAACGTAATGCCAAGAAACCCATTTTTATTGCAGAGGTTTTCTGAGAGACAGAGCCGACACCCACCTCACGTACTCTGCTAGGATGTTAGCCATCCCCACAGAATGCTTGTGAGGTGGACTGCCATGTTTCTGACATAGCTCCATCCAGGTCTTTGTAGTAGTAATAAACTAGTTTTGACTCAAAGGCTGATGAGAATGTGTTTGGATCCACACAGAAATAATGTTGATATTTGGAACCCATGTCGAACTTCTCTGAAGAAAGGGCAACGATGATTGCAGCCGGAGATTTGCAGGACTTTGTTCCTTTCGGTCGCGACCACTGCAAGCACCACCCTAATGCTCTGAACCTCCAGCTTCGTCAGCTTCAGCCAGCCTCTGAATTATGGTCCTCTGATGGTGCAGCTGGCTTGGTGGGGTCTCTTCAGGAGGTTACAATCCACGAGAAACAGAAGGTTTTATAAAGATTCCCATCATACTCTTGAAACATAGCATTAATAGTCTACTAGTGATTTAAAGCTACCTAGATGCACAGGAGAGAGAAGTATGTGTTGGCCCTTGGACTTCAAAGGCTCATGTTTGCTAGTTTCAGTCCCGTGCTGCCTACGGGGTCATACTTCATAACTTGTAATGAGGGTTGAATAATGTGATCATGTCTCATGTTAAACTTTATTTTCACTTGATATGACTAGATGTTAGAGATTAGAAGTGGTAGCCCCACACTTTTTTCCTAGAATGGGGCTGATGTCACATAAGAATATTAGAGGATGGGGCTGGAGAGATGGCTCAGAGGTTAAGAGCACTGACTGCTCTTCCAGAGGTCCTGAGTTCAATTCCCAGCAGCCACATGGTGGCTCACAACCATCCGTTATGAGATCTGGTGTGCAGATATACATGGAAGCAGAATGTTGTATACATAATAAATAAATAAAATCTAAAAAAAAAAAAAAAGAAAAAAGAATATTAGAGGAGGAGTAGCATCTTATTTTTAGATGGGGCTTCACTAAGAAGCCCAGACTGACCCTGAACTTTTCATCCTTCTGTCTCAGTCTTCTGAGTACTGACAATACAGGTGTGTGCCCCAATGCCTGGAGAACTAGTGGTTCTTAATTATGGATGTGAGATGTAAAAGTATGTCAGGAAACAGCAGTACCAGAACAGAATAGTTCTGTGTGTCCCCCAGCCTTGATTTTTTTTTTTTTTTTTTTGGGTTATACTGGGGGCCAAGCCAAGGTCATGGTCTTGATAGGCAAACACTCTATCACTGAGCTGTGCCTCTTCTCTCCTGCCTTGTTTAATCTTCATATGCCTTTGAAATCAAATCTCTTGGAGTGCACATAGTTCAAAGTCAGAAACTTTCTATCTTCCATTTATCTGGTGGGTGGGACAAGGGAAAGAAGATGAATGTATTTTCAGGTCTGAAGCAGGGAAGTCTACACTGCATCAAGTCCTCTGTTGAGTCACTGTCTCTTTTCTACTCTATTATATTTAATACATACCTTTAGTTTCCCTTCATGCATGGATTTTATTTTATGATCTATATGAAAGATACACTTTTTGCTTGCCTGTGTTTTTGGCAGAATAATACAGGAGACAGAAATATAAAATAAAATAACAGAAATTTTAGTTGGTTTAAAAAATGTCTATGCACCATGTGGATGCAGTACCCACAGAGGCCAGAAGAGGGCATCAGATCTCTTAGAGACAGTTGTAAGACTGTCAGGTGCTGGGAATCAAACCTGGGTCCTCTGGAAGAGCAGCAGTGCTCTTGGACTTGTGAGCCATTTCTCCCACCTGTCTAAAATTATCTCAAGAATCTCCTAATATAATTAATGTACCCACTTTGCTAATTCACCCACTTTGTTCATCCATGTACCATAGTCTTTTTAGGACTTAGTGTTGGGTTGAGTCTTAACCCATAGGCAAATCTTACTGCAGTCTCTTGAAAACAAAGGAGGAAGTGGTGAGCATGTCCTTTGTGTTGATTTTTAAGGAAAGCTGGCAGTTAAGAAAAGGTGTGAGTGAGATTGGAGATGCAGCCGACTTCGATGAAGAACTCTATGTGGCTGGGAACATGGTTATCTGGAGCAAAGGGAGTAAAAGCCAGGCACTGGCTGTGTACAAAGCATTCACAGTGGACAGCACTGTCCAGCAGGTGAGCTCACTGAGTTTGTACAGTTGATTAACTAATATAAGTATATACCTGTTTTGAAGAAAGCTTGTGTTTTAAAATTATAACAAATGACAACAGCTCTGTAACAGTCCTAGCAGTATACATTATGTCATGTAGTGGATATATTGGCAGGAAAGTAAGATTCTCACTTTATCCATCATGACATCGTTTTTTTGTAGGCCAGGCTGCCCTGGCACTTGAGTGAGGTCTTCCTGCCCCAGCCTGCTGAGTGTGCTGGGATGACAGGTGTGCATCACCAAACCTGGCACAATCTTTTATTTACTTTTTTTTTTTTTGAGACAGGGTTTCTCTGTGAAACAGTCCTGGCTGTTCTGGAACTCTGTAGACCAGGCTGTCCTCAAACTCAGATATCTACCTGTCTCCACTTCCCAAGTGCAGGGATCAAAGGTGTGCATCACCAAGGCCCTGCTTGCTATTGTTTTTGTAGTTACTGAGGATTGAATTTAGGGCCTTTTATATGCTGGGCAAGCACTTTGATATACATACATAACACTGCAGATAATAGTCTGTTAACACTAGATGTCAATCTTGAGACCTGTTATTGTCAACAAAAAGTTGTGTGACCTTAAAGCAAAAAAAATATTTTAAAGTACATGATTACTATCATTCATTTCTAGATGTTGAGTACATTAAACTTACTGGATTCATAGTGAAAGGAAATTCAGCCTAATGTACTAACTATTGTAGTGATTGTTGGAACCACTTTCTAAAAATTGATAGAAGAAATTAAGTACTTACTATTTCAGGAAGATGGGCAATTTGTCTTTATTTGATGATGGAAACTCTTATTGAAGAATACCAACACATAAATGTAAAATAAATGGTAGAAGTAGGGATCATTTTGTAGCTTGTATTGTGCTAATTAATTCAGGCAAGGTAGTAATGGTTGTTAACACCATTGCAGAAAAGGATAATACCATGCCAGTAGGTATGACTTGGCTAAATGTAAGTCACCAAATGCATTTTTTCTTTGAAGTTGTTTTTGGTCTCTGGCTCAACCAAGTGATTGAGTTGGGGTAAAGGATATTATTTACAGTGGGGTAAAGGATATTATGTACCTTCAGCTAGCTTTAACACAGAAAAAAAATGTCTACTGTATTTTCTTTTGAGAAATATTTCATGTCAAGTTTTAGCTCTAGCTTCCAGTTTGTAATAAACTTGAGGCCTAGGGGAATGAAATTACAAAGTAGCATGAGATGAAGAATTACTAATAGCATGAGATGGGGTATGGGTTGGAGGTTACTTAGTGGTGGCTGTGGCCAGAAAGATTATAAAGGTGCTTTCTGCTAAGCCCCACAAACTGAGTTGAATCCACAAGACCCACGTGGTGGAAAGACAGAACTGACTCCTGCAAGTTGTCCTCTGACTGCTACAGATGTGCTGTGGTATACACAAAATAAATAATATATGTAATCATAATAAAAAAGAAAAAAGACTGGGTGTGGTAGTGTATGTCTCTAATCACAGCACTCTGGAGGCAGAGACAGGCAGATCTCTTTGAGTTTTAGGCTGACTTGGGCTACATAGTAAGTCCCGGACAGCCAGGGCTCTGTACTGAGACCTTGTTTCAAAAAATAAGAAAGGACAGCTGATAGCTGATAATTATGGAAGCTGGTGGGTGGGAGGGAATGCATTTTGTTTCCTTTGTGTATATACTTTAAAATTTCTATAATAAAAAATTTAAAAGACAAAAATAGGGCATTTAGTAACTAGATGAATCCAAAATTTGGAAATGTTTACATTCTGGTCTCTTTAAAAAAGTGAATCAAGGAGGAAAAGGACTGTTCTAAAATGCAGGCACTAAAATGACATCACCAAATTCCTTTTTTTTTTGAACAGGGTTTTACTATGTAGAGGTCAGGCTGTCCTCAAATGAGCAATCCCCTTCCACCTTCCTCAGCCTCTCTAGTGCTGTGATTATAGGTATGGACTACCAATGCCAGGCCAAATGCAATGTTTTTGAATCTTTTAAAGTTACCTTTTTTTGAATTCTGGTTCTAAAAAAACTGGGTAAAAGTTTTCTTTCTTTTTTTTTTTTTTTTGTTGGGGAGTTGGAAAAGTTAAGGAAGGATTTACTGTTAGGTGATAGTAGAGTATTATTTTTATTCTCAATACTTAGGCGGGGGCCAGCCTGGTCTACATAATAAGTTCCACACTAGGCAGGGCTACATAGTGGGACCCTGTCTCAAAAGCAAACAAAAAGAGAACATCTTTAGTTTTTAAGTTAAAATTATTTAGCCAGATTTTATTATTTTTTAGGATCATGGCAGACTATATATACATCATAAAATGTGTGTTTTAAACCATTTGAGGTATTCAATTTAGTGACTTAATGGAAGATGTTTTCTAAACTTTTTAAATATGAGCATAGAGAGAATGAGATAAGTTGCTGAGTTACTTTTAAACTCTCAACATAATCCTTGCTTTTATAGGATACAGGATGTATATAGGCTGAGCTGATGTTTGAGCTTTAATTGCAAGACTTGTGTCAACTGAGTCTTTTATTTTATTTTCCTTTCCCTTAAGATTTAATTACAAACATAGTCATCTTAGAATATGTGGCATTAAGTGTTCTAATCTTACTTTTTGTTACTATTTGTTTCCTTGGTATGTGTGTATGACTGTGTGTATATATAAAAATACATCTATATTGAGCTGAGGAAATGTATTATGTAAATGTCATTGTTAATCCTGTCTGGCAGATGATTATTTAGATGTAATTTTCTTAGACAAGCATTTTGTTTTGGTTTCAGGCATTGTGGTGTGACTTCATTACATCACAGGATAAGTCTGAAAAGATCCACAGTAAGTTTCTTTATGAAATCTTATTTCCGATGATTCCAAGTATTTATCTCATTGTGTAATATGCTTATAAGCAACTCTTAGTCGTAGTGATTTAACTTAAAAGTTTTGCATTATGCATTGATGAACTTTTGCTGTTTGGATTGAACTGTTTAGTAGGAAAATAACCCATAAATCTTGTACCCTTTGCTTTCAGAGAGCCATGAAGTAGAGAAATGCATATGTATATTACAGAGCTCATGTATGAACATGCACAGCGTAGATGGGAAGGATTATATAGCTTC
This sequence comes from Cricetulus griseus, assembly GCF_003668045.3. Taxonomy (NCBI): domain Eukaryota; kingdom Metazoa; phylum Chordata; class Mammalia; order Rodentia; family Cricetidae; genus Cricetulus; species Cricetulus griseus. The sequence goes on from NC_048599.1 coordinate 49,881,630, forward strand.
CTTACCATTTCAGGTAAACTTGAGTGTTTTAAGTTTTTCAGTGTGTAAAAACAAACAAAAAACAAAAAACAACCCCCCCATATACATACATACACACACACACACACACACACACACACACACACACACACACACACACCCACCCACCCACCCACCCACCCCACCCCTGGGCAGTGGTGGTGCATACCTTTAATCCCAGCACTCAGGAGGCAGAGGCAGGCGGATCTCTGTGAGTTTGAGAGCAGCCTGGTCTCTACTGGGTGGATTCCAGGACAGCCAGGGCTACACAGAGAAACCTTGTCTGAAAAAACAAACAAACAAAATCCCCACAACTTTTTTGTGTGTTTTCTTGGAGATCATGTATATCAGATTTTTATATAGATCTCTATGTATCAAGGGTATTAGTTTGTACTTAGTTTTAGTTTAACACGTGCCTGTCCTTTCCACAAAAACAGTTTTTTAATAAAGTAAATTATAATATGAGATGTTTGTCAGTTTAAAGATATTTGAGAAATCATTTTGGCTTTATTATAGTACGTCTGTGAATAATATTGGCCTTTTTCCTTGCAGCACATCATCTCTTAATGCTCAATGCTATTAAAGTTTTATTCACTCTTGTGTTGGTACCCACACTGGCCATAGTTTCACACTGAGCACCTCTTCTGTGGGTTTGATTTGTTTTTCTTAGAGTTGCTTGTAAAAAATCATAGGTTTTGAAGTACTGTAGCTTGTGAGTTTATTATCATGTTGCTTTGAAAGCTCTCAATAAATTCAAAGAAAATTGAATGTTCTGTCTTTTTTCCTGAAACCTTTTCTTAAACTTCTCTTATCCCCCCCCCCCCCTTATTGATAGGTGGCAAATGTTTGGGCCACTAAATATGGTTTGCTGTTCGAACGGAGCAGTTCTTCACATGAGGTGCCTCCAAGTCTACCTAGGTATTCCATTTATTCTGTTGAGAATATTATTTCTTGGGCTTTTTTCATGTTGATTCTGAAGTAAACTTGTTAACCTAAATGTTTGGGGTGGTGATGACGTCCTTGTTCACAGCATGAGTGTGCAAGCATTTTCATGCCAGTTAGAGCCCTGCTGTGATGCTGAGTCAGCACTCCATTGCCCTGTGCTCTCCTTCAGAGCATTAAATAGCAGCTTAATGACAAGATTCTGTTACTAGCTCTGCCATGTACTACTTTGGACATATCATTATTGCTGTCTTAGTTTCCATTTCCTTATTTGTTACAGGAATGTTAGTAGTTACTCTTGGGATCTATGCAGACTCTCACAGGGGCCCATTGTCTACAGGTGTTCAGTCATGGTGGAGACTTGTTGATGCTGCACTTCCCTTGCCTCCCTGGAAACTGTGTGCTTATTGAGAGGAGCATATACAGCAGGCACATTGCAAAAGCAGATGCTCGAAGCATCATAGCTGTTTGTAGATTTTAATCTCTGCTTTGCTAGAAAACCAGCACTTTTCCTCCTCAAAATTCCTGAAAATTGTAGGCTTAACTACTTAGTATTTTTCTCTTCTTTTTAAAAATGTGCCCCTTATTAACAAGTATAGGAGATTAAATTTCTACCATAGTCACACTGCCACTAAGAGAGATAAGTGAATGACTGTCTTAGGCCGGTTGTTATTTTCTGGGTTCTGTCATGTGATGGCTGCTATTTGCAGATTTTCCCTTGGACAGTCATTTTCTTTCTGTGTGTAAATGTATAGAATTATTTATTTTTAGAACTAAAACAGGATGATGTGAAAGACAGTATTTGAAGAATTTAGAAGGTTCCTTTTGGAGACAGTAGCTGTGACAAGATGCTTGACAAGCCCTTGAGGGAGGAAGGATTTACTTTGCTCACAGTTCAGCCCTTCATTTAGGGAAGGCGGGGCAGAGTTCATGTTAGGAGGACTGTGCATCTTGGCAGATCAGGAAGTGAATTGAGGGGTTGGGAACAGGACTGGGCAGAAACTCTCAGACCCTGTTTTCCCCAAGGCTCCACAGCCTCATGAAGCAATGCTACAAGTTGGGGACCAAGTGTTCAAACATGAGCCTATGAGGTATCTCATATTCAAGTGGTAACAGTAGATTTCTAGCTGCTTGTTTAGCACCAGGGTTATCTTGTTGGTAATTGTTTGTGTGTTTGTTTATTACTAGAGAACCTTTGCCCACTATGTTCAGCATGCTACACCCACTAGATGAAATAACTCCGCTAGTTTGTAAATCTGGAAGTAAGTGTACTTTTATACTCTTTTGCATAAACTCTGTTTTAATATTGAGGGAGGAAAATACAAATGAAGTTTGTTTACAAAGTGGCTTGTTTTATCAGAAGAAAATTTAAGCGTGTTATAAAAGTGACTTTTGGACTGGAGAGATGGCTCAGAGGTTGAGCTGCTTTTCCAGAGGTCTTAAGTTCAATTCCCAGCAACCACATGGTGGCTCACAACCATCCGTAATGAGATCTGATGCCCTCTTCTGGCTTGCAGGATACATGCAGACAAAATACTGTATACATAATAAATAGATATTAAAAAAAAAAAAAAAAGTCACTTTTATCCTGAAAGTAATTCATTGAAAGCAAGGACATTAGTTATCTCAGCAAAACTAAGACATATAAATCAGTGAGGGACACTCATGTTTGTTAACTTGCCTATAGGTGACTGTCCTTTGAAAATAAGAAAATGAATGATACTTGGATGAACGAAAGGGTTTTGTTGTTGTTGTTGTTTTGAGTAAAAATAACAGAGTCCTGATTACTGAGCACATTTTAGTATTTCACTTTTTTTGTTCAAGTTTACTGATAATCCACACCTTGAGTATATCTAAAGTCTTCCTGTATGTTTGGCTTTAAATTTAGGCTTTACCAAACATGAATCGATACCTACAAATAATAAAGACTGAAGACTGGAAGGACATTTATATTTATAGTGTTTGGTCATTTTACTGGTGCATTCCAAATGCCACTGAAGTTTCATCTCCTGCAGCATAAGTGGGATAGCCATTGCTAATCAAACCTCTGTCCTGTTTCTGTAAAACATACCAGCTGTCTTTTTAAAGGTTGTAGCAAATGGCAATAAAGATTGTTGATCATGTACTATATAAAACTATAAATACCTAAGATTCTGATTTGGTAAAAATGGAGTGTGGAGGCAAGTACCTATAGCCCCAGCTATTTCTGAGGCTGAGGGAGGAAGATTGCTTGAGACTAGCATTTTATGGGCAGGCTGGGCAACATAGTGAAGCTTCTGTCTCTCTTGATCTCTTTTTTTGTTTTTGTTTTTTTTTTTTTTTTAAGACAGGGTCTCCCTGTGTAGCTTTGGAGCCTGTCCTGGAACTAGCTCTGTAGACCAGGCTGGTCTCAAACACACAGAGATTTGCCTGCCTCTGCCTCCCAAGTGCTGGGGTTAAAGGTGTGCCCCACCAACACCTGGCCGTTTGCTTATTTTTTACTTCTTGGAAACTGCATCCCACTGTGTAGGCCTGGCTGGGCTGGAACTTTCTATGTAGATCAAGCTGGCCTCAGATTCACTGAGAGCTGCCTGCCACTGTCTCCTAAGTGCTGGGATTAAAGGTGTATGTCACCATGCCTGGCTAGTTTTATTATTTCTTTATAAAATAATTTCTATTCCTGCAGAATAATCATGTTTTTCATTTCCCAATATTTTAACTGAGGAGAAAATTGTTAAGGATATGGAAACTGGTCTGTGGTGCAGTAGAAAAATAACTGAACTCAGCAGGAAAAACTTGATTTGTAATGAGTAAAGCACACATTGTTCACCACTTCACTAATTATTAGAGGTAATAGAGCCAGGGAGCCAGTTAGTTGGACCTTTCCAACAGATGGTTGTAATCTTGAAAGAAGTTGATTGTTGGCTGGACGTGGTGGCACACGGAAGCCCAGTACTTGGGAGGCAGAGACAGGCAGATCTCTGTGAGTTTGAGGCCAGTCTGATGTACCTAGTGAGTTCTAGGCAGGACAGCCAGAGATACATAGTGAAATCCTGTCTCAAACAAACAACAACATCCCCAACCCCCCCCCCCCCAAATGATGAAGAGGAGGAGTCTTGGACCCTTTTTGCCTCTATTAATGACGAATCAGGACAAATCTTCAACTTTTGAGTTATATGTGTGACAAAGTGCAACTAGTCATTATGCCATGTTTAATGCCTTCTGAGGAAGTAGACAATCCGTAAATTTAAAATTCCTTGTCAGGTCAGTTACATAACACTGAATGGGTTTTGTGCTTTAATTGTCTTGGTTCCCTCTCCTTTTAGGAACAATGAGAACTTTCTTCATAAATAATTCTTTTAAAATAGTAAAGCTACTCTTCTATACCTGGTCATTTCCATTTTGATTTTCAGGCCTTTTTGGCTCATCACGGGTGCAGTATGTTGTAGATCCTGCAATGAAAATTGTGTTCCTCAATATCGACCCCTCTATTGTAATGACCTATGATGCTGTTCAAAATGTGCATTCTGTGTGGACTCTTCGGAGAGTAAAGCCAGAGGTAAGGGAGACGGATACTGCTGCTTCTGTGAGAGAGTGAATCCTGAATGCATGCACAGTTTTTGAGGTCAGTTGAGTTCCATCCATCCTGTATCCTTATTGCTCATTTTCCCGTTCACTTTGACTTAAGGAAGAGAATGCTGTTTTGAAGTTCCCTGATCAGGCAGGGACCCTTCAGAATGCCGCCACTAGCAGCTCCCTCACAGCACATCTCAGAAGCCTCTCCAAAGGTGAATCCCCCGTGGCTTCACCTTTCCAGAATTACTCCTCCATTCACAGCCAGAGTCGCTCTGCCTCCTCACCCAGCCTGCACTCTCGCTCGCCTTCCATCTCCAACATGGCGGCTCTCAGGTAGGTGCCTTTCTTTATTTTAAACATAATATTACAAGCAACGGATACCTGCTTTTTTTAGCTCTTACATTTTTGAAGAATTTAAGGTTCCTACTGACAACTTTTGGGTAGTTTTTAGGGGGACTAGACATAAACCCAATTATGGCCACTTTAAAACTTCTAAACCTGTGATGCCCCAATTTTTTGTTTGAGTCGTATTTAGACCCTTCTTATGATGTAAAGCTGTAAAGTTGCGTTGTTTCTCCCATGATGTGGCAACACTTGGAGTCACGTTTAATTCTACAAATACTTCGTTAGTTTTTAAAACCTTAATTTTTTTTTCCCCCCCAGACAGGGTTTCTTTGTGTCTGGAGCTCATTCTATAGACCAGGCTGGCCTTGAACTCACAGAGATCTGCCTGCCTCTACCTCCTGAGTCCTGGGATTAAAGGTGTGTGCCACTACTGCCTGGCTGGTTTGTATATGTACAGCAGCCTACTTTGAATAATGTATATCATTTACTTTTTGAAAAAGAGACTTATTTTAAGTTCTAAGTGAAATCTTTTTTTAAATTTTTTATTTTTTTAAAGACTCTCTGTGTAGCCTTGGTTGTTCTGGAACTCAGTATGTAGATCAGGTTGGCCTCGAAACTCACAGAGATCTATCTGCCTGTCACTGCCTCTTGAGTGCTGGGATTAAAGTCATGCTCCTCTATTCCTGGCATAAGTACATTTTAACATTAGTTATAAATAAAGCTTTAGGCTGTCATAAATCACTAGGATAAACCATTGAAATAGCTGTTCATTTCTGAAAGTGTCTGTGTAACTAGCATTGTACCATGAGTGCTTCTTCCCATGTGTAGGGTTGAATACGAGTTATTGGCATGTGTTAGGAACCCAGGTTGCTCATGGTGATGCCCACTCTGCTTATTTTGCAGCCGTGCTCATTCTCCTGCCTTAGGGGTACACTCCTTCTCAGGGGTGCAGAGATTCAACCTTTCAGGCCACAACCAGTCGCCAAAGAGACACAGTATTTCTCATTCTCCAAGTGGCAGTTTCAACGACTCATTTTTGGCACCAGAAACGGAGCCTATTATTCCTGAGCTGTGCATTGACCACTTGTGGACTGAAACACTTCCTAGTACAAGGTTTGGTGGATATAATTTTATATTCATAGAAAAATATTACTAACATTTTGGAAAACGTTTCGTGCTTTGCCTGATGGTTTAACTAATCGGTAGAGTGCTTACTAAATATGTGTGAAATGATTTAAAATGTCTTTCAACATTAGTTATGGTATTAACACACATAAACTATACAGAGATACATATTTATACCACCTTAATTTTAGAAGAAATTATTAATACTAAAATGATCATAGAAATGTTTTTCATTGAATATTTATTTCTTTAATATAGTAACCTTTGAGATTTGAGGTATTTGAAGTTTTAGGGCAAAATACCTAATTTTGTACTATCATAGTTAGGGTTCTATTGCTGTGGAAAGACACCATGACTAAGGCAACACTTAAAAGAAAAGCATTTAGTTGGGGGACTTGTTTATAGTTTCAGAGAGTTAGTCATCATGTTGGTGGGAAGCAGACAGGCATGTCATTGGAGCATTAGCTGAGAGCTTTACATCCTGATCCACAGGCATTAGGCAGAGCAAGATCCAGACCCTAGGCCTAGAGTGGGCTTTTGAAATCTCAGAGCTTACCCCTAGTGATACGTATCCTCTCACAAGGCCACACCTCCTAATCCTTCCCTGACAGCTCTTCATCTAGGGACTAAGCATGTCAATTTGAGCCTAAAGGGGCCATTTTCATTAAAATCACCAGATATAGCTTCAGTAATTTGAAATTTTATGGCAGTTTTGGGTAATTTTATCTTTGTGTTAAATGTCAGCTCTACTTTTTGAGAAATAAATAACCCTAATCCTTTTGTAATCTCATCGATAATTTGTTAATTAATTCAGCCACATGCCAGTGATTGTCCAACAAATAGCTAAAAATAGCGACACTGGAGTGCTTGCTCTTCTGCAGGTAGGGCTTGGGGAAGATGGGCACAGTCAGCAGCTGTGGTCCAAAGAGCAGTTGAGAGTGTGAGTGTGAAGACTGATACTCCTGCTTTGCCTTGTGAGGGGAGGGGACAAGCTGAGAATGAAGAGGTTTGCGAGTGATTGCCTTTTTAGGCCTGCTTATATGTGCATAGTAAACAAACAGCAGAACAAGTTGTAGGTGTGACTGAGGCATAGGGGGCCTAGGATTGACAGAGTGTGAGTGTCAGGCTCCTGGGGTCTCTGGGGGCCTGTGGATAGATTTACAGGGTTTCTGTTAATTCTGGAATTGTTAGGTGGTAGTGGGTATGTGTAGTGTGTAGGCCTTTTTCTGGGCAGGGTTTTTAAACATTCATTCAGTTTTCACAATCTATCACCTCCTAACAAGTTAAAACTGAGTGCCGTAGAAGACTAGGGACTCAGGATTTGGGAGGTGGATGATGAGAGCTGCTACAGAGATAGAGGAATGGAAGTCAGGTGAGATGTCATGAATACACACAGACATTTCAAGAAGAGAGTAGTGTTAGTATTTCCAGGTGCTGGTGCTGTTTGGCCCTGACTATTTATTACTTGAGAAGGTACATCGACTCCATTCTGATCACTTACCTTAGGCTTGAGGGTTGCTAGGGAAGCATGGAGCAAAAGAAATGGGAGGTAAGGAAGTGAGGTAGATGGCTTGTCGAATGTTTTAAGGAGCTGCCTAGGGGTGTTTTGCATTTGTTGAACTATGTAATGAAAAGTAGTCTCTGAATTTCACCCGAAATTGTTGCTTTATATAACTAAAAGATAAGAGTGGGTCTTTTACCTAGCCACACAACATTTTTACTTCTGACCAAATAACTCCTTCCTCTTGTTTTTTCCCCTTGTGGGGTATGTGTGTTTGCATGTACAGTTACACTGGTATATACACATGGAGGTCTGGGTGTGACATTAGGAATCTTCCTGATTTTCCTACCTTCTATACCTTGTTCACTGAGGCAAGGTCTGGATTGAATTGAATCCAGAGTTCACTGATATGACAGTCCAGCTAGCCATCCTGTTCCTGGGACCCTTTGTCTCTGCTTTCCAAGTGCTGGGTTTATACTTGGACTGCCATACTCACCCGGCCTTTAGTTGGGTTCTGGGAATTCAAACCCTAGTACTCATATTTGCATGGTATGTGCCTACGAGTTGTGTCACTGTCTTAGCCCTCCACTTAACCCTTTATAGCATCCTTTTTAGGCTATAGTCTGACTATGAGTACTTGAATAGGGATGTATTCAACTAGAGAGTGTGTTGCACATATAGAGAAAGGAAATGATGGATAAAAGGGAATCTGAAATTGGAGCAATTAATTTTAGAAGTGATATTTGAACACATACGCATGGAGTTTTTGTGTCATGGTTATTGCTTGATCCAGGAAGAGTATTATGCTTTCTTGTAAAATGTTTACGAAGTTTAAGTTACTGAGGTAGATTTTTGGACCAATACTGACAGTTTATTAATGTGTCTACTTTAGAGAGAAAAATTCTCCTGCCTCCAAGGTATTTATAACAACTGACCTGTGTGGACAGAAGTTCTTGTGCTTTTTAGTGGAGACCCAGCTTCAGTTACGGTAAGTGTTTCTATTTCCTGTTGTCTTTGAAGGAAGTTAGGGCTGATTCCTTCTCTCCTTTTCTGTTTTTCTTATGTAGCCTTATTGAGAGTTCGGTTGTGTCATAAGGTTAACTTGTAGTAAGTGTATAGTTTGTAATTTCTAGTAAATTTATAGAGGTGTGTAGCCACCAACTCCACAGTCCAGGCTTAAACAGTTTTGAATCACCATGGAGAGACCCTCTCCCATATGCAGCTGGTCTTTCCCGGCTCCCAGCCTCAGGCGGCCATTCTAGGGGGGGCTTTCTGCTTTACATATTAATCATTAAAATTATTATTATTATTTTGTAGCACTGGCTGGCCTGGAACTTAGAGATCTGCTTGCCTCTGCTTTCCAAATTCTGGAAATAAAAGACATTTGTCCACACCCTGTCCTATAAATGTGGTTTTGTTGTTGTTCGTTTTTGTTGTTGTTTTGTTTTTGTTTTTGGTGATCAACTTTTTCACTTCTCATAGTGACTTTTGTGATCCACCTTGTTGGGACATGTATGAGAACTTCTTCAATGTTATTGTACAGTACTCAGTGTATAGATAGGTCACATTTGCTTGCTTACTAATTGATGGATAGTTGTTTGCTTTGTTTTGTTTGGGTTTTTCGAGGTAGGGTTTCTGTGTGTCTTTGGAGGCTGTCCTGGAACTAGCTCTTGTAGACTAGGCTGTTCTTGAACTCACAGAGTTCGCCTTCCTCTGCCTCCCGAGTGCTGGGATTAAAGGCGTTCGCCACCACTGCCCAGCATGATGGATAGTTTATCTCATTATGTAGCCCTGCATGTCCTGAAACCTATGTAGACCAAGCTGGCTTTGAACAGAGAGATCCACTTGCTTCTGCCTCCCTTTGGGATTAAAGGGCATGTGCTACCATGCTTACCATTTTCACTCTTTGACCACTGTGAATCAGGAACCTGTGTGCAAATATTTTTGTATGGACATATATAATTTTGTTTTTCTTGGGTGGATACCTAGCAGTGGAATTGTTGGACTGACTGGTAAATCATGTTAAACTTTTTAAGGCTTTTTTTGATTTGATTTTCAATGGCTGTACAGTTTTACACTTCTTCCTCCTGTGTGTAAAGGTTGGTTCATGTCTCTTTATTCCAAACAGTGTTGGATGTTGTCAGCATCTTTGATTATAGCCACCCTAATGGAGTGTCAAGTGGTTTCTATTTATATTTTCCTGATACTTTTTAAAAAAATAATTATTTTCTGTGTATGTATGTTTTGTCTGCATGTATGTTTGTGAACTGTGTGTGTACATGTCTGGTGCCCACAAAGGTTCTTGGCAGAAGAGCACATTAGATACCCTGGAACTGGAGTTACAAATTGTTGTGAGCTAGTATGTGGGTATTGGGAGCCAAACCTGGTTGTCTGGAAGAACAGTTGGTGCTCCTAACCTCTTAGCCATCTCTTCAGCCCCTTCCTGATGCTTTTGATATTGATCATTTTCTCATGTGGCTGTTAGCCACACACCTTCATAGGCAAAATGCCTGTTGACATGTTTTTTCTACTCATTTACCTTTTCATTTAAAAACTATAGCTTACAGCAAGTTGCAAAATTGTATTGAGGTCCTCCAAATCATGAAGTCTTTGAATTTAAAATTTTTTCATTATTGCATTGCATGTGATGTGTGTGTGTGTGTGTGTGTGTGTGTGTGTGTGTGTGTGTGTGTGTCTGTCTGTCTGTCTGTGTCTGTGTCTGTCTGTCTGTCTGTCTGTCTGTCTGTCTGTCTGTCTGTCTTACTGCATTCAAGTGTAGGAGGTCTGAGGGCAAGTTGGGGGAATCTGTTCTCTCCTTCACTACACAGTCCTAGGGATTATACCCAAGCTGTTTGGCTTTACCTGCTGAGCCTTCTAGATCCCTGGCCCCATGTGTTTTTTTTCTCTCACTGGTAACATCTTATATTATTGCAGCATGTTTTTAAGATCAGGAAACTGGTATCAGTATGACCTACACGTCTTTCTTTGATTTTACACATATTCATTCGTGTGTGTGTGTGTGTGTGTGTGTGTGTGTGTGTGTGTGTGTGTGTGTGTGTGTGTATTTATATGGTTTCATGCAGCTTTCTTCTATCTGCAGATTTTTGTAACTGTCTTGATAGCTAAAGATACAAAATAACCTTTGTCACCTTGAAGATTTTCCATTTGCTGCTCCTTTGTATCCATCCTGTTCTCTCTGTCCTCTTGCTCCCTGCCGGCAGTGAGCACACACTTGTTTCTGTCTTTGATTTTTGAGACAAAGTCTCTATGTAGCCCTCCCAGTCTTGGAACTCACTCTGTATACCAGGCTGGCCTCCAACTCACAGAGATCTCTGTGTTTCCGAAGCTGCCCAGGCCAAGTGACACTCTTTTAAGACTTGTTTCTTTCTGTTTTTACTTTCATACTTAGCTGTGTAAAGTTTCAAGAGAGTAATGACAAGACCCAGCTCATCTTTGGCTCTGTCACCAATGTTCATGCAAAGGATGCAGCACCAGTGGAGGTAAATGCACATTGAAAATTGTTATGCTTTATCAGATTAATTTACTCAGAATACAAGAGATTTTTTGTTTGTTTGTTTTTGTTTTCAGAAGATAGACACCATGCTGGTATTAGAAGGCAACGGGAACCTGGTGCTATACACAGGAGTGGTTCGGGTACGTTGAAAGAAGTGCTTTGTGCTTTTGGTAGAACTGCCTCCATGATTTACAATTGGCTCAGCTGCTTCTGTGCAATTTGGCAGAAGATAATTGATAAGTGGAAAAGGAAGCTCATTGTGGAGGCCAGTCCTAATTTGTACTAGGGTTTGATACTATGTGCCTGTCTTCACCAAATGGGAAACCTTTATTGAGAGTAGGTAGCCTCTTAAAAACCAGTTTGGGAATGGAAGATGAGCAGCTTTAGAAAGCACCAGCATTGCAGTATTTCATTATATTAAATGTTATATATGTTGTTTGTAACTTCCTTTTGTAACCTTTGTCAAATTTAAAATATATACTTAAGCTGGATGTGGTGGTGAATGCCTGTAATCCCAGCACTTGGGAGGCAGAGGCAGGTGGAACTTTTGCGTTCTAGGCCAGCCTGGTCTACAGAGCGAGTTCCAGGACAGCCGAGCTACATGGTGAGACACTGCCTCAAAAAAACAAAAACAAAAACAAAAAAAACTTAGTTTGAGGAATAATAAATAAAATGTACTGCCAATATCTTTGTTTTTTCCTTTGTTTTTGAAAATGGCAGGGTCTCACTAAGTAGCACAGGTGTTGGGATCCTCCTACCTCAGTCCTCTGACACTGGGCCTGCCAGTAGCTTTATTCTGTTCTCTGAATGCACCTTTCACCTGCCTCCCCAACACACTATCCTGGCTTTTCTGGTAAAGCACCCTTTGATTTTGTTAGCCTTTGTACTCATGTATGTGTCACTTAAGAACAGTTTGTTCATTTTTCCTTGTTTTTGAACTTTTATATAAAGGAGGTTATAAATATGACTCTTGAGATGTACTTTATGAGATTTTTTATACTCTCTTGACTATATTAGCATCCCTTTTCAGCTTTTCTGCAAAAAAGTTTCCTGAATCAAACAAAAGAATTTATACTGAGGTATTCACCGTTGACTGGCCTAATTTGAAGAGTTGTTAAATATGCGTTGTGTTTAGTGAGCATAAACTTCAATATATATAAAGAACTTTTAGCTCATGTGTCTAAACATTTAACTTAAAGGATATGACATATTCACTACTCCCTCCCCCAATCTTTTTATTTGCTAAAGGTGGGGAAAATTTTTATTCCTGGACTTCCAGCTCCTTCCCTGACAATGTCCAACATGATGCCCCGGCCTAGTACACCCCTTGATGGTGTTACTACTCCCAAGCCTCTTGGTAAATTACTTGGATCAATGGACGAGGTAAGAAGGAAATTGGGTCTTGTCAAATGTAAATCGTGTTTTAAAGAAGTTTGGTCAAGCATTTGTTCTTTCTATGGTTAACTTTATTTTAGGTAATATTTACAGATACATGTTTTCAAGCACAAGTGATGGTTACTATATGCTTACCTCGTTTGTGCTGTGAGACATGTTCTTTGAAGATTTGTGTTAGGTGTTCTTAGGGTGTGTTTTCTTAGGAAGGCCAAAGGAAGTCTGTGTCAGTAGAAGAGACATAAAGAAGGCCTGAGTTGTTTGTATGTCACAAAGCAGGAGGGTGACATGATAGTCCTCAAGAGGTGTAAATGAGAGTGTGTGGGCTAGCAACCTGTGCTCTCAGGCTGTTGAATGCCATTGGGAACTGGGGCTGAGTTCTGTGAGCAACTTAGGCTGATACTTGTGCTCACCAGGCTAGAAAGCCTGGAGACGAGTAGTCTACTTTTGAAGGATGTGACAGTGTGGCTATGTATGTAGGTATGTATATTGCCATTCAGTTGCTTTTTGTAGTTTTCTGTGAAGACCTTGGCCTGTTGCAGGCTCCTCATCACTGGAGCAGAATGATTAGAATCATCAGAGTATATAGAAAATATAGTTCCTTATCTTTAATTCTCAAACAGTCCTTCATCTGTGTTGCATTGTGACTTTTTGTAGGTGGTTCTCTTGTCTCCAGTTCCAGAATTGAGGGATTCTTCAAAACTTAATGATTCTCTCTACAATGAGGACTGTACTTTCCAGCAGCTTGGAACTTACATTCATTCTGTGCGAGACCCTGTTCATAACAGAGTCACTCTAGTAAGTCCTCCTTCAAAGGGTGGGTTCCCTGGCTGAGGGCCATTTGCCTGAACATTTCACATTTGGCAGCATGTAAAATTATGTGAAAATGAAAATGAACATTTTTAGTGATCTCAAAGCATTTGTTATTGTGTATATGTGGGGTACATGGTCAGAGGACAGCTCTATGGAGTTGGTTCTCCTTCCACCTTCATTTGAACACAAGTTGCCAGTCTTTCAAGATAATTGCTTTTACCTGCTGAGTTACTTTGTCATTCTTTATCTCATAATTTGTTTAAATGTACTATTATTTTGTACTTAAAATTCTGTCTGTATTTTCTGAGATTTCTGTATTAAACATTTATGGAACCCTATCCCTCACTGAGGAGCTTTGGGGAATCAATGGTGTAACGAGGGTCAGTTTTCTTTAAGGTAATGGCCCCAGTGGGGTACTACCCTTCAGTGGGTGACTCCACATCCAGTAGTTTATGGATAGCACAAGTTGGACTTGATGGGTTGTTAAGAAAAAGGAAAGATGACGGGAAGTTTTGGGTAGGGAAGTGATTATGTTAAAAACACATCATAGGAAATTCTCAAGTAATTAATAAAAATATTTAACAATTTTATTTAAAACAAACATTTAATCCATTAATTGCATATTGCCATGCTTTTGTCTTTTTGGTGAAAGGCACCTTTTGATGTTGGTGTCTTGTAGTGTTTGTATAAAAAGTGGACACTTGGCCAGGCATGGTGTCACATACTTTCAGTCCCAGCACTGGGGAGGAAGTGGACAATATTAAAACAAAATTTTTGAAAGTGTTTTTGCAAAAATGCACATTTAGTTAGAAGCGTCGTTTCTAATTGAAAATGTAGTTATTTTATTGGATTTTGCTTCAACAGGCTGGTGATGGTATAAATTACCATATATATTTTTTAAGCTTTCAAAAGATTGAAAATGCTTAAACTGTTGTTTTTTTTTTTCCTTGATTCCACTCTTTCACTAGGAACTGAGTAATGGCTCCATGGTTAGGATCACTATCCCTGAAGTGGCCACCTCGGAATTAGGTACGAGTGAGTTAGTGTTCTCAGTTTGATGTATCAAACAGTTGATGGAGGTAGTTTTCTGTTCTTTTTTTTTTTTTTTTTTTTAAAGACTTATTTATGTGTATATATGCCTGCATGTATGTCTGTGCATCACATGAATGCAGTGCCCAGGGAGGCCAGCAGAGGGATCACCTGTAACTAGAGTTATGGATGGTTGTGAATTGCTGTCTGAGTGCTAGAAATTGAACCCAGGTTCTCTACAAGAGAAGCTGGTGCCCTTCACTGTTAAACCATCTCTCTAGCCCACAGTCTCTGTTCTTAGTGATTCCTCTTATTATTTATTAAGAATTCTTATTTTGTTTTCAGCTGTAACATATTTGCTTCTTTGGTTTTCTAAGATTTGTTAGCACTTGCTTCTAGTATATGCAGTGTTTGTGCTCATATAGCATACTGGTGAGGAAAAGGTTGTGCTGCAAAAGATGGAGTCGGTGGCAGTGATGGAGGGGAGGGAATGAGAATGAAAACAGTTACTATCTAGGGCCATTTACTCCCAATAGCAGATCTATGCCTTTTACAGCAGGCAGTACCCTTGGCTCTCTCAACTGTAGCTGAAGTTCACACCAATGACTTGGCATCATTAGGAAGAGTATATATAATATAGCATTTGTGGTAACCCATTTATGGCATGGTGAGGGAAGATGTTTTAGAAATTACAAGTTGCGGTTTTGGTTGACAGGAATGTTCACTCATTTAGAACATCTTGCAGCATCCCATAAGCATTCCTGTTGGTAGGGTCCTGTGTTGGATGTTGTATTTACTGAAGGGTTTAATCAATATTTTGTGTAAATTTATTGATGGAGAAATTAGATATTTTTGACAGAGTAAACATTTTTGTTCAAGCTAGGACAGTTTTGAGAGTGAAAAGGGAACAGTTATTTATTGGAGCAGTGGTTGTAAATTAGGATTATTTCAGGTGAACTAGGCTATATGATCACCTATTTCTATCTAAAATTAGGGATCTGACAGCTGTCCTTAGCTCTCCTGTGAGTCCTGTTGAATTCGGTAGTTGCTTTAAAGTGATTGACATTGATGGAACAATGTTTGTGCCCAATTGGCTCCTTAATGACAGTTCTCTTTTCTTAGTGGTTGACCTTGACATAGTAGTAATTTAATCCTTTTCATTTGAAAGGGGGAAAGAAGTGCATATATAGGAAACATACTAAAATCATTGTTTGCTTTTAATAGTACAAACATGTCTGCAAGCAATTAAATTCATCCTGCCAAAAGAAATAGCTGTTCAGATGCTCGTCAAGTGGTACAATGTTCACAGTGCTCCAGGAGGACCCAGTTGCCACTCCGAATGGAGTTTGTTTGTCATCTGTCTCTTGAACATGATGGGTTATAACACAGACCGCTTATCGTGGACCCGAAGTGTAAGCAAATACAGTTGTTCTCTTCATTTATCCTTTATAATAAATGTAGTGCTTGAAGAACTACATGAGATAACCTAACACATTTAGTAATATTTACGATGTTGGAATAGTACTACAGTTTTTTTTTTTGTATTTATATGTCACGAATCAAATATTCAATAGATTTTAAGTCTTTATAATGTGTTAAAGCACGTTTTACTTTCTTTTCTTTTTTTAAAATTAAGGTCTTGTCATATATATGGCCCAGGCTGAGCTTGAATTGACCACATTTCTAACTTTGCCTCCCAAATGCTTGGATTGTAGTTGTGTGTTACTAATGCCTGAATTTTGACTGTTTCTCAGTTCATCTTTGTAAAATGACTACAAGTAGTAGTT
This sequence comes from Cricetulus griseus, assembly GCF_003668045.3. Taxonomy (NCBI): domain Eukaryota; kingdom Metazoa; phylum Chordata; class Mammalia; order Rodentia; family Cricetidae; genus Cricetulus; species Cricetulus griseus. The sequence continues at coordinate 49,897,651 of NC_048599.1, forward strand.
CTCTTGGTCTTGTCAGAAGGTGAATCAGAGAGGTCCTGGGCTTGAGTTTTACTCATTTAGAGTTTTTCAGTCTGAGAACACTGTTAGTGGTGTGAAGCACTTTGCCTCACGCAGGCCTGTGAGTCACCTTTCTGCAGGACCTTTACAGGTGATCGCAGACTCACCAGCAGAGTGGGTGAGTTACTCCTTTGGAAATCACTCTCCAGATAGCCATGCTTGGGCCTGTGAAGAAGTCACTACAGAATAAAATTAGCCCTTTGTCCCCCAAACGCATATGTACTCACCTGTGTTTTGGCCTCATTCTAGTAACTCCATTTTTTTTTTTTTTTTTAATCTTTATGAAAGTGTATTTTCTCACTGAGGAAGATTTGGAAAATGGAGGAAGAAGCAAGCAATTATCCCCTACTCGTGAGAATAGCTGTTGTAGACACTTTCAATGGTGCCTTTCTTTTACATAAAAAGGATACTGATAGAAATTTTGTAAATTCTTAAAATTGTTTTACACAACCCTTCCATTCTTATCATATTTAAACAAATAACTAATGTTTGGGCTTTATTAGAAAAGTTTTCTTACATGGTTGTGGCTGAGGGGTTAAGGTGATGGATTAGAATTTTGAGTAATTTACCAATTTTTTTAACATAAATTACTAATCACATATCTAGTTATTTCTCAAAAAATAAATCTTTTAAGAGATGGGACTAGATAACATTTAGAAGTGGTGTCCAATCAACATTCTTGGTAGTGTTGTTTAAAACTGCCCCGTTACCACATTGATTATTTGTGATGTAGTGGCCCTTTGCCAGGTTAGAGCAATCGACTCTTACTTCTGTGCAAATGGGAATGAGTTTCTTTTTTCAGATGCCCACTGGTCAATTAGGAATAAAGTATAACTCTTGAGGTTTTGACTAGCTGTTTGTCGCCATTTGCTTGAGTTTGTTTCCTTCTGCAGCCTGGTAAAGTTAGGTCATGTTTGTCACTCCTGGTGTAGACTCCTCCAGAGACTTCTGTCTTCTTCAGGATATAAGTGTGGACATGCACTGTGCCTTTTACCCACCCTTTTGGGCCTATCTGTTCTCTTTGTTGTCTCTGCCAGCCACTCTGATCTCTGCATTCTGCTCCCCAAGCTCTCAAGTATGTCCAGTCGTCAGACTTTTGCATTGCTGTTTCCTTTACATTTGCTTCTTTCTGACAAGGTGTGCTTGGGCCACTGGTCAGTTGTCACTCTAGTACAGCTTCCCCTGTCTGTTCTGTGTACAGTTGTTCTCTTCTTTATTTGCCTGCCTGACCTTTTCTGTTAGCACATCTGTTAAGTGTGTTTTTACTTACATGTTTGTCTTTCCTTCCTCTACTGGAATATGAATTCTAGTGAGGCAGTGAGTCCTGTTCAGAGTTCCCTTTCCTGTCCTGTGGCAATGACTCAGGTGAATGCTGAGTGAGAGTTACCTCCTCCTGTCTTTCTGCACTTTATCACAGAGTAAGAGTGAGAGGATTTTAAAATTATGACTAAGTACCCTTTGGCTTTTTGTTTTGTTTTATTTGTAGCTAACCAGTAGACTTTCTTCTTCCTCCTCCTCCTCCTCCTCCTCCTTCTCTTCTTCTTCTTCTATTTAAATTAGAAACAAGCTTGTTTTACATGTCAATCCCAGTTCCCTCTCCTTTCTTTCCCTGCCCCCCCCCCCCCCACGACCCCTTATTCCATCCCCTTTCTGCTCCCCAGGGAGGGTGAGGCCTTCCATGGGGAAATCTTCAAAGTCTGTCATATAATTTGGAGCAGGGCCTAGACCCTCCCCCATGTGTCTAGACTGAGAGAGTATATTCCTCTATGTGGAGTGGGCTCTCAAAGTCCATTGGTGTACTAGGGATAAATACTGATTCACTACGAGAGGCCCCCCCCTTCCCCCAGTAGAGCTTCTTGACAAGGAGTTTTGCTCCTCTGTCTCACAGGGAGTTATGAAACTAGCTCACCCCACATTTTTCATGTGATGGGAAGAATAAAACCCATCCTTTTGTAAAGAAAGATATGGTTCAATGACTTTCATGTTGCATGGTAGCCTGTAATTGAGAAGAAATCTGTTTAGAACAAACAAAACCAGATGAATCTTAGTATATGCCCAAGCTGGTCCTGAACTATACTCGGCAACTCTCTTGCCACAGTCTCTTTAGTAACTAAAACTGTATGTTTGCAGTACCACTTAGCTTGAAAGTCAGTCTTAAAGCCATATTACTTTGACTGTTAACCTTATGTGATCTTTTTTAGATCAAAGCTTGGCAGAAAATGATGCTCAGTGGCCAACAGGTTCCATAGTACTAATCTTTGCTTTGTCCAGATTTACTTTTTTCATTTTTATAACATGGCAGAAAGTGCTACTGACTCCTTATGTGATTTTTTTGGTGTTCTTTTGTGTGGGTATAATTTGCATCATCAGAGAAGTAGGGGAAAAAAAGAAATGACCATTACTGTACCTATGAATCCAGGCACTGTACTAAATGCTTTACACACACAGTTAAGCTCCATGGCAACTAAGAAGAGATTTATATCTTATGTCCTGATGAAAAAGAGTGTTAGTGACTGTCTTCAGTTTCTGGAATTAGCAGAACTGGCACTTGAATCCTTAAGCTGGTAGGTTAACAGTGAAAAAGTCATGATTTTGTCTTCTGCTTTGGGGTTGTTTTTCAGTTCGACTTTGAAGGGTCACTTTCTCCAGTCATTGCACCCAAAAAAGCAAGGCCTTCTGATACTGGATCCGATGATGTAAGCATTGTTATGTTTTACTAATGTTACTGATTTGTGGAGACTTGTACAGATGTCTCTAGTCTGATAATCCTATCAATTTGTCAGTTTTTCTATTACCTTTTGCTTTTTTTATTATAATTCTGAGTACATTATTTTGAAGGATAGAATCTGTATATTTTCTGTCATTTATTTACTTTTGTCTTTAATCATCACACAAAAATTAGTATAAATTATATATTTCTGCATGATTTCAGTTACAACTATTTGCCAGTATTTACTCTTTTTTTTGTTGTTTTCTTTTTTTGATGACAGTGTTTCTTTGTGTAGTCCTGGCTGTCTTGGAACTCGCTCTGTAGACCAGGCTGGCATTGAACTGAGAGATTCTCTTGCCTCTGCCTCCTGAGTGCTGGGGTTAAAGGCATGTGCCATCACTGCCTGGCAGCACTTACCCTTTTATGTATTTATTTTATGTATTTATGTATTATTATGTATTTATGTATGTATTTCTCTGGTTTATGCTTAAATACCTCAGCTTCTATAGTAAATTCTAAAGTGGTCCAGAGCACAGAACATTTCCATACTGTCTTTATGTCATTTGTAATCAGTCCTTTCCTTCCCCCTTATCTTTAAGAAAGCACTGACTTGAGTTCTCTGACCATGTGTTAGTTGTGTCTATTGCAGAATTTGATATAAATGAAATAGTACAGTCTGTATTCTAGTGTACATAAAGTTTCTTTCATTTCCCATAATGTATTGAAGACCATCCAATTGTGGTGTAAGTATCAGTTGTGTGTTCTGTTTATTACCGAGTGGTATGACTATGTTGTAGTGTGCTTTGCCCTCCTTCTGCAGATGAGTGCCTTAGGCTGTTTACTGTTTTTTTGTTTTGGTTTGTGTTTTAGTGAAGGTGCTTATGGAGTCCAGAGATACCAGGTCCCATGTAGCTGGAGTTACAAGTGGTTGTGAACCACCTATGTGGGTGCTGGGAACCAAAGTTAGGTCCTTTGCAAAAGTAGTATGTACTCTTAGCCAATGAACTCCTGCAGCCCCTTGCAGTTATTTTTAAATGACATTTCCAAGAAGCATAATGTAAATAATTCCTGTCCTTTTTATTCTTTTTAGGACTGGGAATACTTACTAAATTCAGACTACCATCACAATGTCGAGTCTCATCTTCTGAACAAATCTTTATGTTTGAGTGCTTTGGAAATTTCGAAGGTGAAAGAAGATGATGTTTCGCAGAACTTAAGTCTGGATTCTTCTACTCTTCTGTTTCCTCACATCCCTGCAATTTTCTTTGTTCTTCACCTTGTCTATGAAGAGCTCAAGTTGAATACTCTGATGGGAGAAGGAATTTGTTCCCTCATTGACCTGCTTGTTCAGTTAGCAAGGTAGATGTCGTTAGAACACTGCAAGAAGTCCTCAAAGGACTTGCTTTCTGTGATAGGTCAGAGGAACCTCGTTAGGTCAACTCCAGTCTACCCTTTGTAGTTAAAGGTGGCATTTCAGCCTCTTGATTAAGTTGATTGCACATTCTCTGACTTCTGTGATCCTGAGGATTCTGAACTACTTTTCTGAAACTTGGCATATTTATTTGATGATTCATTTCCCTAATGACATCATTGCTATCACAAATGCCATTTTGTAATTTAATTTTCAAACCCAAATTGTGGCTTTCAGAAATACATAGCACTTGTCCCTATAGCTGTGGCTGGCCTCAAACTTGTGATGCTCCTGTCTCATCCTTTCAACATTTAGGGTTTTCAGATGTGAGGCACCATGCTCTATAGTTCCTGCACATAGATTGTTAATTTTCAAACTTTGTAGTAGCCGGGAGTAGTGGCACATGCCTATAATCCTAGTGCCTGGATGACTGGTAGAAATATTGTGTCTGAAGGAGGGAAAAACAAACAAAACAAAACAAAAACACAAAATTAAGAAGCCTCAGAGTGACTTAGGTAATATATCTTTGTTTTCTGGAAGAAAATACTGTAGTATGTAGAGATTACTTGCTGAAGATTCCACAGCCAGTAAAGAACAGGAAGGAGCAGAGTCATGCTCTTTTTCTAGTTTGACCTTCATGGAATTTGTGTAGACAGAAGCTTGATTGTGGGACACCAGATACATAAGAAGATTCTTCAGATTTGAGAACTTTCTCATAAACATGCTTTTTAAGTTGAAAAGTTAACTGAAGGGGGCTGCTGAAAAACCTCTGTGTATGCTCTTCCTGTTCTAGGGACTTAAAATTGGAGCCTTACATGGATCACTACTACAGAGATTACCCAACTCTTGTCAAAACTACTGGACAAGTGTGTACAATTGATCAAGGTGAGTGTTGACACCACCTCGGGTGTTCTGAATGGTAGATAGGCATTTTGTTGTTTCTCTCAGAAAAGAGCAGAGGATAGATGTCTTTTTAGCCAAGTGGTTTTAAATAGGTAGCATTTGATCTCTTTGACCTCTGAGTTGAAGTAAGCCATAACTTCTTTAGTTTGTAGTTAAAACTTTACCCATTCCAAAGCTTAAACACTATAACCTTGACCTGTGTTGTCCATTAGGAGGCAATGGTCATATATTTACTTGACTTTAATTACAGTAAAAGTTTAGTTCCTCAGTGCACTAGCCACATTTAAGATACCCAGTAACCACATAGGGCTAGTAGTTGCCATATTGGGCAGCACAGATGTCAACCACTTACACCACCACTGCTGCAGTCTAAGACTGGGAACTGAAGGCACTCAAAGAGCAGAGCTCAATCTTTTGGTGTTCCTTTGTTTTTTTCATCTTTATAGAGCTAGGCAAAAAAAAAAAAAAAAAAAAAGTTAGATTCTTTGAAAACAATATAAAAATTACTTTTATATGTATTTTGTGGGTGTGGCAGTGCATACATGTATGTATATGGGTATGCATGTGCCATTACATATGCGTGCAATTCACAGAACAACTTGGTGAAATCGGTTCTCTTCTTCCACCATGTAGGACCCAGGGATTGAACTCAGGTTGTCAGGCTTGGTGGCAGGTGCCTTTTACGGAGCCATCTGGCCAACTCTCGGCTAGTTTTATATATGGTTTGTAAATGACATTGCTAAATTTCCATTTGGAACAGAGTAAAATAGAAATAATTTAAATTTAGAAATAATCAGCTATTTACCATAACAAAAATAATGATTCATTTTGGATAATATTGGAAATGTAATTCTTACAATTTGAAAGAACAATTACTATGACCATCTTTCTTTTTGTCTTATTTATTTGTGTGTTTTTCTAAACATTTATGTAATTTTAAAGGTCAAATGGGATTTATGCACCATCCCTCATTTTTTACTTCTGAGCCGCCAAGTATTTATCAGTGGGTGAGTTCTTGTCTGAAGGGCGAAGGAATGCCACCCTATCCTTACCTTCCTGGAGTCTGCGAAAGGAGCAGGCTAGTGGTCTTGGTATGTATTTGGAGTATTGACTGTCTTACTTAGTTTTATTTTTCCTTAAATTGTCATAATATAGAACAAGCAGCATTCACATGTACACACACAAATTATAATAAAATTAGTGTTTCTTTTCCCCCATACAGTTGTATACATTTCAGTAGATATTTCATATAATTACCATTTTAATTAGAATATTGAACATTTGTAGCACCTCTCTCAAAAATTATTCTTTTGAGATTATTCCAAGTTGTCATTCATGCCACCAGATCCTGGTTTCACTTGCTGACAGTCCACTGCATTGCCGCCCTGTAGTTGGCTTATGTGATAGCTGGGCTGGTTCCAGGTTTTAGTGATTATAAATACAGATACTCTATAGGTCACACACAGACTTTTATGTCAACGTAAGTTTTCATTTCCATAAGGTGGGTACAGAGGACTGGGATTGATGGCTGTGTGCTAGGTATATACTTGACTTTACAGCAATTGCTAACTACTTTCCTGAGTAGCTAGCCATTTGTTTCATAGTGCCTCCAACAATGTTAAGAGAATGTTGCCTTGAATTCTTGTCAGTTATTTGATACTTGTCCTTCCGTCTTAGTTTTTGTCAATTTGTTTGATCTGTAGTTTATCTTACTGTGCTTTTAAATTGCATTTCCTAGTGACTATGGTTATGTTCAGAGGTTTCTGCCTGAGGAGTTTTTGTCAAAATGTGATTTGCTGCTGTTGACTCCTGCTTTGACTTTGTGTTGTTATTCCATGAAAGCTTTTCTCTCTCTCCTTTTTTCACAGCATCTTACCATGTAGACTAGGGTGCTTTGGAACTGGTGATCTTGCCTCAGCATCCAGACTGCTGTGATCCTAGGGCAATACCACCACCCTGACTAATCATGTCTTAAGTTTAGGGTTTTTAATTCTTTGGATGTCCACATCTTTGAACATTGGTTGTTGCAATTGTGCTTTTGTCAGGTCTGTTGACAGTGCCATTTCAGTCAGGACTTTGGAGAAAACCTTTTTCCTGGTTCATTGATCTATGTGCTCTCTACATTATGTTGATTGCAGTAGTTTCATAGTAAACCTTAAAATTGGTTTGTGGTACTCTTCTTTCCATTACTATTCTTTTTTGAGTTGTCTTTACAGTTTTATAATCTTTGTCTATTTTATAATTAGTTGACCTATGGTTATTAAAAGTCCTGCTGAAATATTTTTCAAAGATATATCTTTATTTTTGGAATGTTGTTCATCTTGAATAGTTAATACAAATCTCAAACTTGCATTTAGAACCAAAGAGCATTGGTAAAGTTGAGTTCCTTAATGTATAGGCTTGTTAGGGATCTTTCCAGAAATGGGGTCTTCCCAGGTATAAAGAGACTCCTGTTGCTTTTATCCTCTCTTATGAAAGCTAGAAAACTGTAAACATTCTTTCATCTTGCCCTTCTCTGTTACCTTCTGTTCTGTTTCATGTTGAACAGGGCTTTCTTGGCTCCAGTAAGGCGTTCATGTGCAGTTCTGTGTTTCTTTTTTTGTTTTTGTTTTTGTTTTTTTTTTTTTTAAATTCACATGTAATCATCAGTGCCATCTTTCTCCAAAATATTTTCATTTCCCCATCTTAGTTTCTTTTCCTGTTGAGATAAAACACTATGAGAAAAACAACTTAGGGGAGAAAGGACTTATTTTTCACAAGTCCAGCTTATGGTCCAGTATATAGTCCATCACTGAGTGCAAGTCAAGGTGCCCGGAAGTGAAGCAGCTTTACTTCTCTTGATTGTGGATATTACATCCACAGAGCAGAAACCAATGAATTCATGAATATGTGCTTAGTTTGTGATCTCATTTTATATGGTCTGGAATCCTCTGCCGAGGGAATGGTTCCACCAAAAATTTCATCAGTTAACATAATTAAGATTATTCCTCAGGCATTTTCTTTTCTTTTAAAGATTAATTTATTTATTATGTATACATCTTTCCTCCTGCATGTATCCCTGCAGGCCAGAAGAGGGCACCAGATCCCATTATAGATGGTTGTAAGCTACCATGTGGGTGCTGGGAATTGAACTCAGGACCAAAGGCTTACCTCCTAAGTGTTGAGATGTCTGTAACTCAGGCTGGCCTGGACCGTGCACCATTAAATAGTAATTTCTTATTCCTCTTCCCTTTGATCCCTGCTAACCTCTGTTGTGGTTCTGTGAATTTGCCTAGTTTATGTACCTCTTATTACATAGCTTAGTGCTATAGCCCTTTGGGGTTTTTAGTGATTCATGGAGATACTTACAAATAAGGATATTGTAGCCTCCTGGTTAATGCAACTCTCTTTCAAGACAGTTAAGTTTAAAATATGTGTGTGGTAATTTAATAGTGTAGTAGATGTGTGTCGGCTCTCCCCCCCTCCACCTCTGTTGATCAGAGGCCTTATATTTTAACGAGTTACCTCCTGGAGCAGGAGAGCTGGCTCAGTGGGTGAAGTGTTTGCCCTGTAAGTATGGCTAGTTTGGATCCCCAGAATCCATGTGAAGCTGGGTGCCATAGTATATATCTGTAATCTCAGAGTGCCTCCAGGGCAATGGGAGGGTTCCTAGAATCTTGCAGGCCTTAGTTTGCACAGCAGTGAGTAAGAGCCCTGGCCTGGGGGGCTGGAGACATGGCCTGGTGGTTAAGATCACTTGGCTGCTCTTCCAAAGGACCCATTTCTAAGAGACCCTGCCACAAACAAGGTAGATGACAAGAACCAACATCTGAGTTTGTCCTGTGCCCTTCACATGTGTTCTGTGCCATTCACATGTTTCTACTCACACATGAGCACTTAACAGGAATATGGATGCACACATATGCTAAACACACACTGTACAGAAGTAATTTTCTTGTGGATGATCTAAAGTCATTTGAACTGGTTTTCAGTTTTTCTTGGTATTGTTTTTGAGTTAATAGGTTTCTAAACAAATTGAAGGCTATATGTTACTACTGTTAGGTACTATTAGGATATGTCTAGGTACCTGTAAGGCTAACTAAAAACATGATGAGGGTATGGGGCAGCTGAAACTCTGACTTTGCTTATGGGAATATAAGAATGCTCTGAAATTTTGTAAATTTTAACTTGTATTTACCATAACTCGAAGCAAGTTTACTCTCTGGTATGTAATATATGGCTGCACAAAGACCTGCATGTGAAGATATGAATTGGTTTTCTTATAACTGATGCAAATTGGGAACAACCTGTGTGTTCATTAATTAATTAATTTATTTATTTATTAGTTCTAGTTAGGGAACAAGCTTGTTTCACATGTAAATCCCTTCTCCCTCACCCCATCCCTCCTCCCCACCTCCAGCCTACCCCCCACCCCATCCACCCACCACTCCCCAGGAGGGTAGGGCCCTCAATGGGGGCTCTGCAAAGTTCACCAAATCTTCCTGTGCTGGTCCTGGGCCCTTCCCCATGTGTCTAGGGCCAGAGTGTAACCCTTCACGTGGGAGGGGCTCTCAAAGTCCCTTCTTGCACCAGGGAAAAATACTAATCCACCACCAGAGGCTCCCTGGAGTGCAGAGGCCTCCTTATTGACATCCATGTTCAGGGGTCTGGATCAGTCTTGTACTGGCCTCTCCAACAACATCTGGGGTCTATGTGCTCTCCCTTGTTCAGGCCAATTGTGCCTGTGGGTTTTTCCAACCTGGTACAGACCCCCTCGCTCTTCATTCCTCCCTCTCTTCAACTAAATTCCCGATTTCAGCTCAGTGTATATCTGTGGATGTTTGTCTCTGCTTCCATCAGCCACTGGGTGAGGGCTCTAGTTCCTGGGTCTATCTCGGAAAGGCATGTTCATTAATTTAAAAAGGTTTTTTGAAATCATTTATTGTGTTTGTGTGGGTCTTTTGCTTGCACGTATCCTATGCACTGCATACAGTGCCCATGGAGACCAGAAGAAGGCATTGGCTCCCCTAGAACTTGAGTTACAGATAGTTGAGAGGCACCATGTAGGTCCTAGGAGTTGATCTTGGGTTCCCTGGAAGAGCACCCAGTGCTCCTAATTAATGAACCATTTCTTCAGCCCATGATCATCAATTTTTGAATAGATGCACTAAGTTGGTACATCTCTGTAATGAATACTACTCAGCAGTAAAGAGGAACAAACTGCTGATTGTAGCATAAAGAAGATGAATCTCATGCTTGTGCTATGTTGAAAAGTAGAACTAAGAAGACTCTTAAGTGTGATCCCAAATACATCATGTAGGACAGATGGGCTAGGGGGCAGGAGAGCAGATGAGTTATTTCTAACATTTGTGTAGGATTGTTGACAGAGCACAAGGGGTGTTTGAGGTACAATGCAGCTTTTCTGTATTGAGCGTCATAGTAGTCACGTGGTTATGTAACATTTGTCCAGACTCATTGTGTTGTACACCTAGCATGAGTCTTTCTTCCTTTACTTCATCTGGATGTGGGGGCACATTCCTTATAATCTCAGCACTAGGGAGTCAAAGGCAGGGGACTCAATAGTACAAGGCCAGTTTCAAATTCATGGGGGGTTTGAGGCCACTCTGGGCTACATGAGGCCCTCTTTCATAGACAAAAATAACCAAGAACAACTGAAAATTTAAAGTGAAAAAACAAGTAACAAATTCTTTTTTTTTCTCTTGCAGAGTGTTGCACTCTACATCCTTGGTGATGAGAGTTGTGTTTCTGATGAAGCCTCCCAGTATTTGTCCAAAGTAACCTTAAGTAAGTTGTTACGATGTTTGGCTCCCCCAAACAGAATGTTAAAATGTTGGTAAGTGTTAATCTTAGAGACACATCTTACCTCTATTCAGTCTACATCCACAACTGGATTTCAAGTATCTGGTTTCTCAAAGTCTGACAGACCCGGCTTCTGTATAGGACTGTTAGTCTGAAGGAAACAACTCTCGGTTGCAGCTTGCCACACTACTGCTTGCTTTATTATTTTTAAGGAGTTTTGGTTAATGAATTTTTACTTGCAAATATCTCCAGCATGTTGTTTACCAGGATGTCTATTAAAATGAAGTTTCTATTTGTTGCCTTTCAGACCCCCAAAAGCCACAAGCAGAACAAGAAGAAAACAAGTAATTTGTTTCTGATTTGTGCTTTTATATTTAAAATTGGAAGCAATGTTAAGTGTGTGTGTTAAATGTTCTTTTGTTTTATTCTCCCTAGGTTTACTTTCCGGCATTCTTCTTCAGTTTCTAGTCTAGCAGAAAAATTGGTTGTCTGGATGACCAGTGTAGGTAAGAGCTGCTTTGTCATCTCAGGACCATGTTGTTATTGCTGGGCTCGGTCCTCCTTCCCCTCTCTCACTGGACTTGGGAGGCATGAGGAGAGAGGCTCTGGTTTTCTGTAAAGGCTGAAGATTGAGATATTGTTCATCAAGTTGAGCTTCCACAACTTCTTTAGAAGAGTGGATGGGATACCAGGCTGATACTAATCTTAGGGCATTAGAAATCCTTTGTTTCATTTCCTGTTATCTGTTGAGGCTATAGCTTTGTAAATTGGTCTCAGAATGGCAATCTTTAGTTAATGTACATGCAAATGTGAAGCATTTTGAGACTTGATATATCACCCTGGCATCATTTAAGGTCAATTGTGTAAGCCCTTCAGAGAGTGCTCTCAAATAGTAAAGGGCAGAGATTGTAGGCACTGTGATGACGAGTGAATACTCAGCTAACAAGAAGAGAGGGAAATTAATTCTTTGTTTCTTGTTCCAATGCCATTGCTTCTACGTTTAAAAGTGTAGTAAAATTATTTGTTTAAAAAAATAAATGGGCTTTTAACAATGGGGAAACGATTGGTTTAAGAATATAAAACTGCAGTTGGACAAGAGGCATGGACTCTCTGAAGTCTTTGAGAGCATGATAAATATGGTTGATAACAATATGCTATATTTTAAAAGTTGTGAGATAGTATACTATAAGTGTTCTCAAAGCAAAAATGATGAATATGTGTGATATAACATGTTAATTGGTTTAATTTAGCCATGCCACTGTGAACATACTGTGTTTTGTATCATAATTGTGCATGACTTTATTTATGAGCTAAATAAATGAATGAAAAAAATTGGGCAAAAGCAACAGTGAAAAAGCAAAAAGTTACCTATGGCAGAAGTGGTGGTAAATGCCTTTAATCACAGTACTCAGGAGGCAGAGACAAGCAGATGTCTCTGAGATTGAGGCCAGCCTCATCTACATAGTAAATTCCAGCCCAGCTAGGGCTGCATAGTAAGACTCTGTTCCTTGCTGGGGGAAAATAGTTACTGAAATGAGTATATGACAAAAATTGAGACTGTTCAACAAATTTAGTACCTGAAAAAGATGTCACAGAAGATTTTTACCCAAATTTGTTCTCAGTGAAGTTTTTCAGTTCTTTTTGTGTGTCTTGTTGAAAAATAACAGTAGTTGTCTTATAGTGTACATATAAGATGAGTAAATGAAAAATATTCGATGAATTCTGTCCATTATATATCATTTAATATTTAATAAAAGTGTTATTCCTATATAAGAAATATTTTTGCTTCAATAATTGATCAACTTTTATATCCGAAATAATGAATAATATTGTGAAGTTTAGAACATTTCTAGAAAAGAAATTTGAATTGGTCTGAGCATTACAAGTATTTAAGTATAAAATGTATTGAACATAAAGAAGAGTGTGGGAAATGTGTATATAGAGGACAATGTTAAAGTGAATTTGGCTCTTGGTCACCAGCCTTTAAAACAGAATGTGATCAGTGCAGCTACTGCTTACCTGTCTGCTGCCACTCACCTCCCTATGTGTGACCTTTGTCTTGCTTTTCTTCACTGGTTATCTTTATATTTTGCTTAGGAATGTATGTTTGAGTGTTTTGTGTATGTACATACAAGTACCACATTCACCTGAGCTGATTCATACAGGTGTAAGTCATTTATTGAAGACAATGGGACTTGCTACACTTCCCTTTCTCACCTCCATAATGAAACAAAGTTCCTGCTTGATATTTTTATTCTGATATTTTGGAGCACATGTGCACAGTGTTGTTTGTGGCTGTGATGCCAACTCCCAAAGTAATGGTACCAGTTTACAGCACTGTTAGTTGTGAGAACTACTGCTTTTGTGCTTGCCAGCTCTTAGTATTGATTGACTTCAGTGCTTGTTGTCTAACTAGTTAGAGGATGATTAGGGAAGTGGCAGATGTAACTGAAAAACATCTCTTCCTTTGTTTCACTCCAAGGTTTCACTTTAAGAGATTTGGAGACTCTTCCCTTTGGAATTGCTCTTCCCATCAGGGATGCAATATACCACTGTCGGGAGCAGCCAGATTCAGACTGGTCAGAAGCTGTCTGCCTCTTGATTGGACGACAGGATCTTTCCAAGCAGGCCTGTGAAGGAAATTTGCCCAGAGGCAAATCTGTGAGTATTAACATAGGAAGTTCGGCTTTACCTTCAGATAATTTTAAAGTGGAAACTATTCATTTTCCTTTTGCATCTTTACATTTTGGTAATTGTGCATGTCAGTTTGCCTTTTATGTTATAAATCAAATGAAGTTTATAATTGAACTGTGGACTTAGTGACTTCCTTGTGTTGCCTGGACCTTTCTTTGCCCACAGTCAGGAGAGGTATGGAGTCAGCAAGCCACTGGCCATGCCTGTTCAGCTACTTGTACCTGTAGAAGTAGCTGATTTTGACACTTATCAGGAAAACTGATAGCCTGTGCACCCTCAGTTTGACTGGGTACTCATTCTGTGTTCTTGTTCATGCTTTTTGAGAGGTTGAACTTAGCCTTTTCAGTAGGTATAAATATATTTGCACAATCCATGAATAACAGTAAAATTTAAGCCTTGAAGAAAAATACATTCTCCACTAGGGCTAGTTATTTAGGTGCCTTACTGTCCTTCATTATCATTATCTTTACATATATTACAGAATGGGTTCTAATAAGCCTAGAAACGAGGAAAATTTTTTGTTGTTTTTGAGACAGGGTCTCTGTGTAGATCAGGCTGACAGACTTAGGACTCACAGAGATCTGTGACATGTCTGAGCAAATGGGATTCAGGCTTGTTCTAATAGCCTTTCAATTATTATATCATCATCACTATGGTGTAACTGTGGGCCCGTCACAGTAGGTCCCCTAACCCAAAAGTTGGCCGCCTAGGACTTGAGCTAGAATCAGTTTCCATGGAGATCTAATCTCAGATTTGTATTTAAATATCAACTTTAGTTGACTTGGTGTTGGTCCTGTTTTAGATACAAAACCGTTCTTATTCTTTTGGCCAAGAAAATCCAGGTGTGGTAGTACATCTTTGTAACCAGAACTTGGAAGACTGAACCAGGAGAGTCACCATGAATTCAAAGGTAGCCTGAACTACATAGTGAGACTGTGTCCACACACACACTCACACACACACCCACCCCTTTGGCATTTAGATTTCTTTTGCTCCTGGGAGCCATTCAGCACATAAACACTCTAAATATTAATCTATAAATTATTTAAATGTCAGCCTAGGCAAGTTTATCTAAATTTAGTTTTTTCAGTTATTTGAGGCTAAATTTCAACTTGGTTCTGCTGTTTGGGTTTATGTTCTCTAGGTAAGTTATCCATTAGAATATATAGTCATATATTGCCTAATGATTTACATACATTCTGAGAAATGTGTCCTTAGGCAGTTCTGATGCAAACGTGATAATGTTTGTGGCTGGATCACTAGACATAGATCTTAAATTAGGGAAGCACCATCATCATGTATGTAGACGTGCTGTGTGGTACATGGTCATAATTTGTTTTGATTAGTTATTTCATAGGAACCAAAGTAAGTTTGTATCTGGTCATATATACCATTTTTTCCAGGCTAACATTGTTGCCTCCACACTAAATGTCAGGTCAGAAAACTTTAGCATTTTAATTAGGATTTAATCTTTTTCTTTTTTTTTTTAGAGTTTCTCAGTGTAGCTTTGGAGCCTGTTCTGGAACTCGCTCTGGAGACCAGGCTGGCCTCGAAATTACAGAGATCCGCCTGCCTCTGCCTCCCAAGTGCTGGGATTAAAGGCATTAGCCACCACTGCCTGGAAGGATTTAATCTTTTATTGGAGTGTAGATCTTTGCTTGAGAGGAAGTGGAGAGTCCATGCAGTGCACATTATGTTGTAGTCAGACTAAAGTACTGGGGCTGGGAAGCCCTATATGAGAGCACACATGGGGTTCTCAGGGTAGGCTGGCAGTCAAGGGTTAAGTCTGCTCTCTTTCTAAAATGTATGTAGAACATGGAAAGTGAAAACCAGCCACAATCCAAGTTTTATGCAGCTTCAGTCAGCCTTTGATGTATGTCTCCTTCTAGGTTTTATTCCTCTGCTTCTGTTAATCTTAATGTTGATGTAGGTAGGCATCAGTCCTGCAGTAATAGTGAGTTGCCTCATCTTCTATCCAGAATAACTTGATTCCTTAAAAAAAAAAAAAAAAAAGTTAGCAAATGGATTGTTTGTTTCAGTAGGTTCAACTTCCTGATTATGAATGACTCTAAATATAAACCCCTTTCTTCAGTTTAGTAAAGAATGACTCCAAGTAGGCAATGCAGTACTTTAAAAACATTTGTACCAACTAGACACTTATGTAGGCTCAGGGTGATAATAAGACAAGGAGGGTGTGGCCAGCTTAGGTGATGTAGTGGTCTCCCAGTGCAGAAGAGCTCAGGTTGTATTATAGTGTAGAGTGACTTCAGGAAGCATACCAGTTAAGCTTACCTCTAGTGTAGAGTTGTGTTCCATTAGCCTATTCGCCCTCTCAGTCTAGGCCCAAAACTGCCTTTTAAATCAGTAACTACAATAAAGTCTGTCACACAGGTGCTCTCATCAGATGTGTCTTCAGGAACCGAGGCTGAGGAGGAAGATGATGGCATGAATGACTTGAATCATGAGGTTATGTCATTAATATGGAGTGAAGATTTACGGGTGCAGGATGTGCGAAGGCTGCTTCAGAGTGCACAGCCTGTCCGTGTTAATGTGGTGCAGTACCCGGAACTCAGTGACCATGAGTTCATTGAAGAGAAAGAAAACAGGTAAAATGGTTCATTTCCTGTCCAGCTTGTTACACTTGAGACTGGTGTGTTTGTTTGTTTTCCTTTACTATTTTAACTTAACTTTTTTCTTTTAACTCTGTCTCTGTCTCTGTCTCTGTCTCTGTCTCCCCCCCTCTCTCTGTCTCTCTCTCTCTGTCTCTCTCTCTCTCTCTCTCTCTCTCTCTCTCTCTCTGTGTGTGTGTGTGTGTGTGTGTGTGTGTGTGTGTGTTTCTTTCTTTCCTTTTACTGGGCTTCAGGAGAATCCAGGTCAGACCATTTGGCTCAATGGCAAGTGCCTTTTCTCACTAAGCCATCTTGTCAGCTTGGTGTGGGTAGTTTTAAATGTTAACTTGCTATAATCTAGAATTACCTGGGAAGAGAATTTAAGTTGAGGAATCTTGGCTCAGTTTGGTCTGTGGGGCACTGTCTTGGTTGTTGATTGAGTTAGGAAGAACAAGCTTGGCTGGGCAGCACCATTTCATGGGCTGGACCCTGGACTGCTAAAAATGAAGAAAGCTAGCTGAGCAAGAGGCAGGCCACTAAGCAGCATGGGTGCATTCATTCTGTCCTGCTCTTGCCTGTGGCTATGATATGGATCAGACTCTTGCACTGTGATTTCCCTTTCTATAATGAACTGTAGCCTGGGCTTGTAAGCCAGATAAACTCTTTCCTGTCAGAGTTTGCTTTTGGTCAGGGTAGTTTATCACAGCCATTGAAATGAAACTATAATACTTAATTTTTTTTTTGTTGTTGTTTGTTTTTGCATTTAAGATACTTGAAAGCTAAAACAAAGCAACTTACTTGAAGCTAAAAATCTACCTTTTATTTTAATTTTACATCTAACCTCAGTAAACCATATATATTTTAAAAATATTTCTGGTTTTTGAGGATATAATTATACCCTCCTCTTCTTAAAATAGAACAGCATACTTCAGAAAAGGCAAATCTAAGGCAGCAACTGAATTTGTAAATGAAGTATACACTGGACTCATTCTTCTGTGTCTTAATTCAGGAGGAGAGTTTAAGTTATTTGTTTGTTAGTTTTTAGTGTGGTATAAACTCACTCCAGTTGTATTAGATACTTTTTTTGTTGTTGTAAACAAATGTCTGGCAGAAACAACCTGGGGACTTAGTTTCAGAAGGTCTGAGGCAGGGTCATGCAGGGGCCCTGTCTGTGGGGGAGTGTGAGGCAGCTGATTCCCTGCCCTCCTTCCCTTTTCCTTTATTCCTGCCCTCTCCCAGAGTCAAACTGCTCAGTTGGTTAGCTGGCCTTGATTGTGCTCTAGCTCAGGCAAGGCTTACACTGGGGCTCCTGTTTTGAGTAGATAGAATTACAGGTGTGTGAATGATCCCAGCTTCTTTTTCTTACACTGTTTCAAGGGCAGTCACCACCCATGCTTAGCTGTAGTCCACTGAAAATACTAACTCCTCTCTCATTGTTTGCTCACCACATGTACTCAGGTTATCACTTGAACTTGAGAGTAGAGCACATAGGAGTGGAGGCTCTTGTAGTTAGGCTTAATGCCATTCCTGGATGGACTTGGATAAATTATTTAACCTGTTATTTTATGAGTTGTTTCAGCTGTAATAGACATGAGTGTAACAGTTACACCTCATCAACTGTTGGCATCAAGTCAGTTCTTTTACATAACACCCAAAATATTTCGTAGTGCATAATACTAAAGCTCACTGTAATCAGCCATTATTAATAGTGTATTGATTCTTTTTTCTCTTTAATCTTTTAGTATAGTGATTCTCAACTTTTCCAATGCTGTAATCCTTTAATACAGTTCTTGTTGTGGTGACCCCCAACCATAAAGTTATTTTTGTTGCTACTTCATAACTAATTTTACTACTGTTATGAATTGTAATGTAAATATTTGATATGCAGATGGTCTTAGGTGAACCCTTTGAAAGGGGTCATGACCCACAGGTTGAGAACCACTTGTTTTATTGTATCTGAAATCAGACTGTATCTTTTGTCAGTCGTTGTTAGTCTAGTTGGAGAGCATTTCTTGGTGCTAATAGGATCATGACGCATCCTGTCAATAGTGTCATGCATCCTGGTGTGGCTACAGCATTAGTGCTGTTGCTTTAATTTTATGACTTTCACAAATAGAATTGGATTATGTATAAAGCCTTCACTAAAAGCTTCACAGATTTGAATTTCCTGCATCCCCAGTTATTATTCTGTCATAGTCTAACATTCTAGCATTAGAATGTTATAATCCTCTCTAATGAGCTAGAGAAGCAGTGTATTTATATAATTAGGGAGAAATCAGATTAATGAGTATTTTGTCTGCAGAGTGTCAGCCCTGTGTTAGCCTCCGAAGGTCCTTTCTTTAGTCTCAAATCCAATGTTTAAAAGATTTTTTAAAGTAGGAATGCCTATTTCCAATTTTTCTGTTAGTTTTTGTTCCAGGGGCCTGTCTAGAGTGAATTCAATGCAGAAAAAAGAGTGGGGTGTTAGTTTTTCAGTGTGACCAACAGAAGCCAATTTAACTTTAAACATACCTGGTGTGTAGCTCTGCTGACTGTTTACTTCCTTCCTTTGTGTACAAAGCACAGAGGTAGTGGCATTTTTGAGGCAGTATTGGTATAAGGAACAAGAGGATGATCTGTGTGTACTAATGCAACTCAACGGAAAGTAATACCAAGAGGAACCACCCAAGTAATGTATTTTCTTTAGACCAGGCTAGCGTCAGTCAGAGTAGAATTTAGTTTCATCCTTTTTCTACCCCAGAGGAACTGAGAGTCCCATTCAAAGCAGATAAGCAAAGGCAATGTGTGTTTGTTTCAGCACCTTGATGAGGAAGAGTTGTGAGAGGAATTGTTGACCCTCCCCCTCCCATCCATCTCTGCCAGGATTGGGCTGGGGGGAGGGGATGCTTTGTGAGGTCTTGGTTGTGTCTTAGTCACTCTTGAATAATTTCCTCCTGTTAGGTTTCAACTATGAGCTCTGTTAATAGTTTGTGTGTTGTTTTGTATTTTTATTATAGACTGCTCCAGTTGTGTCAGCGAACTATGGCCCTTCCAGTAGGACGAGGAATGTTTACCTTGTTTTCATATCATCCCGTTCCAACAGAGCCATTGCCTATTCCTAAGTTGAATCTGACTGGTATGTTAAATTCTGGGCTCATCACCAAAGGACTAAGTTCATACCCAAGTGGGGTTCTTTGGAATTATTTTAGTTAAAACCAAAGCACTGCTTCTGTGTGCTCATTGATTTTCAGCACTAATAACACTGTAGTGGCTATTGAAGCTCACTTAGCAAATTGGCTATGACAAAATACTTGTGTCGAGTCACTTAGGGGAAGAGTCACTTTGGCTCATGGTTTATGGAGATACAGTCTATGACTGCAAGGAAAGCTTGAGGATAGGAACAGCTTGTGCCTGGAGCTTCCTCGAGTCTGAACAATTAGGAACCACAAAGGAGGATCTATAAACTTCAAGATCAGCTTTCAGTGGCTCAGTTCCTTCAGTTGTCCCCCCCCCCAGCCCCCAAATACCACAGTCTTTTGGAACAGTGTCAGCAGCTGGGAACCAAAACATAGATACAACATAGTCTATTACTAATTTTGTGTATTATTATGATTATTTTAAGATACAAAACTTGAGAGAGTTGTTGATAAAGTTAAGACAATTTAAGGCGCTTGACTTTGGTGGCACACGCCTTTAATCCCAGCACTCAGGAGGTAGGCAGATCTCTGTGAGTTGGTTGGAGGCCAGCCTGGTCTACAGAGTGAGTTCCTGGACATCCTCCAAAGCTATAGAGAAACCCTGTCTCAAAAAATAAAATAAAACAAAACAAAACAAGACAATTTAGGACTGTGTGTGGTGGCATACAACTTTAATCCCTGCACTTGGGAGGTAGAGTTCCAGACCGGCTGGTGTTACATAGTAAGATCCTGTTTTGTTTTTTTTTTTTTTTTTTTTTTAAGATCTGAGGCTTGAATTTTAAATAATCTTAAAGCCTGATATGTGCATAATTTAGGTTCTCCTGAGACACTCATTCTTCTGTGTGTATGCATGCTACAAATCAGTCACTATCTACTTAGAATTTGTTTTCGATGATGGTTCAGACATCTTTAAAATGGTGTTTCAGAGTTCTAAGGATTTTGGTAGCTTTGTACAATAATCAGCATTTATTTTAAATGTCCGTCACATTGTCATTTTGGCACAGTGGACCTCACATCAGTCTCATAGATGTCTGTTGATGAATTGAGCTAACATAAACCATTTGTAATATAAAGATGATGTGGTTATGTCTGTGTACACAATATGGATCAGAACTCAAAGGAATTAGAAAAATTCAAACTGAACTTAAAATACCACATTTAATTTATTACTTGTGGATCACCACAGTAGAGAATGTTCCTTTCTAGTTCACTAGGTAACTTCTTTGTAAACAGACACTCTGTTTTGACACAGTGTCTTGCTGTGTAGCTTAGGCTAACCTCAATATTTCTGTCCTGCCTTGGCCTCTTAAATGCCAGGATTATAGGTATGTGCCACCATACTCAGTTGAATTTAGCATTTTAAAAGAAACTGGTGTATATGTGTGTACGTGTGGGTACCTGTGGTGGTGAAAGAACAGTGGTCAATCCCCTGAAACTGTAGTTACAGGTGGTTGTGTCACTTGATGTGGATGCTGGGAACCAAACTCTAGGTTTTCTTTAAAGAGCAGGAAATGGTCCTAACAGTGCAACCATCTCTCCAGCTCCAGGTTTGGCATTTTTTGTATCTAACACATATTAGATACTTATAGATATCTGTGTGCTGAGGCATAGACATATGAATCAGAGATAGGGCAGATTTATTTATGTGTATGTATGCACCTGAGTATATGTTTGTGTACCATGTGTGGGTATGAGAAGCAAATGCTCTTTCCTGTAGAGCCATCTCTAGCCCCCAATAGAGGTTTGAATGCAATAAAGGCAACCTTATTTCCAAGACCTGAGTTTTAATTGTGAATGTTGATTCGCTTCTTGTCTGCCTAGGGAGAGCCCCTCCACGAAATACAACTGTAGATCTTAATAGTGGGAACATCGATGTGCCTCCCAATATGACAAGCTGGGCCAGCTTCCACAATGGTGTGGCTGCTGGCCTCAAGATAGCCCCTGCCTCCCAGATAGACTCAGCTTGGATTGTTTACAACAAGCCAAAGCATGCCGAGTTAGCCAATGAGTATGCTGGCTTTCTCATGGCCTTGGGTCTGAATGGGCACCTTACCAAGCTGGCTACTCTCAATATCCATGACTACTTAACTAAGGTGAGAACCTGTCATCCCCATGCCTGGCCCTGTGCCACCCAGTGTGCACCACCTCCTAATTGTCTTTTTGCCCGTTTCATTCCTGTACCTCTTAACTATGTTCATCTCATAGTAGGAAACAGTCTCCCTAAAGTGTAAATCAGTGTAACCCTTGCATAGAACCGTTTACTCATCCTCTGTTGCTGTCTGCTCCTGGGACTTGTGTGGTCCTCTCACTTCTGCAGCTCTTCCATTGCTCTTCCTTTGAGTGTCCCATTTTCTCTCACTTTTCTGACTAATGAGTTCAGGTTCTTTAGAGATTGCTAGTAATTCTCTAGCCCCTCCTAATAAAAAAATGTTAGTCTCATTTACTCTGCATTTGTAAATAAATTTTAATTGTGGGTTTTATGTTTTTAATTTAGCATGTTTTCCTCTTATTAAAACACTATAAGAGCTGGGACCACATGTGTTTAGTTTGCCACTATATTCTCAGTACCTGCTATGTAAAGGTATTTATTGAAAGAGGCAGTCATTATTTTATCTAAAACTATTAGTGGGGTTGGAGAGATAGCTCAGTAAAGTGCTTGCCGTGGAAACATGAGACTTGAGTTTGGTTCCCAGCACTCACACAATAAAGCCAGCTGTGGTGGAGTATGCTTGTAATTGTGCTGGGGAGGTGAAGAAAAGAGGACTGTGGGGTCTTGCTAGCAGCCAGTCTATTTGAATGTGAGTCTCAGGTCCCAGTGAAAGACTGTGCTTCAAAAATTAAGATGGACTTCTGAGGAACAACATCCAAGGTTAATCTCTGCCTTCTGAAAATACACTTGCATGCTCATTCACTCTCTCTCCCTCTTCCTATCCTTCTCCCCCCCCCTCCCCATTTCAGGATAGCCATATTTGTTTTGGTAGTGTCTGAGTTTTATTTTGTTTGCCTTTGTAGGGCCATGAAATGACAAGCATTGGGTTGCTGCTTGGTGTTTCTGCTGCAAAACTTGGCACCATGGATATGTCAATTACCCGGCTTCTTAGCATTCACGTTCCTGCTCTCTTACCTCCGACGTCCACAGAGCTTGATGTGCCTCACAATGTCCAGGTGGCTGCAGTGGTTGGCATTGGCCTTGTTTATCAGGGCACAGCTCACAGACATACTGCCGAAGTCCTGTTGGCTGAAATAGGTATGCAGCTAATAGTGCTTAATCTTTACAGGTATACATTTTCTACTCAAACATATAGTTATAAAAAATGATGATAAAAGTATGAAAATTAAGGAAATATTCTCTGTCATAACTACATAAGAGAGTAGTTTTTATGAGTAATCACAGAATATCAGATAATTATTTAAAAGAAAAAATAAAAAAGCAAAACTCAACAAGTAATGCAGGCTGGGCTTTTGTTGCTGTGTAGGTGGTGAGCCTGGATTGGCAAGCCCACTGCTGAGCTGAGTGAACACATATGAATGAGCCATTCGTCTCACACAAGGCCACGTCTAGAGTAACCTGGACTTAAAATTAGATTGTTTGGTTCCTAATATCACATTGTTTTCTTCTGTTAGACAAGAACACTTGACAAATAACCAAATGATTGTCTCCTGTAACTTATGCAATACACACCTCATACCTTTCAGTAACCTTTAAATCACTGGTAAAATGTAAATGATTTACATATTAATGTAAGTGCTGTACAGTTTTTACACTTGTATTGTTTAGGGAATAATGATGGAAATCTGTGTGTTCAATGCAAGTACAATTTAAAAAATATGTTTGGTGTGTGGTTGATTGAGTCCGTGGGTGCAGAGCCTATAGATAATGAGTAACAAATTAACAATGGTAACTGATGTTAGAGTATGATGATTATAATGCTCTTTTGTAATTGGGCTTTTTTTATTTCTAGAATTTGGCATTTAATGTTTTCAGAATAACGTAGGGAAACCATGGAAAGTAAAACTTTGGAGATTTCTGAGCCACCGAGTGTGTTAGTGAGGATACATTTTCCTTCAGCATGATTACATCACATATCTTTTGCTACGACACTTCTGCATCATGAACTACGATTAAATTGGCCTGCTGGCTCTGCTTTAGGCTGTAGATCTATGGTTTGGTTGCTCTGGTTCTGTTTTGTCTATTCTAGGATCCAGGCTAGAGGGTGTAACTTCTGTGTATGTAGGAGACTCATTAACAAAAGTTTCAGTCCTTGCTGTTTGTGTCAGCTAAAGCCCAGGCAGTTCCACCAGAAATGTGTTTCATGAGGTGGATGTACCATAGGACAGTGAAGAACAAGGCTGAGACTTTGATCTGCTATAGTGATAGTAGAAGTTATTACAAAACTGAAACATTCCTATGCCAAAATATAAAGTAGCGTACATTATGGGTCTAAAACAAGTACTCAAATGGTCCCCAGCACTGCTAGTTAGAGCTTAGAGCTTGTTTGTATAGAGCAGTAATTCTCAACCTTTCCAGGGGGTTGCCTAAGACCATTGGAAAGTTGGATGCCTTTTGGACTGTGTCTTTATCTAAAGCAATTGGGAAGTGAAGTCTCTAAAACTATTACAAGTTGGATGGAGTTTATAATAAGCTGGCTTGACCTGTGTTTCTCTCCATAGGACGGCCTCCTGGTCCAGAAATGGAATATTGCACTGACAGAGAGTCCTACTCGTTAGCTGCTGGCCTGGCCCTGGGTATGGTTTGCTTGGGGGTGAGTAGTCTGTCTTCCCCTGCTTTTACCCAGAGCATCTGCACATTGAAAGGAACACTCTTAACACTTGGTCCTGAATGCCACTCTGGTATCCTGTCACTTCACCCAGTGCCCATTCTTTTGTTCTTTCTGGATTCTTTTTCAAAGTCTTCAGTGGAGAAAAATTATAGTGAAGTGGGACTTTAAGATTTCTTTCCCCTGACTAACATGTTTTTATAGTTAAACTATGATATTTCTCTTTTATTTTTATGTGTATGAATGTCTTGCTTGCATGTATGTCTGTTCACCATGTATATGCAATGCCTGCAGAGGCCAGAAGGTGGTGGCATTGGATCCCCTGGAACTAGAATTACAGATAGCCAGCATATGGGTGCTAGGTATTGAACCCAGTTCCTCTGGAAGAGCAGCTAGTGCTCTTTACCACTGAATCATCTGCAGTCCTCAGATTTCTTGAAAAAAGTTCAAGAGATAGATAGAGAAGAAAATAGGGCTGGAGAGATAGCTCAGTGGATAAGAATTCTTGCTGTGTAAGCATGAGAACTTGAGTTTGGATTTCAGTACACACTTCGAGCAGGATACCCAGCATCCTCCTGTGACCCCTGTGCATATTTATACACAAGTATTCATACATGTGTGTATGTGTACCTGTACACACATGCATACATACCACCCTCACACACTTATGCTTATTGACACACATATTGATCACTCTCTTCTCTTTCTCTGTACACATACATGAGTAGAAAAATAGTGAAAATATATATGATTCGAAGCCTTAAGAATCTGTAGTAATTGTCCTAATTACTATTACTATTAGAAATAGTCCTAATCTTCTTTTGCTGCTCTGTTGATCACTGTATTCCAGAGAGTTGCCATAGCAGCTTTTGCTTTGTAACAGGATGCAGTGTCAGGTTAACTCCATCCAAGAGATGTCTATAAAACTGCCAAAAACATTCCATGTAATTACTGTTTTTTACTTAGAATATGATTGCCTTGAAAACCCTCCAATGTAGTGTTATAGTCAAGCTAAATGATACTCAAAATGTTTGAGTGGAACATGTTGCTTCTTACATGCATTCTAAAATCTGTCATTGTTGGCCATGTGTTTTCTTCTCACATCTTGACATGTAAGTTAAAGAGGCAGGTGGTACTATGTAAAAGCATCATACTGTGAATTGGGACTGGAAATTTGGTTCAGATATGGTGAGTCTAATCATATGACTACATTAGTGTCTGTTGGTTAAGCAACTCTATGACTGTTGAGCAGAACTGCTGTGTTTGACATACAGCCCTGCCATTTAGTAGCTAGACAGACAACCTTGGGCTGGGTTCAGTTGCACCTCCCTTTCCTCATTATAAGTGAGAGTCTTACTAGTAGCTATTCAGTAGTGTCCTAGTTTTGTTCTGTTGCTGTGATAAAACACTCTGACCTAATCACCTTATGGGAGGATGGGTTTATTTCTGCTTACACTTCTATTCTGGGCAGGAACTCAAGTCAGGAACCCAAAGCAGAAACGGTGGAGGAGTGCTGCTTGTTTGCTCACTTTCTGGCTTGCTTAGGCTCATGCTTAGCTAGCTCTGTTTGATAACCCAGGACCACTGCCTAGGGATAGTACCTTCCACTGTGGGCTGGGGCCTCCTTACATCAATTAGTAATCATGTCAGTTTCCCACAGACATGTCCACAGGCCAATCTCATCTAGACAATTCCTCAGTTGAGGCTTTTTTTCTCAGGTGACTCTAGGCAGTATCAGCTTAACAAGTAAAGCTAACTAGAACAAATAGTGTTCCTGAATTGAGTTAATTCATTTTAAATACAACAGAGTTGAGCATGATACTCAGTAAGCATTCAGTAAGCTATTGTGGGGGCCTGAAGAGATCACAGGTGCAGTAATGAAGTACTCAGGTGTTCACATTCAGGTTTTGAGTATGTATGTATGTATGTATGTATGTATGTATGTATACACACACACTCATATACACACTCAGTCTTTTCCTTTACTCTGAGTGTAATTATGTCTTTGACTTTATAGGTTTTATTAAATGGAAGTATGTAGATCTGAATCTAAATTATACTTTTTGAGAATTAATAGCTTGATATCAATTAATGTGTAAAGTGTTTATTGTAATTGGAAGAAACATCAAAATTAAAATGCCCTCTTTTGAAGTGTCCCATTGTTTACTATGGGTGTGTGCTACTGATTTATTGCTGAAAGACTTCTTTTCATCTCAGTTATTTGATTTTTTTCCCAGCACGGCAGCAATTTGATTGGTATGTCTGATCTCAATGTGCCGGAGCAGCTGTATCAGTATATGGTTGGAGGTCATAGGCGGTTTCAAACTGGAATGCACAGGGAGAAACATAAATCTCCAAGTTACCAAATCAAAGTAAGTCAAATCAGAGTTAGAGATCAGAATGCCACAAGCTGAGAGAGTTAAGAGACTAGCTTCAGTAGTGTTTTCCTAGCAACAGTTAGAAGTGTGCTGATGGTGTACTCAGCCTGGTGAATTCAGAGCTCTTACAGAGTAACTTCTCTCACCAGGAAGGAGATACCATAAACGTGGATGTGACTTGTCCAGGTGCTACTCTGGCTTTGGCTATGATCTACTTAAAAACCAATAACAGGTATGAACACCTGTCCCTTGCATGACATGTGGCGTCCTTTTTGCCCTCAGGAGTAAAATCTTTCCACATTTATCTCCCCTATGCTAGAGCAGCCTGATGTCTGTTCTCTCAGATAACAGTAGACTTTATGTAGTGTTTTCTTTGGTAATGCTGTTCATCAGGACACTTGTCTCACTGTGTTTAGGGTATTCGTCCCAGGACCCATAAAGACAACAGAACCCACAAAAGCATGGGATTTGTGTGTAATCCCATGCACTTCATCTTGTTACTTAAAGTTATTTGTAAATTACTTACAATATGAGGTATACTTATACATACTCTACAAATGGTTGTTAATACTGTACTGTTTAGAGAATAATGATTAAAAGAATGAAAAGACCATTTGTTTAATCTAGACATAAGTTTTTTTTCCCTTCTGATACTTTCAAGTGGATGTGGAAGCCAAGGATATGAAGGGCTAGCCCAAAAAGCTGCCCAGTTCTTTCAGTAATTGGCATATCCTTTTGAGCACTGTTTAAGCCAGAAATACTTAGTGTTATTCTGTACTTGGTTGCCTTTTATAAAAATGGTTTTGCTTTGTTTAGAAGCTTTTTCTAATGACTAAACCTTCTACTTTCCCAGTCTGTCCTGAGTTATGTCCCTAGCTCACCTTAATTATTTTAATTTGAAAAATATTTTGAATTCATGAAACTCTACAGTGTTCTAAATTATTGCAATTAGGAAAATCCTATGCAGAATTTAAAAAGGGGTAACAGATATCATTAATCTTTTATTTGGATAAATGTTATATCAGTGTCTTGGTACTGGAGATACTGAATAAGACAAAACTAAAAATACCCTCATGGAACTTACAAGTTACAGTGAGACAAAAAATAAACGTTATGTCAGTGTGTGTGAAACATTAATGGAGAAGCTAGACCTTTGCTGGAGGGGAGAAAAGATTTTATGTCATTTGAGTTTTGATTACCTGACCTTCTTGAGCAGTAACCTTCATTGATGTCCTCTGCCAACAGATCCATTGCCGACTGGCTGCGAGCTCCTGATACCATGTATTTGCTGGACTTTGTGAAGCCAGAATTTCTCTTGCTTAGGGTGTGGTGCTTTGTCATTTTCATCTTTCTTGACTTGATGGGGACTTTTTTTTTTTTTTTTTTTTTTTGATCCTCAAGTTTAGCTTACAAATCTGAATGCCTTTCCATGAAAAGGGGTTTTACTTTTAACTTGCCATGTTTTCCTGATTGGTTGTCAATGCTATTTTGAAGTTTCCCAAGTAGAACTTAGGAAGGCTAGGAAAGGTGAACAACCTGATAGATAATACTTAGAATGATGTTTCTTACTTTATTATTAAAAGTCTAGGCAGCATGTGACCAGGACTCTGGGTTACATTTTAGTATTAGCAAGGTTGCAATAGTACTGTTAAGGTTGTAATGAGAGTAATGGTTTAGTACTGTCTGAAATTGTTCTGCATTTCTTTAATGTTTGAACCACATGGAAGTTTTAAAATTGATATATAAGCTGAGCTGTGGCTCTTCTCTTTGTGATTTTTCTTTCACAGCAAATTAAAGCCTTTTCCAACCCCTTGAAACTTTGATGATGATGATGAACTAAATTTTAATTTTCTTTAAGATTTAAATCTTTATTTTTATACATTTAGTTGATAGTCTATGTTTTTTAAAGTAATCATTAGTTGAGAACTAATCCTTAGTTTTTTTTTTTTTTTTTTTTTTTTTTTTACTGCTATAATTGTTAGGAAATAGGTGAATTTTGCCTAATTAATTTTGTCTGTAATTCATTTTTAAGACACTTGCTCGGTGCCTGATTTTGTGGGATGATATTTTACCGAATTCCAAGTGGGTTGACAGTAATGTTCCTCAGGTAGGTACAAATAATAAATACTGTAACTTTAATGACATAAATTGTTATTTCTTGTAAGACTTTTCAACATGCTATAGAATATTTTTTCTTGTGAAGGCAGTTATTTATCCTTACATTCTCTTCTTTTTAAAGATTTGTTATTACTATTATGTGTGCATGCACACACATAAACGTGCTGATGCTTGAAGAAGCATCAGAACCTCCTGGAGCTGGAGTTACATGGAGTTGTGAGCTGCTTATAGTTGGTTCTGTGAATTGGACTCCGAGTCCTCTAGAAGAGTAGTGCATTCTTGTAACTGTTGAGCAGTCTTTCCAGCTCATCTTTAGGGAGTATCTTTTGAAGACAGAGGAACCTTCATTTTAAAAGTATATCCTGAGGACCGAGAGATGGCACAGCAGCTAAAGTGCTTGCATTGGAAGCAAGAGGACCAGAGTTAAAAGTACAGCTCTTGCTCCTTCAGGCCAGTCCCACTTTGCAGGGGTGGTCATGGGCTGTGGTGTCCTGGTGCTGCTAATGATCACATTCATCATGTGAGCCCTTAGTTCCCAGATCTCTTAGAATCCTCTCCAGGCTATCTGATAGTGGGTGTAGGCTGGTGTGGTGGGGTGGGTAGTGCTGGAGTCTTCTCTCTAAGCTTACTGTGAATACTGTGCGTGTCTGGTGGTGCTTTCTGAAGCTAGGGTAGATGTGATCTTAGTGTTCTCAGATCCCATGTAAGTCCTAGTGGGAGGAGGAAGAGATGGGACTAGACATGTTGGTAACCTCTGGGTTTGATCAGGAGACCCTTCCCCAATGGGTAAGGCAGAAGAAGGGTCTCGGGAGATTGCTGGCATCAACGTCCAGCCACTGTACCCATGTGCACACAGGTGCAGGTATACACACATACACACACAAGCTTGCATGCATACATGCCACATGCCAGATGCACATGCACATGTAAAGAAGTTTTTTTTTTTTTTTTTTTTTTTAAGAGGCAAAAATTATATATTGACCACAGACGTCTCAGCCTTTTGTCCTCAGAGGCTTTGAAATGGTATTGTTTAAAATTAAACAGAAACACTCTTGATGTTTTATTCTATTAATTTTTCTAAGATTCTGTTTATGAAATTTGTAGTTTTAGCATATATACTAGTTAATAGCAAATGGTCTCCTTTGTAACAAGACTGCAGAATCATTTTTATAAGTAGCGGTTGCCTGTGTGTGTAATGCATTGTTTCTACCTCACACCCTGAGTAGAACACTTCCAAAACTAAAATGTCAATGGACTTTATATGAACACCCATGTTACTGATACATTCTATAGGTAATATTTTACTGTATAAGCTTATTTAATTGCATGTCTGTTTGCTTACCCACCCCATTATTTTATCTATAATTTTTAGTACATTTTCAAGTTGTAAACAGTAATGAATATATCCCTACTATATCAAAATGTGTATCATTAACTAGATGTCAATATTTATTTTCATTTTTTTCTATTTAAAGTTTCTGAACTATGGAATGCACAATTAAATGTGCTGTCTAATAAGATGTGACTAATGGTATGTGTGCCTGTGGGTGCAAACCTGTGTCCCCTATGCTGCTTCTCTGAACACTCATCCTTGCATACCCAAACATTCTTTTCTGTCCCATGTGCTAATCTTACTGATGAATTTACTTTAATGATGTCACCTGCAGTACATATCTTTTGTGTGAGCCTCCCACTCAGCATGGCGTATGATATTACTGAGTGTTAATAGTCCATCCTTTAGGTTTATCCAGTCATGTGAGCATGCCAGTTTCTTTTCTGTTGTCTTTTGTTGGGTACCTGGGCAGCTTCAGCTTCTGGCTGTCATGGATCAGGCTCCTGTGGAGATTTGCAATAAGTAGTGCACAGATGCTGAAGTTTAGTGCATTATGTTATGTGGGCATTGAGCCCAATCACCCAGGTAGGAAGGGTGAGAGCAACCCAGAAGCCAGGGCTGTTAGGAACTGGCTGACCTCATACTTGTGGAATCCTGTTGCTGCTTCCTGAGTGTTGGGTTCACAGGCACACACCACTCTCTACTTGTTTGGAAATGATTCTCTCTCTCTCTCTCTCTCTCTCTCTCTCTCTCTCTCTCTCGCTCTCTCACTCTCTGGCTCTCTCTCTCGCTCTCTCCCCCCCTTCCTGTTTTGATTTTTTAGATTTAAGTTTATTTTTGGGTTTGTTTGTTTATTGAGACAAAGCTTTACTGTGTAGCTTTGGTGCCTGTCCTGGAACTGGATTTGTAGACCAGGCTGGTCTGGAACTCACAGAGATCTGCCTGCCTCTGCCTCCTGAGTACTGAGATTAAAGGGGTGTGCCATAACCTTACGGCTTTTTTATTTTTTTTATAACTTAAAGAAACTATAGGATCTTGACAAAGGACCAGATTCTAGAGGGTTTTTCTTTTCACTTATTTACAACTCATATTCTAGTGATGATTTTTTTAGGTGATGATTTAGTTGATGATCAAGTGTGGGGTTGTAACTATGGCTAGTGTAGCTGTGTAGTAATAACACAAAAGACTTATGTATACAGCGTGCTAATTCTAAGAGCCATCATTGGATTCATTTCCATTCTGTTCCTTTATAGACGAGTCACAGAGCTGTCAGCCAACTTGGGTGTGGCCTTAGAGTTAGCTTTGAAACCAAGCTCAAGCTCCAGTGTTCATGCTCTGTTAAAGACTCAAAGCAGGTCCAGTGAGATGGCTTAGTGGTAAAGGCTTTTGCTGCTAGCTTGGTGACCTGAGTTGAATCCCAGGAACTTCGGCATGCTAGGAGAGAATTGGGCAGAGAAAGTTCTCTGACCTTTGTATACATACCATGGTATATTTGTGTGGGCCCCCACACAAATAAAGAAGTAAATACACACCTTTAATCCCAGCACTTGGGAGGCAGAAGCAAGGTGGATCTCTGAGTTCAAGATCAGCCCGGTCTACAAGAGCTAGTTCCAGGACAGCCTCAAAGCCACAGAGAAACCTTGTCTCGAAAAACCAAAAAGCAAACAAACAAAAATACAAACAAGAAATAAATACACAAATAATTTTAAAAAATAATTCAAAAGAATTTAGACACGCCTACTGTCAAAACTTTGGAGTTTATTTTCCATAAATATAGCCATGACAGCTAGTTCATGACATTTATAACTAGAACATGGTGTTCAGACATTCTTGTTTTTTGTCTTGACAGATTATAAGAGAAAATAGTATCTCTTTGAGTGAAATTGAATTGCCTTGTTCAGAGGACTTGAATTTGGAAACTTTGTCGTAAGTAATGTAATACACAATATTAACTATGTTAGCATCTGTCAGATCAGTTTACTTACACATGAGAATTGTTGCCTGATTCGACTAATTCTGAATCCCTCATATTTGTAACCATTATTTATATGATGCTTACAGATTGCTTTTGTGTGTGTGTGTGTGTGTGTGTGTGTGTGTGTGTGTGTGTGTGTGTGTGTGTGTGTGTATAATGCTCAGGAGGTAAAGGCGTGAGTTCAAGGCCACCCTGGGACACATGAGAACCTGTTTCCACGAAAAGAATAAATAGAAATTTAGTTGTAGTTTCTTCTTTTTCATTCTTTTCATGGTGTGGGGGCTGTGGTTAAAATTGTTCTTTGTAGTATATGAAAGAATGTCATGGAAGAGGCAGGCTGTATCAATAAGAGTCACATGGTTTCTGCAAAAATCCACAGAAATCTGTTGATTGGCTAGGGGTCTTTTTTAATACTCTCAGAAGGCTGAATATTGGTTTGGAGAAGATGAATATTTATTTTTTTTCTTATCCCAAGAGGACAGGTGATAATGGGTTCTTAAAGGACAATAACAACATGTTTCCTGTAATCTGTTTTCAGGCAAGCACACGTCTACATAATTGCAGGAGCCTGCTTGTCTCTGGGTTTTCGATTTGCTGGCTCAGAAAACTTATCAGCGTTTAACTGTTTGGTGAGAAATACCTTGGCTTGTGCTGCTGTGCTGCTAGCTCCCCTTCTGTTTTACGATTACAGCCTTAAGATGTCACTTTAACTTGCAATTTTATTTTCTTTTTTCCAGCATAAATTTGCGAAAGATTTTATGAATTATTTATCTGCACCCAATGCTTCTGTAGTAAGTCTTTTTTTTTTTTTCTTCTTCTTCTTCTTTTCCCCTATTTGGGAATAAAGTAAACAAAGAAAATTCATAGGTAAACCAGAAAGTCATGGGTTATCAAGTACCTTTGCTATTTGAATTTAAAAGGAGATTTGAAGCATCTTTATGTTGAGGTTTGAAAATGCTAAATTAGGTGACAATATGGTTACCCTTGAGACTATGATTAGCTTGGGAATGCAGGTTTCTAATTCTTGTGACAAGAGAATAAATAAGAGGAATAATATTTATCAGTTGACATACTTCATACTCTGTCATGTTACTGAATACCAAAAGTTTCCTTTATGAAAAAAAAAAAGCCAAATTCTAGGGGGACAGGACTGAGCTCTGTGCTAGCCCATGGGAGGCCTGCCTCTTTCTGAATGGAGATGGGAGAAGAGAGGATGGGGAGAGGAGTTGGTAGGAGAGGGAAGGAGACAGGAGTAGAGGAGGGAGGGGAAATTGGTTTGTATAGAAAGTAAATGAAAAAAATGTTATTTGAAATTTTTTTTTTAAATGGTAGGGAGGATACAGTTCTTGAGACATTACTTTTCTGATAACAAGGAGACTGTAAGATTTTTTTCCTGGTGAATAACACAGACCTATGCAGTCATTTTTATAATGTGAAGAAATTAAAAATATCAGAAATTCCCAAAATATTAAACTAAGTTATGGCATATCCATTTGTTCTTACACATTGGATGTAGCAAAATCATGCTGTATAGTTTTTTTGTGTGTAGAACTTGTTTTTAAGTTACTAAGAGAGCATATGTAGTGGTGTCTGATTTTCATCTATAAATATACATGGATGAATGGGAAGGCTTTCTGAGAGTGATGTCTGTAGGGATAATGTCAGTTCTCAGTGGGTGGTGCATTGTTATTTACTTTAGGATGCTCTAGTTTTAAGCTCTCTACATTGAATTTATATTTCATAATCATTATTAATTTTTATAGATTTAGTTTTGAAATTACAAACATTTGAAATCTTCCAATGTCAAATATTTTGGTAATTAAGAAACGTAATCACAATTAACACAGAGTCATGTTTTTGTGTCACCAGACAGGGCCCTACAACCTCGAAACCTGTCTGAGTGTTGTCCTGCTGTCTCTTGCCATGGTCATGGCTGGCTCTGGGAACCTGAAGGTGTTGCAGCTCTGTCGATACCTGCATATGAAGACAGGTGGAGAAATGAACTATGGTTTCCACTTGGCCCACCACATGGCCCTGGGCCTTCTCTTTTTGGGAGGAGGAAGGTAATGAATATGCTTTGTTTTGTTTGTTCCTTAATAAGAGTTCATGAGAGAGATCTATAAAGGTTATTTTTATTTTTTTATTTTTAAAAGTACATTTTTTGTTGTTGGCCCTTTACATATTAATGTTGGTATTTGTCCTTTTTCATAGTAAATTATCTGATAAAAACATTAATTAGAACTGCATTGATTTTGTACTAGTTCTGAGGGTCAAAGTCTCTTGCCATCTTGTCTTCAATCCATGGCTTCACTTACTTACCTGATGTCTGTGACCTTGGCCAACTGCTCCAATTTCTGAGTTATATAAGTTTATTTTCACCTCTCTAGAAGTATAAAAATAATAAAGATTGAAAAGTTAGAGATTGAGGAAGATATTCATTTCCTTTATATGCTTTGTAACAATTGCTTCCTTTTAGTAATTTAGAATTATGAGTGCTTAAAGGCTGGGGCTATAGCTCAGACATGAAGTACAGGGTCAAACCTTTGAATTCTTGTAACAACAATAAAAATTAAAAAGTCAACAAGAATGTGTAAAGAAATGTTAACTATGAAAATTCTTTTGTATTTTATGATTTTTGAAATTACTTCATTCCAAATAAGTCCCATCTTATTTGGTATGGATAGTTGCTTTTCTTTCACATTGAATCACTTTTCTTCTTCTCTGCTTCTGCTTTTATTTTTTTAAGAATACTTTAATTATGTGTTTGTGTGGGAAGGTTTATACAAGATCCCCTGTAACTTCAGTTACAGGCAATTGTAAGCTGCCCAACACGAGTGCTGTGAGAGCCAAATTTGGGTTCTTTGGAAGAGCAGCTCACACTCTTAATTACTGAGCCATCTCTCCAGGCCCTGGCACTCCCTTTTAGTGATTGTTTTATTTTAAGATCCTCTTATGTTTTCAGTATACTTATAACAGCCTATATTTTTTAATCCCTAAGTTTCTAGTGTTAATATCTGAATATTCATCTTTGAATTTTGATTTATCAAAATAATAAAGTACTCCATTGCCCTTACTCTGCTGTTTTAGGGCTAACCTTGCTTATTAATCCTGGGTTGAATTGTAACAGTTGTAGAATATTGCTTTTGTTTTGAATAGTAATCATCCCAGGAATGATACAGGGATTAACCGTAAAGAGATGTGTGTATTCACACCAAAAATGTACTTTGTTTATCAAGGCACCTTACCACTATACCTTGTTATACAACCCTGGTCTTCTGACTCATGAATGCCTTAAATATATGCACACGAAATAATAATGTCTGTCCCACTAAATTTGCTCTGCAGGTACTCTTTGAGCACATCCAACTCATCCATTGCCGCTCTTCTCTGTGCCCTTTACCCACATTTCCCAGCCCACAGCACTGACAACCGGTGAGTCTTGTGCATTGCTTAGCACTGTTACCTGAGTTCTCTAAGGATAATCAGTCTGTTTTGTTTTTGTGGACAATTGCTTTGTTTATTAGCTTAACCTTCCTGCCTAAATCTTTTAAGCATTTCTTTTCAAATATTAGACTAGAAGAAAACTCTGGACATCTGATGCCTGATTATTCTCAAGTCTTTGAAACTGTTTTGAACCCATATGTAGGCCAGATTGAGTTATCTTTAGGTACAAATTTACCATGCAAACTTCAGTAGCCAAGGGAAATTTTGTTAAGATTATTTAATTCTAAGAAAATTTAATCTGATTCAATGGCAGTATGAATTCCTTCTTTTAACACAATAGCTGAGAAGTTTTGTGTAATGACATCAAAGAGACAAAAATAGAGACCTATAGAAAAATTGAACAGACCATTTAGAAGTGACAGGAAGCAGTAGTCCCAGAAGTCATAGGAAGTGAGCAGTACAGAGCATTTAGAGAGCATGGAAAGCACAAAAAAAACGACTAACACTAAGACATCCTTCTCCAGGAAAGTGTTCTGATAAGGGACCTCTTTTATGCATTGTGAGAGAAAAAAAGCTCCTTATAAATGACAGTGTAGCCAGCTGACACTGTACTTAATCGATGGCACCCTCTGTCGTCTGCCGAAAAAAGAGTCAGGGTGTTCTTTGTCTAATAGTGAAGGGTCAGGACCTCTCAAATCACTTGAATCTATAATGTTATGTATAACCAATGACAGGAAAAGACAGCTTTGCAAAAATAGCCTGATCTAAAATCCAAACTCTGCTAGCTGGAGCATAAGAACGTTGTTAACTTACTACAGCTCTGACATGTGGCTTCCATCCTTCATTAAGAATGCCTTGTGACTTGTTGAATTCAATTGCCAGGTCATTATAGTGAAATGCCAGTCATGTGATTAGTTGAATTTGCTCCCTCCTGCCTTCCCTCCCGTCTTTATTTTAGACAAGGTTTTATTGTGTATTCAAAGTTTGCATAGAACTAGCCATATGACCCAGGCTGACTTTGAACCTGTGATCTTCTATCTCTGAGTGTTGGGATTATAGGCCTGCACCATCATACCTATCTTAAGGCAATTTGGTGATAAATATCAAGAACCTTAATTGGTCTTCGGATGTAGCATAGTGGCCGAGTGCTTGCTTAGCATGTGGAAGGCCCAGTATTCAATACCCAATACTGCCCCCCCCCATTTTTAAATATAGCTAATAACTAGGATTTTTTTTCCCCTTTTCAGTTTTATTTTTGATACACTTATAGCAGTGGATAGATTTGAGTGAGAAGAGGGGGAGGTTATTGTTGCTTTTTTTAAATCTCTAGTTTTTGTGTGTGTCATATGTGTATGTAGAGGCTAGACATTGACATTGGGGATTATCTTCATCTGTCACTCTCCATTTTACTTTTTGAAATAGGGTTCCCACTGAATGTCCAGCTTGACTGGCTAGCCACCAAGCCCTTAGAAACCCAGGATCCACGGTCTTCACTTAACTAGCACCGAGGAGTTACAGGTGTCTGCCTCTGCACTAGGATATTAGTTCTGGGGATCTGAACACAAGTCTTCATACTTAGGCTGTGTGCACTTTACACCCCACTTAGTCCTCTCTTCAACCCTGTGTTGTTTTTTTTTTTTTTTTTTTTGTAATCTCATTTCATTATTCTTTAATAGTATCTAAAAATTGAACATTTTGTGAAAAAGTTAATTTTAATGTGAAGATTCAAAAGCAGATATACACACACATTACCACTCTCACCCATCAGTATTTTATTGTGTGTTTCAGTGATGTGTGTGAGATTGTGTATTCAAGGATGTATACATAGAGAGCTTTGCTCTCTGAGAACTGTCTTCCCTAGCAAGCCAGAGGAAGAAAACTGCAGCACATCCCTGAGAGAGATGATGAGAGATGTCTTGTGTAGAGCAGCCAAGAATGGTTGAATGGAATCATTGTTTTAAATCAGTGTTCAGGCCACCATTAATAAATATATTTCTGTTAAGACATTTCTTATTAAACTTTTTCTACCTGTGAACGCAAAGAATTTTTGAACCAAAGATTACATAAGTAGTTTCTTAGAATTTCTCTGTGTCCTTTGGGCCTTCAAGATGACTCAGTAGATAAAGGTGCTTACCACCAAGCCTGATGGTGGTTTAATCCCCTGTACCCTGTACCCACATGGTGAAAGCAGAGAACTAACTCGTTCAGTTGTCCTCTGACCTATGCAATACATGTATCATGTGCATACACACATGTTATGTAATAAAAAAATTTAAACTAGAATTTCTCTGAACTTTTAATTGAATTTTCTGTCTTCATTTCAAATTCATATAGGAAGGTATTTTTCATCCAGGTTCTTGTAGCCTGTCAGCAACAGTGATTGTCAGTGTCCTGGTCACTTCTCTGTGTTTTCTGTTCACAGCTATCATCTCCAGGCTCTCCGGCACCTCTATGTGCTAGCTGCAGAACCAAGGCTCCTGGTACCTGTGGATGTGGATACAAACACACCATGCTATGCCCTTATAGAAGTTACTTACAAGGTAACTCTCCCTGTCATCGTTGTAGACCCGATTATTTTAAAAGCATTTTTAGCAAAAGCTGATGATACTAAATGGAACAGTCATAAAAAATGAAGCTTCCCAAGTTGCTGTTCACTGCCAGGCCACACAGGCTCACTCTTGTGTTTGGGTGTAATTTTTGGAATCATCAGCTGTTCCTTTGTCCTTACAGCTGATCACTGGATGATGTTCCTGGTAACTTTGCGTGCCTAATTAAATTGTTCTGCAGAGTCATTTGGGTTAGAATGATTGTGTGGTTTTGCTGAACATTTGAAATCCCTAAGTTTTGTATTTGAGTGATCTTTCATTGGCATGCATACATAGGTTGCAAATCATGTAGTTGGTTCCAAATTATTAAATACTTCTGTTTGTCAAAATGTGCTACACTCTTGAGATGTGAAAGTGAGGTGATGATGTCATATTCCTGAAGGAAATAAAAGGCCAGGCATGGATACAATTATAGCAGTGTGATAATTTCAAGGGTGTGTGGCATGCTACAGTGCTCTTATCCCTCTGAAGAGTTTGGAGCAATTGTTACAGTGGAAATGACTCTGAGATGGGGCTTGTTTCCAACGTGTATAAACTCATGCTGAAGAAGCATAGCCCTTCAGTATTGCTGTCCAGTGAAGAGCAACCCTCCAAGGTGTTGATGGTGATGGATGCTCCATAAGATAGAATTTAGGCTTGAGTCTTTTAAGATTTGAGTAGAAAGGCTGTAGCTACAGATCAGCCCTAGAATGCTTGCTTGACATGCACCAGTTCATGGGCTAAATCTAGCATTGCCAAACAAAAAGACTATCAGAGGGTGTTTTAGTGAGGGTTTCTATTGCTTCGAGGACATTATGACCAATGCAATTTTTTTTTTGGTTTTTCGAGACAGGGTTTCTCTGTGTAGCTTTGGAGCCTATCTTGGCACTCGCTCTGGAGACCAGGCTGGCCTCGAATTCACAGAGATCTGCCTGCCTCTGCCTCCCGAGTGCTGGGATTAAAGGCATGAGCCACCAACGCCCAGCCTAATGCAATTCTTATAAAGGAAAATGTTTAATTGGGGTGGCTTGCAGTTTCAGAGGTTTAGTCCATTACCATGGCAGGACATTGCAGTAATAGGGCAGATATGGTGCTGGAGAAAGAACTGAAAGTTCTATATCTTGATCTCTAGGCAACAGGAAGTGAACTGTTTATCACACTGAGTGTAGCTTGATCAAAGGAGACTTTCAAAGCCCACCCCCACAGTGACATACTTTTTCCAACAAGGCCACACCTCGTAATAGTGCCCCTCTCTTTGGGGGCCATCTTCTTTCAAACCACAGAGATGTTGTGTTGTTTCATAGTAATGTGCAGACCTTGAGCAAGGGGAAGGCACAGAGTGGCCATTTGGCCAACACCGGTTGTGTTTTACCTTTATAAAGGGCACTCAGTGGTATGATCAGACCAAAGAAGAACTGATGGCTCCAACCCTTCTTCCAGAACTTCATCTGTTAAAGCAGGTAAGTTGATGTGGCTTGGATGGTCTATCTAGAGGGTAAATTGAAACAGAATTGCATAGCAGTAAGGGTGTCGTCCCCTCCCCCATTTAAGAAAACAGAAAAGCAGCAACAGCAAGAGGAAGATTTATGAAGGATAGAGAAGGTCTTACTAATAGTACATGTCCTGTCAGAACATGGTTCACATACCTTTTTGCAAGCAATTGGATCTTGTTAACCTATAGGTGGCTTATTGCAGCCAATTCACTATTTCCTCTAAGAAGCATGTTCAGTTTTCCAGGTATGAGTGACTATGTTTACATTTGTCCCTGCAGATGAAAGTTAAAGGGCCAAGATACTGGGAACTGCTCATAGATTTAAGCAAGGGAGAACAGCACTTGAAGTAAGTATGCTGAATTCTCACTTGTGCCTTTCTGGTAGTGCATAGAAGTCTCCAAGGAGGTGAGATTCTGGATTATTGTCTGAGAGTTGTCATTTTTTGAACTCATCCAAGACAACATTTAGGGTATGTTGAGCAGTGTGGTCTATATCTTTGAATCATGATTTGTTTTAGAATGTAAAAGTGTTAATTTGAAAGTCAAATTGTAATGTTCACAATGTTCATTGAGAAACTGGAGCTGATTTAGCTTTAGACAGTCCCAGGGTTGGTTCTCTGTGGTACAGTAGGATTTGGTCTAAAAGGGACTTTTTGTAACTGCTGATGCTTTTCAGATGTCTTCTGTTGCTCCCTTGTTGTCTTGTTACAACCATCATAAGGCTGTGGTAGACTGCTTTTAGGTAGAATAAGTTATTTGCAAGTAATTACTTTAGCATTTTAATAATTTTATACCTTGGGAAGTATGTAATTTGTTTAAATTCATAAAACGTTTTGACAAGCAAGTAAAACTTTCATAGTTTAGTCCCAATTATATCTTCTTATTCTCCAGTAGCTAATTTCTGTTTGTTCTGTCTTAGATTAATTAGTATTTTCTTTCTACTGTAAACCAATTACTAGATCTTTAATATTTGCATTGTCTTAGGCATATTACTAGGGACACAGGAACCAGCAGTTTTAGGTAAGACCCCTGAGGAGCTCAATGTTGAGCAGGTAAAATCCCATGAATATCCATACCACAGAAAAGTGGAGATGTATCCTCACTTAATGTGCACTCATTCATTTTGTGCATAGTAAATAATCTTGACAGAGAGTGGAGAAGACTTCCTCCCCTAAAAGTGGCACTGGAAAACACTAACTTCAGCAGAGAGCTACCAGTAATACCTCCTGTAATGTCATCTTTTTTTTTTTCTTTTTCTTTCAGATCCATTCTTTCTAAGGATGGGGTTTTATATGTAAAGCTCAGGGCAGGCCAGCTGTCCTACAAAGAAGATCCAATGGGGTGGCAGAGTTTGTTGGCGCAGACTGTTTCTAACAGGAACTCGGATGTCAGGTCTTTCAAGGTGGTGTTGTATTTCACTTCGTGGCTTCTTTCATTGCTGCAGATTGTAAAACCTAATTGGCCAAGATTTCCACTGCTTTCTTGTGTGACACCCATAATAAAATAGGGACATCCTGCTAATACTCTCTGTAGGTCTTGTATTAAGTGCCACCTATAATAAACCTCCATACTACAAGCCATATTTGGTTTAATTATTTTACTTGCTAGTCCCTCAAATAGAGAAAGAATTTTGCAAGTTAGCACTTGTTAATTATTTTTCTCTCCCCCACCCTTCACCGTTCTTCCTTTCTTTTGGCAGTGTTTCAGTATATTGACCAGGTTATGCCTACTTCTCCCTGGCTCCCCTTTACTCTTTAACTCTAGAGACTGAGATATATACAATGCTTTATACATGTAGATTAAATGTTCTACCACCAACTATAAACACAATCTTGGCCTCACATTTTGATTCCCTTGCCCTAGTCTCCTAAGTGCTGGGATTATAGACATAAATGGGGCTATATCCCATTGTGTGTGGGGTGTCCATTTTTAAATCATCATTTGTTTCTTTACTCTTGATGAAAATGATTCAGCTTTTGAATCTTGACTTTTAGTTTATTATTTCATAGTGCTAGCTACCAGTACAGTAGTATTTAAAATGAAGAAATAGTTAAAAAGTATGAGTTAAAATTCAATACTGTGGAGAGGGGTCAGTATATATTCTATGTTTTAGAATTCATTTCCATCATTAGAAATGTATTCTGTAATCTAGCATTAAACTTGGGAATTTAATCTATTTTAAGAGTTTCACAGGCAGATGTTTGCTGAAGATCCTCAGAGTACTTGGGACTCACATAGCAAGGAAGTATCAGCTCAGCAGCCAAGGGACAGACCTAGAACTTAGCTTTCTTTATCCCTGAGTAAGGAGGTAACAGATTATTATAGTTCTACTTAGATTTGCTCTGAGATCAGTCAGTTAATATTGAGCCTTTCTCATAGTTATCAGGTTGTAAAGCTATAAAATCTCCCAGCTTTGATGTTAGTGTGTTGTTCTTGGCAGCAATCAAAAGATTGTCTCTGGAATATTTTGAAGAATTGGTTTGTGGATTTTTGTTGTTATTTTAGTTTAGTTTTGTTGTTGTTGTTTTGTTTTTTAGCTTAAGTTAGTGTTTTTTAAAAAGAAAAATTAGAGCCTATATGAAAAGCTAATCCAGCTTGTAGGGAAAATAGATAAGTTAAATTTAGTTTTGAATGTTGAAAGTATATAAAAATTAAAAGATAGCTTAGTGTCCTGTATGCTAGTTTAGAAATAAAATAGTAACCTTAATTGAAATACTCCATTTTCAGTCTTGAACATTAAGTGGTATACTGAGGTTTTTTTCCTTTTTTTTTTTTTTTTTTTGTTTGGTTTTTCGAGACAGGGTTTCTCTGTGGCTTTGGAGGCTGTCCTGGAACTAGCTGTTGTAGACCAGGCTGGTCTCGGACTCAACAGAGATCCGCCTGCCTCTGCCTCCCGAGTGCTGGGATTAAATGCGTGAGCCACCACCACCCGGCAGTGTCTTAGCTGTTTTTAAATGATAATAGAAACAATATTGACATGTACCCATCACTAGAACAATTACAACTTGCAGACCTAGCTGTACCTATTAACACTTCTGCTAGTCCAGGCAGTGGCCCCTTCGTATCTTTTTGTTTGTGTGACTCTAGTTCCTCTAAGGACCTTGTACATGAAGGATCAGAGTAATAATTGTCTTTTTGTGGTGGCTGACTTGAGTGAGACTCCTCTTTCCGTACTCTCCCATAATACTTGTACTCTTTTTTAAATTAATTAATTAATTAATTTTGCACCCCAGTTGCAGTTTCCCCTGCCTCCTCTCCTCCCATTCCCCCCTCTCGCCCCATTTTCCAATCCACTCCCCCTCCCTTTCTGTTCAGGAAAGGGCAGGCCTCCCATGGACATCAATAAAACAGGGCATATCAAGTTTCAGTAAGACTAAGCACCTCCCCTCAATATATTAAGTCTGGACAAGGTGGCCCAGTATAAGGGATGGGTTCTCAAAAGCTAGCAAAAGAGTCAGAGACAGCCCCTGCTCCCACAGTTAGGAGTTGAACAAGAATACCAACCTACACAACTGTCACATATGTGGAGAGGGCCTAGGTCAGTCCCATGCAGGCTCCCTGGTTGTAGGTTCAGTCTCTGTGAGCCCCTAAATACTTATACTTTTTATCCTTACATTAACCATGGAGTTTATTATGGGGGGCTGGGGCAAAAAGAGAAGGAGGGAGGAGACGAAGGAAGGGGGTGAAGGGCAAGAGAGCGTAAGTTGGTGGGGGGGTCTGTCTTTAAAGGGGTTTTTTGCACCTGCTTGAAGTCTCGCACTCATGGAACCCTGGGCCAGAGTATTGCCTGAGTGCATTCTGCCAGGTGACAGGAGCAGGGCAGCATAATGCTTGAATCCTTACACTCTCACCTTTACTTATTTGTTAGAAAGGTGAGAAGTTAGGCATGGTTATACTTTTAAACAGGCTTTTTAGGTAGACACTGAGGGAGGGAGAAAAGCCTTTTGCAGGCATTTTATAAGAAAGAAGACATGTTTGTTATTGATTTTTTATTAGATCAACACTTCATATTAGCTTATACAAAAGCTGCTTGCAATTTCCTAGCAGAAGAGGATAACAAAGCTCTAGCTTGTTTTGTCTTGTGGGCCATTGTGTGAAAAGAGGGGTAGAGTTCTTACAGTATGAACAGGAAGGGAAGTAATAGCTGGTTATCTCACTTAAAGTGTGTTTTGTTTTTCTTTTTTAGCCAGAAACAATTTCATCATTCACTTCTGATCCAGCACTTCTGTCATTTGCTGAATATTTCTGCAAGCCAAGTGTGAACATGGGTCAAGTAAGTATTACATGCTTTGCTGAGCCTCAGGACAAGACTATTCTATCAATAGACAACCAAAATCACCTGTAATATTCATATCTGCCTTCGAGATTGATGACATCCTTTACATTGTTAGATGTTTTTGCTTGGCAAATACAGATTTTTCACACACACACACACGTGCACGCAATTAAATTTAGTAGCTTTCTATCCTAATAGAAAAAGATTACAAGCTTTGATGGGTGATATTTCTTGTGTCATTTCTTGAATTTGTTCTCAGTGTTTAGCACCTTTCTTGGTTTTGTAAATTTTCAGTGATTTTTATCTCCTTTGTATATTAACCCTTCTTTCTGTCACACAACTATTCTCTTCAGAATTTCAAAGATGTCTAGTGACCTCTGTTCAGTGAATTGTTTAGGTAGGAAGCAATGGGATGATTTGGAATTGAAGCTTGTTGTCTAGAAGTGTATGTGGTCTTGGGAAGAACTCCCAGACTCTCTAAGATGTGGCTTCTTCATTGTAAAATAGGATGTTTAGACGTCAAAGAGACGTCTTTACCTTACCTTACAGCGTCTCTTTGAGGGCTGAGAGAAGTAACTTTCCTCTCTCTTTGCTGCATCCTCACTACACAGTGCTCACTATGCTGAGGACTTTGCACACATCTCTCACAGTTGTAACCCAGTGCACAGTTATATCATCATTTGAATTTACGGGTGAGGAGATTGCCACTCAAGCCGTCACACATTCAGGTTCACACAGCTAGTAAGGACTAGGGTGTGCATTCAAGGCCAGAGATGTCTCTGATAAAGCCTGGGCCTTCTTTGCCACCACTACTCCTTCTACTCTCCCCAGCTCCCACTGCTGGATTTGATTTTGAGAACTCTCTGTATTTACCTGGGTGCTGTTTATCCCTGCATCTTCCTTTGTTCATGCTGCCTTTGTGTATCCCACCACTCCCGGCCTGCTGAAGGCTCCTTCTGCCGCGTTCTCGAAGCATTTCTTTTTCTTAACCCTAGATTGATCATGATCAGATCACGTGTTGCTACCTCACCATCCTTTTTTTGGGTTTTGCTGCTGTTATAACACTACATAGACTATGACTTTTTATAGAGATGAACTGTTTTTCACTGTTTACCATTGAGCCTCAGAATAGGCATTGTAGCTGTTACACAGTTATTTCTTGAGTTGATTTTGAAGTGTGCTTTCATGTGCTATAAGGTGCTTTTTTATTTATTTATTTATTTTTTCTTACAGAAACAGGAGATT
Source organism: Cricetulus griseus (assembly GCF_003668045.3). Classification (NCBI taxonomy): domain Eukaryota; kingdom Metazoa; phylum Chordata; class Mammalia; order Rodentia; family Cricetidae; genus Cricetulus; species Cricetulus griseus. The sequence goes on from NC_048599.1 coordinate 49,942,634, forward strand.
CTGGACCTCTTTTCTTCAATACTCTATGAGTGTGTTGCTCAGGAGACCCCAGAGATGTTGCCTGCCTACATAGCAATGGATCAGGTATGGTTCCAAAGTTGTTTGTATTCTGATGGCGATTGATCCTGTATTTCAAATGATCTACTTAATGATGTGGGAAGTTGCTACAGGCCACAGAATTATGCAGTGAGAATTCATCAAATACTTCAGAGGTCAGTCCACCAAAGATGCACACCTGAGGGTGATAGGCCTTATTTAGCAGGGTGCTAAGGAATACTGCCTTTTGAATGTATTGGCTGTCCTCATTGCACATTTCTTGTATAAAGCCATAGCTCTTTCTCTCACATTACAGCTTGGGGATTTTTTTTTTTTTCCCCACAGCACTACAGTGTGTTAATTGTTTACTGGGCACAGTTTCCCCTTTGCATTGTTATATTGGATGACCCCTCCCCACAGCAGTTTGTGATTCTGGCAAAAAAGTAATCATAGACAATACCTTTACTTTCTCAGCCAGGTCTTTGTATAAACTTAGAAGTCTGCCCCTCTGCAATTATCTTTCTTGGCAGACAGTTGGTCAGTGTTACTGTCCAGGCAGAGAGACCTCAATTGAGACATTGATAGACACCCAAGGACAAGAACTTTGGCATGTCTAAAGTTGTTGAGCCATAGCTCTCAGAGAGATGGTAACAAGAATGTCCTGGATTCACTCTGCCAGCAGATAGGGAAGTATGTAAAGTAATGTCACATTCCAGCAGAAGCACAGGACCCAGAGCACTGCTACTGAATGGGCTCCATCTCTTGTTAGTTGTTGAGAGTGATCATGGTGCTGTGCTGGTGCTCTGCTTGCTGCCTCTCTTGGCATAGTAGCTAAGTTGTGCTTCTTGGTTGTTGGCTAAATGGTCTCTTCCTTTTAAAAACTCTGGGAACCCTCACCCCTCCACCATCTATAACAGTCTCTATGGATGAATGTCTCCTCTGGTGGTAGCCTTGGTACCTTTATAGATAATTCTTTTTTTTTGGGGGGGGGCGTGTTTCGAGACAGGGTTTCTCTGTGTAGCTTTGGAGCCTATCCTGGCACTCGCTCTGGAGACCAGGCTGGCCTCGAACTCACAGAGATCCACCTGCCTCTGCCTCCCGAGTGCTGGTATTAAAGGTGTGCGCCACCAGCGCCCGGCTTATTCTTAAGATGAGTGGTTAGTCCTCTGCCGCACTGGGATTCCTGTCTGATCCCTGCTGTGTCATTGTACTCAACCTCATCCCCAGAGATTTATACACTGTGCATCTTCATTATTCAGAGTTGCCCAGCCAAGAATGACCTTGACCTCTGTTCTTTTACTTGGAAGTTGCCCTCATGTTGAAGAAAGTGAGCCGCATGGAGTGCTCCTTAGTGTGGTCAACTGCATTTCAACACCCCATGGATCTCTTGCTGATCTTGTCAGCCATATTTGAAGCATATCCTAGAATGCAACACTGAAGAAGGCATGATTAACATGGTATCATTTCATTACACAGACTTTTTTCTGTTTCCTCACACAGGCTATAAGAAGTCTTAGAAAGAGAGACATGTTGAACACATCTGATCTTTGGCAGATAAAGTTGATATTAGAGTTTTTCAGTTCACGAAGCCACCAGGAGAGGCAGCAGAACAACCCTAAGCAAGGGCTCTTTATGAACTCTGAATTCCTGCCTGTGGTGAAGTGCACTATTGATGCCACCCTGGACCAGTGGCTGCAAGGTATGGTTACACCGTGCCCTTGTGCTTTTGAGGTACAACTCGACTGAGGCTTTTATACTTACCTGCTTTAGGAACAGGCTTATTAAATGAGTCAATGAGATCTTGTGGCCATGGTTACTCATAACTCCTACAAGTGATGCTGACTCACATGAGTGATGTGACTAAGGGAATGCAGTTGATGTTACTTGTACCTGAAGTTGACTTTCTGCAGTCAGTTCCTTGATTTTTTTATTCTTTTCGTTTCATTTAAATCTTTGCAGCAAATAGCTGACAGTGACCTGCTTTGAGTACATGCAAACCCTAGTCCCAGTAGTAACTTCTTCATTATTTAAGCTGTCTTGCTGTGGTACTGGGAAATAAGTTTCTGACAAACAATCAGACTGTAAAGTGGCTTGTGGGGAGTGGTTGAAGGAAGCAACTGTGCCAACGCTGCCCTTATATTTACCAGGTGCTTTTGTGTAGCTTCAAAATGTTTCTGATAGGCATTTTAATGATCATTTTTTGTGTGTGAAAATGCTATATAATAGATGTCAATGTTTTCTTTCCATTAGGTTTGGTATTTCAACACCTGTAGAGGCCTTTGTTATTGGAAGTATGTCATTAAGTCTTGACAAATTCTGTGATGGCAAATGTCTTAGAGTATAAAGTGATGGCCCATTCTTAGCATAGTACCTGGTTGGTCTTGTTGCTCTTTAGGGCACTTGGTGAATTCAGTTTTCCAGACATCTTTATGTCTCTTACTGGTTTTCTCAAATTTTCTTTTTGGTTCAAATGTCTTATGTCTAAGCTCGTATTACTAGAAGCAAATAGTAGAGACAGGTTTAAGAGACTCCTTCCTTATTTGCTGGGGTTTCATTTTTTAGCTACCCTCTGTGTCATCATATACTAAACAACTAGCAATTCTTCTCCTCTAGTTTTTCATGATTCTTAGAGAGAGAAGGGAGCTGCTTTTGGGAACCTTGGCATGAAGATAGATAGGGTCATTCCTGTCCCAGAAGCAGATGTAGCATTGGCCATCTCCCTATTGTGACCCAAGCGGCATCTCATCCCAATCCTCAATCCACTCCTTGTTGCAGAGAATGTCTTCACTGAATGGCTTAGGTCACACATTGTCCTCAGTGGTTACTGTGTCTGAGGTTAGGATTTCCTTGGTTGCCCTAGACCACTGATTCTCAAAGCATGGCCCCTGAGCAGTAGCTATGCCTGCATCTTGTTATAAACACATTTTTGTGCCTGTACTCTAGACCTACTTTCCACACCAGAAACTCAGGGCTGTGTCAGACTGTGTTTCAAAAGCACTCTGATAGGCATTGGAATTTGATCATCTCTAACCACAAGTAAATAGAGTGTAGTCCTGGGCTGAAGTCATTCTTCTTGAATATTACACTGGAGGAAAAGATATGACAGTGGGTGTTATCATGTAATCACATGTATTTGTGTATATTTTCTCACCTCCTCAGCACTCTAAACTAGTCAGTATCAGGTCACCCTGTCCTCTCTACCTGTGCAGCACTGCCTGGTTTGTGCTGCCGGCTAAGTATGCACTTTTGAAAAGTAAATACCAGTAATCATTCCCATTTCTCTCATCTCTGTTCTTTGTCCATTCAACTCCTTTTGTGTCCTCTCACAGCTGGAGGTGATGTGTGTGTGCATGCCTACCTGAGTGGGCAGCCTGTTGAGAAATCTCAGCTAAGCATGTTGGCCTGCTTCCTTGTCTACCACTCTGTGCCAGCACCACGACACTTGCCGCCTCTGGGACTGGAAGGTAATCCCATCTCCATCCTCTGTTCGCTAGTTTCTAGTTAGGGAGAAATTCCTGTAAGTCACCTTCTCTAATGCAGTCCTCATCTTTGTTCATGCTTTGCGTTTGTTGAGAATGCTTTCTAAAAATAGAACAAAAAAGTGTTCTTTAGGACTATAAACTGAACATGTATATGTTTCTGTTATGATGAATGACAGCTGTATAACTAAGTTATATGGATTGAACTCGGGTGTTGGGCGTGGCAGTCAAACACTCTACCACTGAGCTATATTTGCAGAACTGACTTGATTTTTTTTTAAAATAACTTTTTAAGATTCCCTAGCTTTTAAAAGTTGTATGTAATCACAATTTCTGTTACCCTAAAACCTTAAAGTTATAAGTACTTAATTTTGTATATATTTACAATTTTTACATTAAGAAGTATAAAAAGTTGAGTGAGTGCTATTTGGAATATGGAAACACACACTGAGTTTGTCTGATTCATGTCATGTTTAAATTGCTACTTTAATTGAGGATGAAAAAATATTTTTGAGAAGGGGAAGGTTGTTCGGTTAATGTTTAATCACTTTTAGCTTAATGCCATCAGTCATTTATGTGATTTAGGAAACCTCAGAGAAAAATGTACTGTACACAGACTTCTAATTGTGGTCATGAGGAATTGCTTGTATTTTGTGGCATCTCCCATGGAAACTAATGCAGAAAGACAAATGCATAAAGTAGTGGCTTGGTGTTGCCCTTGCTGGCTGGATTGTTTGAGAGTTTCTTGGCTACATTGGGAAAAGTGAGCCCAAAGTATAGCCAGGAGGACCTTGAGTTGTGGGAGGGAGGTGAAGATACAGAGAGACCAAGGGAGCTCGAGTTTGCAAGATGGATATCAGAGAGGAGAGAGCCATGCTGAAAATACTAGAGGGTACCTCTGGTTTCAGAAGTTAATGGCCAAAAAGTTGCATGTAAAGGAATTCCTTGGAGGGAAGAGCTTGCAAATGGACAAGACAACTTGCCATTTGTTTACGTCAGCCCAAGACTAGTGCCCATCCCACAGCTTCTTAGTGGAATTTAGGAAGGTATGGTCTCAGTCATGAGAAGTAAATTGCCTCTGGGTTAAATAGAGTTGTGGTCGCACCTAACCAATATCAAAGGATCAGCACAAGTTGTGATCTGTGATCATAACTGCATGTATGTTTTCTTAAAATTTAACTGTACTCAGATCAAAGCTTTGTAGCTCAAGAACTCATCACTCAAGTGGGTGAAATTCAGTAGATTGTATACAGTAAAAACAGTCCCCAAACTGGGCATAGTGGCCCACACCTGCAATCTAAGCACTTGGAAGGCAGGAATTCCCTGGAGGGGAAGCAGTTGAAGGTTATCCTTAGCTCTAAAATGAGTTCAGGGCTGGCTTTGGCCCATATAGGACCCTGTCTCAGGAAAAATGACAATAGTAATAGCAATTACATTGACAGGCCCTCAGGCTGCTTCAGCATTCCTCTTTGTTGCTCATATTTTGCCACAAGTCAAATAGCTGTCTCTCCCTGGCTTCTGGTTGTGCAAGATTCTTCCCTATCTTTTTTTCCTCCTGTATTTTCTTTCTTTGCTCTTCACCCTGTTCTTATTCAGATAAGAAAGTAAATACTACAGAATGAGAAACAAAAAAAATTTCAAGATGCAGAGAAAGCTTAAAAGACTTATTTGGTGATGCCCCATGCTTCCCTCAGGTGCTGTGGGTTGAGATCTTGGTGGAATAACAGAATCATCTGGGTAGCTTTTGAAACTCTGGATGCCTAGGCCTCACTCCTAGTGAGTTATGTGTAATCTCTGTGAGACCAAGAGTAATAGGCATTAGGTCAACTTCAGTCTTCAGTCTGGTAGGTTTTTGTTTTTGTTTGTTTGCCCCCCCCCTCTCCCTCTCTCTCTCTCTCTCTCTTGATCGCTCTTTGTCTCTCCCTTCCTCCCTCTCTCCCTTCTTCCTCTCTCTTGGTAAAAGATTGAGCTCCCAGATCAGAAATTAAGTATGAGAATTAATTTTCAAGATCACTTATAGTAAATGTACACAAATAAGTTCCCACACTGGTTAATTTCTAAAGTACAGAATGGGTAAGTTTAAATTCTTAGTGTTTTAGGAAATTAAAAATTCAGGGTTGCTGCTGGGGGCTTCTGTCTAGAAGGAACGTCTGGCTCTAACATGGTATGTTAAGCTGCTTGGGAGGGCTGTGTGGCTGAGGCTGTGCATCGATTTAACCTTTGCATCTGTCTCTTCAGGGAGCACAAACTTTGCTGAACTCCTCTTCAGGTTTAAACAGCTGAAGATTCCAGTCCGAGCCTTGCTAAGACTGGCTCCTTTGCTGCTTGGAAACCCACAGCCGATGGTCTTGTGACCACATCTGGTAATAAACCTACTCGAAAGTGACTGCAGCACAGAATCATATGAGGCATCGAAGCTAAGGCAGCATTTCTGTTTGGTAACCAGTGGAACACAGATGCATGTGCCTCACTGTATCTAAGTCTATGTTGAAAATGTTCCAGAGACACTGTTGCTATCCACGTGTCATTAGCCAATGTATAAAAGTCAGTTAAAATTCTCTTTTTGTAAATAAAAGATTTTTGGTTTGTTTTCAGAACTATTGATTGCTTTGGACTTCAGAAAACAGTGGCAAGCTGATTTTTGAAGCTTTTGAACCTCAGTGGTTCAGGTGAAAGGTCTGCACTGAGAAGTGCAAGCTTTAAAAGCCACATCATGAAAGTGGACTTTCTGCCACCACAGGAGAGTTCTGTGTTGTCTGTTGTGTCACAGTGTCTTCTCTACGATGTGACGGATGAAGTGATTATTGCAAGCAGATTTCTACTGGAGAATTGCCCAGCATGGTGTGCTGGACTGTACCCTCTAAAAATTATGTTGGAGCCTGACCTCAGTGCAACTGTATGTGGGCTACAGTTCTTTGAAGGTAACTAAGGTTACAGGATACCATAAGGGTGAGTCCTTATTTGATAGGACTGATGACCTACTTAGAAGAGGAAGAGAGATGCTTTTCTCTCTGTATCATGTGAGAACTTGCAACACAGATGCTTAAAAACCAAGAAGATTCCCTCGTGGAAACCAGTCAGACAGTGTCTTGGACTTCAGCATCTAGAAGTATAAGAAATAAATTTGATGCTTAAGCCATCTTGTCTGTGGTATTTGGTTTCAGCAGCCTGTGCCGGCTAGTGTATGATACCTGCCCCAAATACCCACAGTATAAAATTACCCCTATACAGGAGTGTTAAGAAAATGTTTTTAAATATGAAAGTCCATCTGAACTGAAGATTTGGAGAGTGCTTTCATATTCTGAGCTTTAGGACAGCCCATGATGCAAGATAGTCCTATGAGAGCACCTGAAGCTCCAGCCGCATGTGGCAGGAAGAACGCTCCTTCCACCTCAATCTAACCTGTACTCACAGCTTGCTTTCAGACCAATGGGACCATGAATAAGTAGGAACTGCAAAATGCCTATTTACTGATTTTCCATTTTTTCTGAAAAAGCAAGTAGAAGTAGCTCCATTGGGATTTGGTGTAATGTCCATCTGCCTACCTGTATCAAGGTTAATTTGTGGCTGACTTTCAGAGCAAAATGTGCATTTCTTCACTCTTAAAATTGCTATGAAATGGTAAGTGATGACCATTCAGTTTCATCAAGATTGAACCCACTGTCCAGACAATTGTTATTTTCACTCTTAGTTGTTAATGGTTGCCATAGGAAGACTTGAGAGGCATTTAAGTAGTTTTTGGACACACATTAACTCATACAGGAGGGAAAATAGTCATGAAGATGTCAACAAGAGTGAACAGTAAGCTTTAAAGAGAGGACTCAATACAGCGGAAACAGCATTGGTGGTCCTATTGGTCAGCTGTATGGGCACCAAGAAGAAATTCTAGTGCTCTTGAGCCAGCATGCTAGGATCATCAGATAAAAGATTATCTTTACTAGTCTCTAGAACATCTCGTGGGAGGCAGTCTCACCATCCACAGCAGCCAGCCTCCTGGGATCCACAGCAAGGGGAGAGCTAGAAAAACCTGGCAGTGAAGTGTCTAGTCTCAAAGAAGCATCTATGACTTCAAGTGAAGGCTGATTAGCCAGGACTTGTTATATTGCTTCACTTCCTATGCTTCTGTGAGCACAAGTATTGTCTGCTACAGACACACAGTTGAACAGTGCACTCAGATCCTTTCCCCAAAGGATACTGAACATCTGCTCCTCCCTCAAGGTCTGATGAGGGAGCAATGGCAAATTGAGGTCAGATGCCAGACTTCAGCTGCTTCCCTCTGTCATATCCCTCAACATGCTGGGCTCTACCCATCCCACTAAGCCCCAGCCCTGCTGTGGTCTGCTGCTGCCTGCACGGATCCTAGTCCAGGAGACTCGGAAACAGCTACTCAATGTGAACGGAAAAGACTTTGCATTGGCAGAGCTTATGAGCATGTTGAAAAGCAGGCAAACATCTTTGGAATTACATGGGCTTTGTGTCTGTTTTCTTGAGTTGTACTCATTAACTTAGTCTATCACTATTGATCACATTATATAGAGCATCTTGTTTAAGCTTTTGTCCTTTAGCTAAAAATACTTCTTTGGTAAACTTTAATATTGTAGCCTGTTTCTTTTAGGATACTTTGGAAAGTACTTTTCAGACTTTTTTTTCCTTTGAAATATTCATATTAGAATTTTAAAACAGGAAATTCATAATAAATTCAGTAAGATTTGTAAGTACCTGTCAGATCTTAATTCATGTTCTTTTATACTCCAGTGCTTAGCTGAACTGTTAGCTTTTCTCTGTAGCTAATGGGTGTCTCAAGTCTCTGCTTTGTGAGAATGTGTGCTTTAGGAACTCAAGACATGCTGGATCCTGATGTCACAGTCACTTCATGGGTAGAGGAGGGTGAGTCCCAAAAACAAGGACAAAGGTGGGAAGCTAGTGTTAGATGGTATTTTCCTTCTGATTGAAACATCCCTCCAGGAAGATGGGGTAGGGGAGCCTCACGAGACTAAACAGTCATGTATTGGAAAGTTGAAGCTTAAGAGTCACAAAGTGCTCCCCCAAAGATGTAAAAATGGAAGTTTTTACACACTCTGTGTGTGTGCTGGGGGTGGGAGGGTGGGAACAGGACAGAAAGGGACAGGTTAACTGTGACCACCAGAGCTGCCTAGAGGCCTAGCTGTCTGGGAAATTCTCTGGCCAGTCAAGCAGCCTGCAAGTTGTGAAGAGTTGTTGCCCATGTTGAAGTGGCTTTGGTGATACAGCTGTTTTTGAGTTGTCCCTGCTCTTAGAACGCCACACCCATACTCTTGTAAGTGGCCCCAATAAACTCATTGATTTATTAAGGTGGACTTTGGCAATGTCATTTCTTTAGTCTATCATTGATTGCCTGGTGTGTGTGTGTGTTGTGTGTGTGTGTGGGCGGGGGGTGGGGTGGGGTTGGTCTTCCCAGGAAAAGTTTCACACAAAGCAAGTTAGTACCACTCACTTATCTTTCATACTTGGCTGTTTCTGTGCACATTTCACTTACCAAGCTTGTTGGGTGAACAGCTCAGAAATAGTGTAAGCATATACTAGGCCCTGGGTTTTATCCCTTAACCACACACAGAAATATTTTTCTTCTATCAGAAGTTAAACAGGTGGTTTCATTAAACAGGAACCTTATGGACAGATGAGCACAGATCTGAAGCTGTAACCAAATATAACCAAACTGCTATTAAATAAAACAACAGATTCCAAACAGAATATAACTCAATATAATGCTCGTCAGCTGGGTGGTGCATATGTGGTGTTTACTTTCTTATTTTAAATTCCCCTTGGTCTGCTCTCTTCACACCTGTGGGATGCTTTGTATTAGGATGGCTCCATTTCTCCAATCGCTCTTTCCTATTCCTTGTCTTCCAACCTTTCTTTCTAGTGTTGGTGGTGCCCTCATCCTTGCCTTCTTTGCTTCGCTCCTTCTCCTCCTGGTTCCTAATGGCTGCTTGTTAACTCATTAGGGCTCACATTGCTTATAAGCTCACTCCAGTTTACTTTGATTTCAGCCTCACATCTCTACAGTATAAGGCCCAGTACCTCAGGGCTTCATCTTGCATTTTCCACAGCCTCCACCTGGTAAACCTTCAATGGATATATGGCAGATTGCAGAAAGGGCTCAGAAGACAGCTTCCCCAGGAAACTTAGAACATGTCTTTTCATCCCCTGATGTAAGTCTCCATCCCCCAGCCCCCCCCTTTCCTCTTCCCCCTTCCTCCCTCTCTCCCTCCTCCCCCTCCCTCCCTCCTCCTCTGGGGAACTTTAGCCTCAAGGGCAGCTTCAGAGGCTGCTATGCTGGAAGCCTGCAGGCTGCTATCCTAGGAAACTGCAGAAACAAAACCCTTAAGTATCCTGAGCATAGGAAACCTCAAAGACTGCCTCTTACAGTGACACACTTCTTCCAACAAGGACATACCCACTCCAACAAAGCCACACCTCCTAATAGTGCCACTTCCAATGAGATTATGGGGGCCAATTATATTCAAACTACCACAGTATGGTTCCTAAAAATTTTAGTTTCAAAATTATAGCTAAATTATGAGTGAGTGAATGCAACTGAAGGAAAAGGCCATGGGCATCAGGGGAAGGCTGTATTTATGTTTCCACCTATGGATTCCTTCAGAATTAGTAAAGATCAGATTTGATTGGTGGAGACCACCTGAGGATTTTGGCTGCAGACAGAGGGAGGAAGCCAGGAAAGACTGCAGGACAGGTGTATGCTGATCCCTCTGCACGGGAGCAGCTCTGAGACTGGAAGAGACATGATAAATCTTGTTGGCTACAGAAACCTCATGACTATTATTACATGTCATCCTTTCATATGGCTTGGGTAGAGAATTACATAACAGTTTGGTTAGGCAGTTTAAATGGACTTAGAAAGTTGTCTTTTACCTGCTCAAATACAGAGCTGAGAATAGTCTTTGGCTGATTTGTGCACACCACACAGTCTATATTTGTGTTAACGCAGATGTGTGTTACCTTTAAAGATAGTGTATTTAAAAAAAAAAAAAAAGTACCAGACACCAATGAAGACAAGTAGCCCATGTGCTCCAGCTTCTCAGAATACCTCTCTTGTAGTTTCCTCAAAATTCTACACCCAGAACAACTTCAAAGCTGCTAGCTGAGATGCTCCAGCCTCACAGACTACTCCAGCCAGGACTTGAGATAGGCCCTGCACTTTCTCATCCCATAGAGACTAAAATAAACAATTACAGCTAGCTCTGCCAGGAAGGACGTGGTCATTATCTCAGTTTTCTCAGGGTCCCCTAAAGATGCAGTTGCCCAAAGACAGCAGGAGACAGTCTAGAAAACACAACATCCACATTCTCAAGAGTTGGGGCAGGTGGTTTCTGGTCTTTTGGTGGACGTTTGTCATTTTTTTAGGGGAATTAATTGCATATTGATCATGGTCAGGGAGGAAACTAAACAAAGGTGGTTAGATTCAGGCATCTTTTGAAAAAATGGGACATTGAGATGATAGGAAAATTGGTAGATTATTGAAACTATTTTTAAACTAAAAGGCTACCATTAATCTTAAATATTTTACATTGGTATGGATTTTTGTATATTGATACAAATTTAAGGTTTTTTTTTTTTAATATGTTTTCCTACACTGGCTTAGGGTATTGTAATATGCACCTTATTTTAAAATGTAAAGTTCTAGTCCTTTTTTTCTTTTTTGGTTTTTCGAGACAGGGTTTCTCTGTGGCTTTGGAGACTGTCCTGGAACTACCTCTTCTAGACCAGACCAGGCTGGTCTCGAACTCACAGAGATCCACCTGCCTCTGCCTCCCGAGTGTTGGGATTAAAGGCGTGCACCACCACCACCCAGCTAAGTTCTAGTCCTTAAAGGCCATTATTACAAACTGTTTAGGATAATTAAGAAGTTAGTAGTTAGTCATCTATTACAGTCAAATTTGAAGTCATGTAGGTATGTTTTCAAGGTCAAACAAATATATTTTAGATAGATGATCTTTAAACACTTCAGAGACCTACAGAATATGGCATTTTAAGATGTTTTAATAATATAAGTCTTTTCATGACAGTGAGACTCGTCTGCTCCTGGCAACACCAATTCCAAAAAAATGATGATGGGCATCAAAGTACCTCCATATGGAGTTTGCTTTCATTGTAGCAAATTCACACACTGGGATTGCCTTGCCTTGACTGCTGACAGTATTCTGTCCAAATTGGACAAGCAGGATATAAATGAAAGCAACTGTCAAGACAAGGTAGGACAGTCCTTCAAAATTCTTGCTTTACGAAAAGTCTGTCAGATATTCCAGGCCTGTAGGCTGAAGATGGATGCCCCAATGTTGCAGAGTAACCTTGGTTGACTATGTAGGCAGCCAGCTGTTTCCTTCATTTCTAGGTCTTTGATGGTGTTGAAGACTAGATAGTTAAAGTTACACTATTCCTTGTTAAGCAAGTTTAGAAAAGAGAGATGGCTCAGTGGTTATGAGCACCGTCTGCTTTTTCAGAGGACCTGGGTTCAATTCCAGTACCCACATGGCGGCAGCTGTAACTCTGGTTCTAGGGGATCCGACACGCTCATATAGGCATCTATGCAGGCAAAACACTAATGCTAAACACTAAAAAAAAAAAGATAAAGTTTATAATGAACATGTTTATAGGTCTAAAAGTTATTTTTGGATGGTAGTACAGTTATGATAGAAAATGGCTTAGGTATAAAACTTTGGACTCAAAAGATAAGATAGATAATGGAGTAATTTTTCCAAATATGCCAAACACAAATAGGCTGGATATTGTAAATGTCTTCCCCAATAATTGTAATTATTGTATATAATTTTCTGTTAGAACTAAAACCTTTGTTTTTATTTAGACAGAGGGGAAATGTGGTATATTTTGATCACACTGTGACACTCCAGACTATCAATACAGTTTATCTTGGATCAAGGGGTGGAGCCAGTGACTGACTGACCTGAATTAGCCAGAAACCAGCAATTTGGATAGAGAAGACCTACAGGAAGGAAAGGGCAGGGACTAGAGTTTGAGCTTCCTTTTGGTTCAGGGCAAGAAGAGACACATCTCTTGTGGTGTTGGTAAATAGAATGATAGAGATTTAATTTAAGCCTATATATTGGGCATAGAAATCCTAGCCACCCTCCTGATTCCCAGGAGCTGAGAGGCAGATGATATTCTGTGCATGTGTCCTTTACAGTCTCTGGTGGAGTTCTGAACCTGGGCTTCTTTCCTTTACAATCCATATGTATATCCTACTTGTCTTGGGGTGCGAACCGGCCAGCCTCCTTCGTCAGAAGCTCTTTGGATTCTCTCAAATAGTCAAGAGCTAAATTTTGCTTTGTAATTCAGAGTCCTTCTAGCCAATAACTTCAGTTTTATTATTTGTAACACAAATAATATAAGCCAGATGATATTAGAACCAAACATTACATCCAAAATAATAGAACCAAACATTACATCCGTTACATCCAAAATAATGTAATCAAGACAGTATTACTGAAATGTGATACTATGATGTAATGATGAAATTTGAATAATATAACCAAAATGTTATAATCAAAATAAGTGAGGGAAATATAGCCAAACAATTACAAAATAATACAAATTATTAGAAAAATAATATAAGCAATTATACTAAACACTGTCATAAAGATGATATAACAAATATGACTCAAATAATGGAGCAAAAATAATGTAAGATGATAAACCAAAGTAAAAATGTAACCAAAAAATATTGTCAAAATAGTGTAACCAAAACAATATAACCAAGATGATATGAATACTGTCAGCTGCTTGCTGAGTTTCTATGCTCTTACTTTGTTTTAAATCCTGTCTGACTTGCAGTTGTCAAATCTGTAATCTTCACTATGACCTGAGAGCTGCCTATTTGTCTTCCCTGAGTCCATCTTTCCTGTTCTTCATCTTTCACCATCTTCATCTTTCACCCACAGACCCTCATCCCCTCACCTCTTCCTCACCCTTTTCTGTTCCCTTGTCTGCTCGTTGGCAAGCTGTGTTGTTTCCCTGTGGTAACAGCCTGCATTTAAGGACCTCAGGTCTCCACATCATTATATTCAGGGTCTCAGTACTTCCCATCAGCCCCTGGTGAGGAGACTTCATCATCTTGTGTGATAAGCCGGCTTTGGAGACCAGGTAGACTATTGGGGAGGGTCTCTGACAGGAGTTTCCAAAGACATTGCTTATGCCCTGTACACAGGCCTGATCTCATCCTCTGATTTCAGTCACTCCTCCTTTTCAGGTCCCCTGCTATACACCAGAGGGGCAGTGGCTTCTTGAGTTCTTCCTGCACTGGTTCAGGACTCCTGAACTTGATGTGACATCACAGCTTCCTGTCCTTAGACACTGGATATGTTTTCTCCAAGCTGTTAAGGACTGTCAAGGGCCATTGTAGGCTGCCATCCGTGAAGCCTGAGGTTCACTGACTGCACTGGTTTCCTGGTCACATTGCTGGAACATGTCCTCTCCCTGGATTCTTTATCCTGCAGGGATGGATGTTGGATTCTGCAGGTGCTTGGTGAGGGGAGGAAATGGCAGAGCTGGGCAGGAGCTGTACAAGGACAGAAAGAAAGGGTTATTGCAAACCCCTGCAATCACACACACAGTTCATAGTGGAAAAAACTGTGGAAGATCATGTCACTTCTCACTGCTCCAAGTGACAAACCCTAAATGGCCCTGACTAAGTTTTGGCATCCCGATATTCCTTGTGTGTATGTGGTGAGTGTTGCCATTCTAGAAAAGTCCTGGTGATGGAGGTAAAAGTTCCACTAAAAGGGGTTTATCTTTTTAGTTTTTGGAGACGGGGTTTCTCTCTGTAGCCTTTAATGTCATGGAACTCTGTAGACCAAGCTAGCCTCGAACTAACAGATCTACCTGCTTCTGCCTCCTGGGTGCTGGGATTAAAGGCATGTGCTACCACTGCCAGGGGATGTGTTACACCCTGCAGCATGGGAGGACATTAAGTGAGTTATTTTAGCACACCTATATGGCAGGACATAGAGGCCCTTCAGCATTTCATTATCTTCCCACTTTGCAAATCCAAACAGAAAAAGAAATTTCAAGCAACCATAGTGCGTTTTCAGAGACTAGAGATGATCAGGTCACAGCCCATGGAAATGTGACCTGATCATGTCCTTCAGGGGCCCAGCTCAGTGCACCTCACTTCATGTGGGAGTTAAACATACAAAACCTAGGGGCTGAGACTGGAATTTCTCCTCTCTCCCAAAAGACACAGTGAGAGTCGAAATAGATATATTTTTAAATGTCACCTGAGCTCAAACAGGAGTTGTTGGCTAGACTATTTCTGAGAGTTTTTAAAAAGAAACAACAACAGACATGCAGATTGAAGCTGCATGGCTGTTTGATGCAATCCAGTTGAAGAATTGGGATTTAAATTCTTCTATACCTCAGCAGTGCTCATATCCCCACAAGCTGCTATTCCAGAGGAAACTCCAGATAGGGAAAGCAGAGCTTCCTCCCATGTCTACACAGCCCAGGTTACAGTTTCAGGACTCAAGGACAGAGATAGCCCATGCATGTGGAGCCCCTGGCCAGGACCACCACTCACCTGATCATGATCCTGTTGATAGTTCCCAGGCCTGGGAACCTAAGGAGCGCTCTGGCGCACCCGGCTCCAGACCCAGTGGTGTGGGTTCTGGTTCTGGATCTGAAAGGGAAATGAGAGGTGAGTCCAGGAGGATGAGCTCATGCTTGTTCTTCCCTGGGCATGAACCGGTCCAGCCATTCCCCTGGCTGAACCCTGTCCAGCCATTCCCCTGGCTGAACCCTGTCTGCCCATTCCCCTGGCTGTACCCTGTCCGCCCATTCCCCTGGCTGAACCCTGTCTGCCCACTCCCCTGGATGAACCCTGTCTGCCCACTCCCCTGGATGAACCCTGTCTGCCCATTCCCCTGGCTGTACCCTATCTGCCCACTCCCCTAGCTGAACCCTGTCTGCCCACTCCCCTGGCTGGACCCTGTCCGCCCATTCCCCTGGCTGAACCCTGTCTGCCCACTCCCCTGGCTGAACCCTGTCTGCCCACTCCCCTGGCTGGACCCTGTCTGCCCACTCCCCTGGCTGAACCCTGTCTGCCCATTCCCCTGGCTGAACCCTGTCTGCCCACTCCCCTGGCTGGACCCTGTCCGCCCATTCCCCTGGCTGTACCCTATCTGCCCACTCCCCTAGCTGAACCCTGTCTGCCCACTCCCCTGGCTAGACCCTGTCCGCCCATTCCCCTGGCTGTACCCTGTCTGCCCACTCCCCTGGCTGTACCCTGT
Source organism: Cricetulus griseus (assembly GCF_003668045.3). NCBI lineage: Eukaryota > Metazoa > Chordata > Mammalia > Rodentia > Cricetidae > Cricetulus > Cricetulus griseus. The sequence continues at coordinate 49,958,448 of NC_048599.1, forward strand.
CTGCCCACTCCCCTGGCTGAACCCTGTCTGCCCGCTCCCCTGGCTGGACCCTGGCAGACCTCTTCACACTCTTGTCGTGTGACCCAGGCTCGGTAATCTATGACTTGGAGGAACTCCTTCTGAAGCCTTTGGAAGTCCTTGTACAAGTCTTGCCATGTGTCTTTGCCCAGCAAGAATTGAAAGATGCTCCTCTTGGATATTGGGTCATCCTCTTCCATGTCACAGGCAATGTAGCTGTCACAGGGAAAAGGAAGTGTGTGTCCCCACCTGTGACAGTCCGAGGCATGTCCCCACCTGTGACAGTCCGAGGCAGGTGGGAGCATGCATTCTAGAGCTAGGATGGGGAAGCAGTCTGTACAGGTGTCCTCAGAACTGAGCCCAGGAAAGGCAACCTTCCATTTCTTCCTTCTTAACTACTTTCATGTTGTCAGGGCACCCTCTTCCCTCCCCTACATTGCCCCCTGAAAGTTTCCACTACTCTGTGGTTGAGGGTCACCCCTCAGTCCTGATGGAAGCCTTAGGAGTTGGGTTGGGAACAATGGTCCCCATGAGATGCTCACAGGGCCAGGAAGAAGTGGATCCTGTTGTAGAGATGTCCAGGGAGTCCAAGTCGGCCAAAGTACTCCACCACCATGGACAGCAGGTACTGTGTGGACAGAGAGCTGGTTAGGGAAGGAAGGCAGTAGACAAGAGGGCAAGACATCTCAGTGGGGCCTGGACCTTCTGCATCTGATCTTTATATCCCAATGATACACAGAATGGGGGCTGGAGTCCATTTTCTTTGTGGATGTGAGCTGAATAGAAAACCTGAAGGAATTTGGGGCATATAATAAGGATGTGTCTCCTGCCTCTGTCCTTGAGAGCATCCCTGGGTTATTCTGGCTTGATACAGTCTTATCCATTCTGCCTATCCCCTGAGGGCTGTGACTGTAGAATATCTGATCTCACAGGTACCTTGTCAGTCACCCTGAAGAAAATGTCAGCTGCCAAGAAGTTCTGGACCACAGGATCCTCTGCAAAGAAAGCAAGCATGATAGGGACTTGTACTTCCCATCTTGTGGTAGTAACCAGCTTTGCCTGCTCCACAAATGTCTTTAAGTTCCTTCCTGCTGGCACTATTTTCTAGTTTAGCCTTGCCCTTGTGGGGTCCCATGTGTCAGCTTCCCAGGCCAAGAATGCTTGCACAGGATGTGTCTTCTGCAGATTCCCTGACCCTCAGACGGCACGGTCTGGTCATGCATTCAAGTGGTTAAAGCATTCTCTTCCTCTAATATCCAGTATGGCCCCCAAGAGCCACACGTAGGCACTGAACACAGGAATCACAGCTGAGATGGAGGAACTGAATGTGTGTGTATATGGTTTCTTCAGCTCATTTCAAACAGAGTAAACAGCTGCCTGTGACTGGTACATGTTGTACTGGATAGTTTACCTGTCACACTTGGTCTCAGATGTATGACTTGATTTCATCTCAGAGAGACCTGTGCCTTACTTGTTTCCTAGAGCTCTCCTGAAATCTTCCTGTCCCACCTGTAGGTGTCATGGCCTTCTGAATCTCTCCTGTGATGCTATCTAGAGTTGGTAGCAACTTTATTTGTAAAGGTGTGGTGTTTTTTTTGTGTGTCTCCCCACTAGTGCATCCCCATGGCAGGGGTCAGTGACATTTGTTTCTGATTTGTTTCTCCAGTCTCTACCATCTTGACTGGTGGTGTGGCTGCATGAGTACAGAAGCCCCACTGCTCCCACATTCAGGAGCCTGGTTTCTTCTCTTGAAGACTTGTCACTGAAAGGATTTATCTCCACAGTACCAGGGGCTCTTCATCTGTGTCACTTGACAGCCCATGAGCACTGTGGGGAGGTTTGAACCACTGCTCCCCACAACTACTCAATGTTGAGGATTGCCCCTAAGTATTCAATCATGAGTTTAGAGAACCTACCCAGAATTCGGTAGAAGGCTTCAAGGTCCTCAGGCTGGTAACTGAGTCTTCTCTTTTTGTTTATGATGAGTTTTGTCCCCTCGATGCGGTCCACAGTCCATATGCTCCTCTTGGTCCTCCTCCTGTAGAACTTCGGCTCTGAGGCAGCTTCAGAGGTCGCTGTGTCTGAGGCACCTTCAAGGATAGCTTCAGAGGTGCCTGAGTTTTGCAAGCTGCTGTCCTGTGTGACTGTGGGGACAAATCCTTCCTAATTAGTATGGATGTGTCCACATTGGGAGCACTGTCAACTTCCTGACTATTACTCAGGAATTGATCGCTTCATGAGGAGAGAGTGACAAGTAGCCACTCGCCTGCAACTGGTTCTTCAGACAGAGACCAGAATGTACAGGAGTCATGGACACGTACCTTCTTTGACATCTGTTAGTGTCCTTATCTTCTGGACTCTCTTCCTCTTGGTTCGCTGCTCAGGCACATCCCCTGCAGAGGCATCAGTGGAGGCAAGAATGGTGCAGGCTTTTGGATCTGCAGGAAGAAAAGGCTTCATATGACCCCAGGAGGGACAACCAGGGCATTGCTGGGTTTATCCCTTTTCATAATTCCTTGTGACATGTGAAGAAATCTGGGAGGATGGCCTTTACTCATCTACAAAGGAGACCAGAAATTGAGTTACTCTGTTCTGTTCTTTGCTGAGCACAGGCTGCTCTCTGGGGCCTCTTTCCCTGGATCATTCTGCCTGCAGGACAGCCCTATGGAGACAGATGAACTTGTTGATCTTCTGTCTAACATAGCTACAAAAGTGACCAAGGATGTGATGTCCTGGCTCACCAGGACACCTCTTGGTATAGCCTTGTAGAACTTGATTTAGGACAGTTTGTGAAGAGGGAGGGACTAGGCCTAGTGGCCCTGCTGTTTCATTCATACTGGGACATGAATATCAAGGGACATGCATACACATACTGGTCAGGATATTCTCCAATTTCTTTTTGCATTGTCCCCTCTTCCTCTTGGTTCTCTGCTCAGGGACATCCCCTGCAGAAGCATCCCTGGAAGCCCGAATGCTGCTGGCCTGTGGAGCTGCAGGAAGAGAAGACCCCCACATGAGCACAGGAGGGGCATGCTTGGCCAGTGCTGGGCTCTTTCCTTATTATGTACATTGAGGAATTTACATGTAACATCTGAAGTTATCTAAGAGGCATCCCCTAATCCCCATATGCACTTATCTATAAATGTGGCTTGGAACTTAGTTCCTATGTACCTTTTTTTGCCAAGCAAACACTATCCGTTGGCACCTGTTTCCATGTATCATTGCACTTGCTGGACATCTTTGGGGAGACAGATGACGTCTCTGATCTTCTGCCTGTCATAGCTATAAAGAGTAAACAAGAAGCAACTACTTGGCAAACCAAGGTAAGCCCTGCCATGCCCCTGTAGACCTTGACTCATGGTAGTTTGGGAAGAGAATGTGTGTAAGTTCAGTGCCCATACTGTTTCATCCTTCAATCATCTGGGGACCAAGGGGAAAGCACCAAGGGTCACACACACCTGTCTTCACTCTCCTGAGTCCTTTTTTCTTTTGACCTTTCATTGGTTTCTGAAGCCTTGGTTTGGAGTCTGAGGTAAATGGTGTAGACATAAAGAAATCCTGTCTTCTTCGGTTTCCCAAGCAAAGCAGGGGCCCAGTCTGTTTCCAACTATAGACTATTTCTCTGTAACCTCCTTGTAAAACAAAATAATAATAAAAGTTGCACTAGTAGTTACATTATCAATGTTAGCTGAAAGTTTTTGCTTTTGTTGTGATGGCACCTGAATGTAGGACTTCAGACATGCTGGGGAAGTGCCTTCCCATGGACCTCTATACCCCTCTATTCTTGATTCCTTATGAAATTAGAATTCAATCAGCACATAAAGACCTCAATTAACCTGGTAGTCTGTGAGGTAAGGACTACAGTTCACCTCCTTTACACACGAGCAGGTGATTTCTGGACTTGCCTAGCATGTGTCCCTTGACTTTGGGTCCACCACCGTGGATTTGCCAATGGGAAGATTGGCTACTGAGCATCAGACATGTTTGCAATAGAGTCAGGCTGGATGACCTCACACACCGGTTTTCATTGTCATCACCTCATTCCATATCTCTGTGACTCACTATAAATTCACAGGTAATTAAATCTCCTTAAAAATACTACCCGAGTGTCCCACACCATCTTCCTTATGGCTCCCTCTCAAGGGCAGTCATTGGTAGACAAGACTCCTCTTGAACATCCTCCTCATTTTCACTGTGTTCCCCTTATGTTCGCATTACTTTCTGTTCTCTCTTTCCCTTAGTCTAAAACCTGTTTCCATTCCATCACATCACCACTTGTCCTTCTGAGACTCCCAGGCGATCTCTGACACACCTCCAAGACTCTCTGAGTGAACACAGTTGAGCCCTGAGCATTGGGTGACACACACCTGTGTGAGTGCCGACTCTGCTCTCTTAAGATCTAAGCCCTCAAGTCTTTCACAGAGCTTCCCCAGAGCTCAGTCTCACAAGTGTGAGGAGAGCACTGCTGGTAGCTAAGTGAACTCAAACATTCTGAAGGCACTGATGACATCACACTATCCCACCGGAACTTACTTTCTGGTCTATTAAAGAAACATAGGCAGACTCACGTTGCTGGCACACACCTTTATTCACAGCACTCCAGAGGTAGAAGCAGGCAGATCTCTGTGAATTCAAGCATCCTGGTCTACAGAATGAGTTCCAGGACAGGTTACAAAGCAATACAGAGAAATCCTGTCTCCCCACCCCCAAGAAACACATGGAAGAAACCGATGGGGATGTCTTTCTGTATATATGTTTCTCAATTGTTTGATGAATAAAACACTGTTTGGGCAGGAAGGAAGGATAGGCAGGGGCTACTTGATCAGGAGAAAGCTGGGTAGAGAAAGGCAGAGAGAGGCTGGGAGGAGACTGTGTAGCAGAGGAAGGAGTAACAAGTCCAGACCCTTCTCCAGTAAGATAAAACTGCATGGAAATACTTAGATTAATAGAAATAGCTTAATAATTAGGAGAGAGCTAGCAAATAAGAAGCCTAAGCCATGGGCCACCAGTTTTATAATTTTAAAAAAATGGGTTAATAGTAATAGACAGAACTAACTAGCCATTGGCCAATAATTTATAATTAATATAGTGTCTGTGTGTTTACTTGGGGCAAAGTGGCTCTGGGACCTGGCGGGTCAGAAGCCTCCATCTTAAAGAAACTGGCCGTGGGCATCTGGGGTAAAGGCATCTCTTTTGAACAGTCATGTGATCTCTTCTTGTCCCAGTGCTGTCTTCCTTTTATACTTCACTTTGTGCCAAGTTAAAGCCAGGAATTTATAAGTAATAATAAGCCTCTCTGTGTAATTTGAGGATTGGGTGGTGTGCTCCCCAAAAGACCAAAAAACCAAAAGGGCAAACCTACAACCAAGAATATACAGAACTCCATGTATATGAAAAATGCAAAAAGTTCCTTTACTGACAGTCCATGTCGTCATGGTGAGGCATTCCATCTTGGCAGGACTGTGAGGTAGAGCACAATGCTTGACTCTTAATGGCTGGAATGTAAGAAAGGAAGGACACTACAGCCCCCTTTAAAGGTACCCAGAATCAGCCTCTTCAAGGACCTAGCAGCTCCAGTAGACCCCACCTCTTAAATGTCCTACCACACCTACAAGGCTGGAGATAGACTCTAACATGTGGCCTTCTGGGATCCTGCAGATCAAGCCAATGCAGTGCAGGTTGACTTCATACGCCCTGCTGTTCTCTGCTCTAGAATGGCCTGCCATCTTGCTCTCATATCAGCAATGGATGAGGGACTTGGCTTACTGTATGGGCAGTGTCTCTTGGTACTATTATTTTATGCTTTGCATGTATTACTTTGTTATTTTAATAGGCATTTTCTAATAGTAAATGAAAAAAATCTCCATATACTTACCTGTATATCTTTTGGGAGAAATGTCTAGCTAAGTATTTTATAATTTAGTTGTCTACTTCTTGTTGTAGAATTTTGTGATCCTGTGTGTGCGTACATGTGTGTGTGCATGCATGTGTCCATGGGTGTCTGCAAGACTCGTGTGTGTGTGTGTGTGTGTGTGTGTGTGTAGGCTAGAGGTAGATGTCATCATCTTCCTCAATTGCATCTTCACTTTATTTTGGTGGGACAGGCCCTCGGCCCTCTCAATGATCCTTGAGCTCTTTGTTTTGGCTAGGCAGGTAGGCCAGTGAGCCCCTGGGATCTGCCTTTCTCCCTCTTTGCTGCAGGCCACCAAGCTTTGCTTTTTTACATGAGTGCTGAAGATTCAAACTCTTGTCTTCATGCTCATCCAGTAGGTACTTCAATCACAAAGTCATCTTCCAGCCCCCTTTCCAGAGTTTCTACAATCTAGTTACAAGTCCTTCATCAGATGTGTGATTTCCCAGTCTTTCCCCTGGCTCAGAGTCTGTCTGTATCTTCCCAATAAGATCTTTTGCAGAGTCAAAGTTGTAAATTTTCATGAAATGTATTTAGTTCTGTGGAAGCATATGTGTGTTTTTAAAATTTTTGAAGAATGCTCCTAAGTCTACAGCTCAGTACCAGTTAAATGTAAGTTATTTGCATAGAGGTGAGAAGCGTGAGTTGATTTAGTTTTGCACTGTGGAATTGCTCTTGTTCCAGTATAATTTTTGGCAACACTCTCTTTGCTCTTATCCCCTTGTCAGAGTCCTGTTTCTGAGGTGGGAATGGTGGCAATTACCTGCACTCCTACTGCCAGGCTGGACAACTGTCTGGCCACTCACAGACAGGATCTGTGTAGATCCAGAAGCCACGGCCTGGGCTAAGAGGTGAAATGAGGCTCTGTAAGACCAAATGCTAAAATCCTATCTTGTAGCCCCACGACTTTATTTGAATTGTGCCAGCTGCCTGTTATAGAGAAGAGGTAAGAGGCAGTGAGACTCCAACAGCCTCACACATCCCTGTAGTGTGTGGACCCTGGAGCCTTGCAGGTTAGCCTGATGGTGAATCTGATTTGCTGCCATAGCATAGAAACCAATCATAGGTGTTTAACAACAGTATTGCAAGAGGCAGGGGTAGGCTACCAAGTGCTCCCAATAGCTAGTGAACAACATGATATAAATTAAGGCAAGCATCTACAGATGGAAAGAAATGCCGGATCCAAACATAGGTCCTTTATTATGCTATTCTGTGATGACACTGAAGAGTTACAATTAAGTGGATAGAAAAGGAAAAGCAGAGTCAGTGTGGTGTGTGTGTGTGTGTGTGTGTGTGTGTGTGTGTGTGTGTGTGTGTGTGTGTGTGTGTAGAGGATGTGGTGCATCCCACAGACGACTGGTTTGGTACTCAGGGAGGAGTGATTGTTAACACCAAGAAGGACTAATGGCACAGAAAGGATGAACTGTTGATACAGGAAGGATGGACTATTGACACACAGAAAGAGGACCATTGGCACATGTAGGAAGGACGATTGACACACAGAGAGGATCAGTGGTAAGACCATGCATATGGAGAGAGGACCTTTGACAGAGATGACTATTGACACATGGAAAAAGGACCACTGGCATGGGAATGTGGCTTTCTAGGGACCATGTGCCAATTAAGATGTCAGTGCAGATTACAGTGGAGAAAGAGTATTCTGGGCAGGGCAGGCAGTGAAGCCATCGGTTAATGGATGCTTCTCCCAACAGGCCATGAAATCTTTAAAATATTATTACTATACTCTTACATAGATGGCCCTGGCTGTGTGGCTAGATGTTCACCCAGCAGGCAGAACATAGCCATGGTGTAACCAGGCCTCATTTTTTCCTTCAAAAATCAATTTGTGTAAAAGGCCAAGAATGGATGTTTCTTTCACTTAGGTAGAAGAGATTTGCAGATGGTATGAAGGGAAGGAAGAAAGAAGTGCTCTGCTTGTGCTGTTGTTCCGGAACATAACTGTAAAAACACATTGGCATTGACTGAATTCCTGCATCCTTGGATCCTGTACCAGCACAATGAAGTCTCGTTTTTTCTTATCCACTTACCCCTGGTATCCATGTGAGGATGGACTGCAGCATGATTCTTTGTTACCTGCAGAGGTCAATGAGAACTTGTCAGCCCCTCAGTGGCCTGGGGACATGTTTAGTGTGTCTCAGAGTATCCCCTAGTGGGACAGTGTCCCAACTGTAGGACCTTTACAGCCTAGTTGCAGTGTAGAAATCCCTAGACAGTGTAGGACCACTGCAGAGGGCACACCTGTGTCATTAGGCAGACATATTAAAATTGTGAAAATGGCACCATCTTGCATGTTAAATAGGCAGGAATTTTATTTTTGCCTCTTATATATGAGCAGTTGCTTGTCTACTTCACACTGGCTTTGTGAATACCATCACATATTTCAGAGTGTCACACAGGAATTTATGTCCCAGTTGACATGACCTGTGTCATTTGTATACCAGCTTATTAAGCTTAGTTTATTTATTATCCTTCAGGTGTATTTATGGAGCTCAGTTATTTCCCCTTTTAGGGAAGGTGGGAACTTTTTCAGTTCCTGTCTGTGGAGCTGAATTGAGGGTCCGCTTGCTCCATGGCAGGATTTGGGGTATAATGGCCCTACCCGGAAGAGTCATTTCTCTGTAGCTCCTTCTTGTCAGTCACACTAATGGGACCCAGTGCTTTTACATTGCCAATTGGAACAGTGGGGATGGGGTGGGGGGGGAATTACAAGGTCTGTGAGTAGGCCTGAGACAGGACTACATCTACAGTGAGGGTCTTTCCTGCCCACCCCATGTATACTATTTGCAACTTCCTCCCCTCTCTGAATGGCACCTCTTATTCTCATCACTCTAATTCTCTTTCCTCTTTCTACCATCCAGCACATTAACTGTTCATGGTGGATCTGTATGTCTAGAATATAAAATCCTCAGTGGTGGGTATCTTTGTGAGCTAATCAGTGTATTAAACACCCAGAATTCACAGTGCTGCAAAGGGACTGTAGGTTACCACAGAAGGGAGAAGTCTTGGGAAGGAATGATTCCTCCTGAAACCAGGGGAATGACCCTATTTCCCAGTCTTGTTTGTTTTCACATTTACACGATATGAGACAGGAATACTGGAACATACAAGATCCTGAAGGAAGAAGTCACTATTTTGCCAGACTTTAATGACCCAGTTTTCTTTTTCTTTCTTTCTTTTTCCTTTTTTATTTAAATTAGAAACAAGCTTCTTTTACATGTCAATCTCAGTTCCCTCTCCCTCCCCTCCCCCCACACCCCTCTCTCTCAACACCTTTCTGCTCCCCAGGGAGGGTAAGGCCTTCCATGGGGGATCTTCAAAGTATCCTATGTGAAGAGGGCTCCCAAAGTTCCTTTGTGTCCTAGGGGTAAATACTTATCCACTACCAGTGGCCCCATAGATTGTCCAGACATCCAAACTGACTTCCTCCTTCAGGGGGGTCTGGAACAGTCCAATGCTGGTTTCCCAGCTATCAGTCTGGGGTCCTTGAGCAACCCCTTGTTTAGGTCAGCTGTCCCTGTGGGTTTCTCTAGTCTGACCCCTTTGTTTATCACTTCTTCCTCTCTGCAACTGGATTCCAGAGTTCAGCTCAGTGTTTAGCTGTGGGTGTCTTTGTCTGCTTCCATCAGCTGCTGGATGAAGGCACTAGGATGGCATATAAGGTAGTCATCAATCTCATTATCGGAGAAGGGCATTTAAGGTAGCCTCTCGACTATTGCTTAGATTCTTAGTTGGAATGACCCAGTTTTCTTATCCATGGCTAGCTCGGTGGCCTGGGAGGGGCCCTCTAAAGCCACCCTGTGACTGTGACATCTCATTAGATACTTCTTGACTCCATTTTTTTTTAAACCACTTAGTACCAGCATGCTTGTCTTAGGAGCGTTTAAACATGGTTGAGTTCCCAACATTCCTGGCTGCCTGCTGTGGCTTAGAAGTGACTTGAGAGTGTCCCCTAAAGTTTCATGTGTTGGAGACTTGGTCTGCCTTGAGGCTCTCTAGGTGGCTGTGGTACCTGAAAGAGAAGGTTAATTCACTGGGAATGGGGCCTTTGGGAGTGGTTGATGTAATTCTCAGGAAATTGCCAGTTCCCCTAAGAGAAAGTCTTTATAAACAAGCAAGAGTATTCCCCATATCTGTCTGGGTTCTAATGATGCCAGGAGTGCACACTTCTGCCATTGTCATGCTGGCTCTCTTGAAAACCTGAGAGGGGGCTGGAGGATGGTTCAGCCATTAAAGGCTAGGCCCACAACTAGGGCTGGAGAGGCAGAGTGGTAGATGTGAGAGATTAGTTGACTCACTACCCAGTTAACAGCCAGGCTGTGGTCTCTTGTATGCTTGTGAAATGTCAGGAGAAAATCAAAGGTCTAATTAGTAGGGCTGCCCGATCTTTGATGTTCTACCTTCAAAACTATGATATAAATAAACCTCTATGCTTCTCAGGATCAGGTATTTGGCTGCATCATCAGAAAAGAGACAATGATATCAGTCCTAGAGTCTCTTTCACCTACCCCTTCCCCACAGATGCTGAATATTCTTGGGACTGGTATACCCAATAATTTTTCTGTATTCTCTTTCATTTCAGTTCCATTGGTCCACATGGCTTGGTTTTCCATTTATGACCCATGTGCTGAGGTCACTTGATACCCCCTGATGCCCGTTAGTGGCTCCTTACCTATCACATGGGGTGTAGTCAAGCCTGATTTATTTCCTTGCTGCTATAAGTAGAGCAGTAATAAACCTGGAAGTCAAGTGTCTCTGTGGTTAAGACAAATGCTTTGTGGGTTAAGCTGAGAGCAGTATAGCTTGGTCATAGGGAAGTTCTTTTGGGGGTTAGATATTTTGCTTATATGGATGTGTGCATGCATGCATGTGATGTATGTGTGGTTGTGTTTGTGTGTGTGTACAGAAGCTAGAGGAGGATATCAGACACCTATTCTTATAACTTTGTGCCTTATTTGTTGAGGCAAGCTCTCTTAGTATGAAGCCCTCTATTTTTGAGTAAGCTATAGCCATCCCCAGTGAGCTTCCTGTTTTGCTCCCCCGTTCATATCCCTGGGATCACAAGCATACAAGAGACTACAGCCTGGCTGTTAACTGGGTAGTGGGTCAACTAATCTCTCACATCTACCACTCTGCCTCTCCAGCCCTAGTTTAAGGTTGGTTTGTTTTCAGTTTTTTTTTTTTTTTTTTTTTTTTTTTTTTGGTGGAGGGGAAGCTCAATGCTGATTTTCATTGTGACTATACCACATACACTCTGTGGTGGTTGGGATGAAACTGACCTACATAGGCCCATAGGGGGTGGCACTCTTAGGAGGTGTGGCCTTGTTTGAGGATGTATGTCCCTGGGGCAGGCTTTGAGGTCTCAGATGCTAAAGCCAGCCTCAGTATCACTCTCTCTTCCTGCTGCCTGCCAATCCAGATGTGGAACTGTCAGTCCCTGTCTAGCACCGTGTCTGCCTGCACTCCACCATGCTCTCCGCCATGATAATGGACTAAAATCTGAAGTATAAGCCAGCACCCATGGACATGGTAACTCTTCACAGCAATAGAAACCCTTACTAAGACACACTCCCATGAGCAGTGGATAAGTGCTCTTCTTTCTCCACATCCTCACCACTGTTGTCTATTTGATGATGGCCAACCCAAATAGGGTGAGATGGATTCACAAAGTAGTCTTAATTTGCATTTTCCTGAAGGCTAATGATGTTAAACATTTTTAAAAGAATATTTATTGCCAATTATTTTTCTTTCATTGTGGATTTTGTCTCTTAGCCCATCTATTTTATTTTTAAATGTGTTTTATAAGTGTACTATGTCTACACCATTTCTACCCCTCCCTTCCTTCAAATCCATGTCCTTCCCTACTTCTTGAGTTCACCTCTTCTAAAGTTATTTTCTTATAAACATGCACACACACACACACACACACACACACACACACACACACACACACACACACACACACACTTCAGTTGAGATATTTTCTTGTTTCACTGAGTTCCTTGTGTATTCTGGTTAAACCTTTGTCAGATGTACAGTGTGCAAAGATTTTTCTCTTACTCTGCATGCTATCTCTGCACTTAATGGTTGCTTTGCTCTATAGAGCTCTGTAGCTTCATGAGCTGGCTTCATTGATTGTTGGCTTTCTTCCCTGGCAACAAGAGTCCTGAATGGTAGCTCCTTACCTATGCCTGTATCTTGAAATCAGCTTGTTACCCTTATTTTACACATTTTCAGGTCTAAGTTACAGATTTGTAGTTGACTTTGATGCAGGGTGAAGGATAAGTACCTAAGTCTCATTTTCCTTTGTGTAGATAACTGGTTTTCCCAGTATCATTTGTTCAAGAGCCTGTCTTTTCTCCAGTGTGTATTTCGGCACATCTGTCAAAAATCAAAAGACCATACTTATGTGGTCGTGTTGGATGTTTGTACACTGTGTGCAGATGTATTGCTGTGATTGTTATAAAAAGCTGAATGGCCAATAGCTAGGCAGGAGAGTATAGGCAGGACTCCTGGGCAGAGAGAGAACCCTGGGAAGCAGAAAGGTGGAGTTGCCAGCCAGAAGCAGTAGAAGCAGGATGGACAGTATGGAGATGAGGTAATGAGCCTGGTAGAAGAATGTAGATGTAAAAAATATGGGTTAAGTTCTAAGAACTAGTTAGGATCAAGCCTAAGCTAAGGCTGTGCAATCACATTTAATAATAAGTCTCTGTGTTATTTTTTTGTGGGCTGGCAGTCCAACCAAGACTACATATGATGTCCAACATAGAGGCTTGAATATCAAAACATAGGGCCTTTGAATTGTAAGAAAAGTTCTGGACAAGGAGCTCAACATGCCTGCCTAGTCCTCCAGTCTCTCAGGTGGCCTGATGCTTGGTATACTGAGGTGTGCATTGGACAGAGACACCACTAGGGCTCTGACTGCAGGCTTGAGCCAGCTGCCAACATGGAACCATCAGGTGAACGGACTGCCCCTTAACTTGGCTCTCACATTCAGCAGTGCTGCAGACACACAGAAAGGCAGGTCCTGACATAAACTTCTACAAAGGTATAATATGTCTAAAAAGGTGCTTGATGCTAAACAATGAAAAGAAAATGGATATAGAGAGTGAAGTAATAAAAAAAATTAGCCACCTAAGGATGGGAAACAAGTTGTTTGGACCTTATATGGTGCTCTGTTAATTTTGAATTTTCTGAGTGCTAATGAACAGAGAATGACAGCTGCTGAGAGACAGTGGAGTATAGAAGGGACTGCTGAAGTAAACAAATTGTATACTTTAGGGTATCTTGTCTTCAGAATGGAAGTCAGGAAATGTGTTGCACTGCAAGAGAGGCTGTGCTTTTGTTTCCATTGGAAACTAATAGCTATGGATTCCTTCAAAATTAAGAACAGATTTGATTAGGGGAGACCTCCTGAGGAGTCTGGCTGCAGACATGAGGGAGAAAGCTAGGAAAGACTGCAGGACAGGTGATGTATTTGCTGATCTTCCGTGCATGTGTTCTTTACAGTCTCTGGTGGAGTTCTGGACCTGGGCTTCTTTTCCTTTGCAATCCGGATGTGTATCCTTACTTGTCTTGGGGTGCGTACCTTCCAGCCCCCTTCCTCCAACCTTGATTTTTTTTTTTTGGTTTTTCAAGACAGGGTTTTTCTGTGTAGCTTTGGGGCCTATCCTGGCACTCGCTCTGGAGACCACCCTGGCCTCGAACTCAGAGATCCGCCTGCTTCTGCCTCCCGAGTGCTGGGATTAAAGGCGTGCGCCACCAACGCCTCCAACCTTGATTTTTTTTTAACAGTCTATGGAGGCTTTTTATGTTTTACATCTCTAGAAAAAGAATCCCAGGATTTTCCCTCCTTGCTTGTTTTCTTCTTGTTTCTTCATGATCCATGATGCCAGCTGAGGTTGTCAGTACAATGAAGACAAACTGACAGGACAGGAGCAGATTGTTCTGCCACTTTTCTAGGTCTTTGAGCTGCACATCAAATCTAGGGCTGATCACTCCACACTTGTTCAACCTGCCTGTGAAGTTCACAACCATTTTCCCAGCTCTGTGGTCATCGATGATTTCAAATTCACCAATGTAACCGTGCTTCATCATCACAGTTAGGAACCGAATGATGACTTTGGAGCAGGGCCTGATGAGGACCTGGCGTTTGCATCTCTTCTCAGCATTGTTGATGCTCTTCAGAGCACTGGCCAGTACACACAGAAAACTGTGCACCATGGTGACGGCGCTCAAAGATGGTGGAAAGAGCCCGACCTTGATTTTTAACACCTCAGAATCACTTTGGATTCTCTCAAATAGTCAGGAGCTGAATTTTGCTTTGTGAGCAATTCAGAGTCCTTTTAGCCAATAATTCATTTTTATTAATACAAATACTGTTGTAACACTAATATAAGCCATATGATGTTAGAACCAAACATCACGACCAAAATAATATAACCAAGACAATATTACTGAAATGTGATGACATTTTATAATGAAAATAACAAATTAATATGTGATGTTAATAATGTAATTTAAATAATATAACCAAAACATTACAATCAAAATAATAAAAAATTAACATAACCAAACCATTACAATGAAAATAATACACCCAAATTATTAACAAAATTTATGGAATTGTTATAGTCAAAATAGTATAAAAATATAAGCAAAATAACATATCCTAAATGCTATCAAAAATAATATAACAAAAACAGTATAAATGAAATAATGTAACCAGACTAACATAATAGGTATGTAATAGAAATATTATAAGCAAGATGATAAAACCAAAGTAATGTCTCTAAAAATTTGTAAAACACCAAATGTAATGAAAACATTATAATCAAACATATATAACCAGAATTTTATAATGAAACAATTTAAAACAAATAAGCAAAAACTATCATCAAAATATTAGTTATAACAAAATGAGTGAAAACTGTATAACCAAAACAATTAAGCAAAATAGTATGAATAACGTCAGCTGTGTGCTGAACATATGTTCTTACTCTTTTTAAATCCTGTCTGCCTTTCAGTTGTTAAGTCTGTAATCTTCACTATGACCTGAGATCTGCCCATTTGTCTTCCCTGAGTCCATCTTTCCTGTTCCGTAGCTATCACTGTTTTGTTTCTCTTGTTGGGGTGACCCACAGACCCTCATCCCCTCACCTCTTCCTCACCCTTGTCTGCTCCTTGGCAAGCTGTGTTGTTTCCCTGTGGTAACAGCCTGCATTTCATGGGACCTCCTTTCTCTTATCCTACTTGGATAAGGACCTCAGGTCTCCACATCATTATATTCAGGGTCTCGGTGCTTCCCATCAGCCCCTGGTGAGACTTCTCCATCATCTTGTGTGATAAGCCGGCTTTGGAGACCAGGTAGACTATTGGGGAGGGTCTCTGACAGGAGTTTCCAAAGACATTGCTTATGCCCTGTACGCAGGCCTGACCTCATCCTCTGATTTCAGTCACTCCTCCTTTTCAGGTCCCCTGCTATACCCCAGAGGGGCAGTGGCTTCTTGAGTTCTTCCTGAACTGGTTCAGGACTCCTGAACTTGATGTGACATCACAGCCTCCTGTCCTTAGATGCTGAATATGTTTTTTTTGGAACCCTCCAAGCTGTTATGGAATCCAATGAAGGACTGTCAAGGGCCATTGTAGGCTGCCATCCGTGAAGCCTGAGGTTCACTGACTGCACTGGTTTCCTGGTCACATTGCTGGAACATGTCCTCTCCCTGGATTCTTTATCCTGAAGGGATGGATGTTGGATTCTGCAGGTGCTTGAACCATGAGGAAAAGTTCTGGTTTCTTGGTGAGGGGAGGAAATAGCAGGGCTGGGCAGGAGCTGTACAAGGACAGAAAGAAAGTGTTGTTCGGATAAAGGCAAACCCCTGCAATCACACACACAGTTCATAGTGGAAAAAACCGTGGAAGATCATGTCACTTCTCACTGCTCCAAGTGACAAACCCCAAATGGCCCTGACAACTGGTGCTAGTTTTGGATTCCCAAGATTCCTTGTGTGTATGTGGTGTGTTTTGCCATTTTAGAAAAGTCCTGGTGATGAGGTAAAATTTCCAAAATACTGAGTTTATCTTATAATGCAGGGTCCTGATTTCATATTTTCCCTGACATTCTGACCCCCTGGGACACATAGGGTTCTGTCATGCACTGAAGCATGGGAGGATATTTAGTGGATTATTTTAGCACAAATTTCAGCCTGGAAGAAGAGACTGTTAAGCATTTCACTAGAGTTCTCTCCCCACTTTGTAAAACCAAATATAAAAGGAAATTACACCATACGAAGTGTGCCTAGGAGTGTGGTGCCAGTCAGGGTTGTTTCTGGCTGTGTCATGGTTATGACTCCCTCACAGAATTCCGTCCCCACTCCCTCCTTTTTCTTCCCAGCAATTTCACTGTTTTCAGAGACCAGAGATGACATGACTTCATTTACCCATGGAAAAGTAAGCTGATCATGTCCTTCAGGGGCCCAGCTCAGTGCACCCCACTTCATGTGGGAGCTAAATATGCAAAACCTAGGGGCAGAGACTGGAATTTCTCCTCTCTCCCAAGAGACACACAGTGAGAGTCACTTCCCAGAGTGGATTTCTCCAGGGTTTTTCATCTAGATATATTTTTAAATGTCACCTGAGCTCAAACAGGAGTTGCTGGCTAGACAATGTGAGTTTAAAACTATTTCTGAGAGTTTTTAAAAAGAAAAAACAACAGACATGCAGATTGAAGCCTTGTGTCATGGACTGCATGGCCATTTGATGCAATCCAGTTGAAGAATTGGGATTTAAACTCTTCTATACCTCAGCAGTGCTCATATCCCCACAAGCTGCTATTCCAGAGGAAACTCCAGATAGGGACAGCAGAGCTTCCTCCCATGTCTACACAGCCCAGGTTACAGTTTCGGGACTCAAGGACAGAGGTAGCCCATGCATGTGGATTCCTGGCCAGGACCAACACTCACCTGACTCATGACCCTGTTGATGGTTCCCAGGCCTAGGAACCTAAGGAGCGCTCTGGCGCACCCGGCTCCAGACCCAGTGGTGTGGGTTCTGGTTCTGGATCTGAAAGGGAAATGAGAGGTGAGTCCAGGAGGATGAGCTCATGCTTGTTCTTCCCTGGGCATGACCCTGTCCAGCCATTCCCCTGGCTGAACCCTGTCCAGCCATTCCCCTGGCTGAACCCTGTCCAGCCATTCCCCTGGCTGAACCCTGTCCGCCCATTCTCCTGGCTGTACCCTGTCTGCCCATTCCCCTGGCTGAACCCTGTCTGCCCACTCCCCTGGCTGAACCCTGTCTGCCCACTCCCCTGGCTGAACCCTGTCTGCCCACTCCCCTGGCTGAACCCTGTCTGCCCATTCCCCTGGCTGAACCCTGTCCACCCATTCCCCTGGCTGAACCCTGTCTGCCCACTCCTCTAGCTGAACCCTGTCTGCCCACTCCCCTGGATGAACCCTGTCTGCCCACTCCCCTGGATGAACCCTGTTCTGCCCACTCCCCTGGATGAACCCTGTCTGCCCACTCCCCTGGCTGGACCCTGGCAGACCTCTTCACACTCTTGTCGTGTGACCCAGGCTCGGTAATCTATGACTTGGAGGAACTCCTTCTGAAGCCTTTGGAAGTCCTTGTACAAGTCTTGCCATGTGTCTCTGCCCAGCGAGAATTGAAAGATGCTCCTCCTAGATATGGGGTCATCCTCTTCCATGTCACAGGCAATGTAGCTGTCACAGGGAAAAGGAAGTGCATGTCCCCACCTGTGACAGTCCGAGGCAGCTGGGAGCATGCATTCTAGAGCTAGGATGGGGAAGCAGTCTGTACAGGTGTCCTCAGAACTGAGCCCAGGAAAGGCAACCTTCCATTTCTTCCTTCTTAACTACTTTCATGTCGTCAGGGCACCCTCTTCCCTCCCCTACATTGCCCCCTGAAAGTTTCCACTACTCTGTGGTTGAGGGTCACCCCTCAGTCCTGATGGAAGCCTTAGGAGTTGGGTTGGGAACAATGGTCCCCATGAGATGCTCACAGGGCCAGGAAGAAGTGGATCCTGTTGTAGAGATGTCCAGGGAGTCCAAGTCGGCCAAAGTACTCCACCACCATGGACAGCAGGTACTGTGTGGACAGAGAGCTGGTTAGGGGAGGAAGGCAGTAGACAAGAGGGCAAGACATCTCAGTGGGGCCTGGACCTTCTGCATCTGATCTTTATATCCCAATGATACACAGAATGGGGGCTGGAGTCCATTTTCTTTGTGGATGTGAGCTGAATAGAAAACCTGAAGGAATTTGGGGCATATAATAAGGATGTGTCTCCTGCCTCTGTCCTTGAGAGCATCCCTGGGTTATTCTGGCTTGATACAGTCTTATCCATTCTGCCTATCCCCTGAGGGCTGTGACTGTAGAATATCTGATCTCACAGGTACCTTGTCAGTCACCCTGAAGAAAATGTCAGCTGCCAAGAAGTTCTGGACCACAGGATCCTCTGCAAAGAAAGCAAGCATGAGAAGGACTTGGAATTCCCATCAGGTGGGTCACATGCTCTATTGTTGGGGAAGTTTTGGAAGCAATGTGTGGCCTCCAGACCTGTCCCTCTGAGCTGGCTCCTGAGAGTAAGCAGGACCTCTCTTAAGAAGGTGTTAGCCTTCATATCAGAAACATAGTTTGTTTCTGTCATTGACACATTCATGTGGTTTTGCATTTTGAATATCGCAGTTGTTGATTCCTGAACTTGGTCAGTGATGACATTTGATATTTTTCTTCACCAAAGTGATTTAGTATAGGTTTCAATATTAAGCTTTGCTTCACTCAGTATGTTAGGTGTGGCCTTCAATCTCTATGACCTCTCAGTCTACCCATTTACCATATCGGAAGTGTACCAATATACCCTGCTCTGTGTGTTGACTGAGTCCTTAGGCAGAGATGGAGAATTCATAGCTACATGCTTATTCCCTCCTCTCCCTCTGAGGTAGTGACCAGCTTTGCCTGCTCCACAGGAGTCCATCTGTCTTTAAGGTCCTTCCTGTGGGCACTATTTTCTAGTGAAGACTTGCCCTTGTGGGCTTCCATGTGTCCTTTTACCAGCTGCCCAGGCAAAGAACTCTTGCACAAATGTGTCTTCTGCAGTTTCCCTGACCCTCAGACGGCACGGGTCTGGTCGTGCATTCAAGTGGTTAAAGCATTCTCTTCCTCTACTATCCAATATGGCTCCCCAGAGCCACACATAGGCACTGAACACAGGAATCATAGCCGAGGAGACGGAAGAACTGAATGTGTGTGTATATGTTTTCTTCAGCTCATTTCAAACAGAGTAAACAGCTGCCTGTGACTGGTACATGTTGTACTGGATAGTTTACCTGGTCCCAGATGTATGACATGATTTCATCTCAGAGAGACCTGTGCCTTACTTATTTGAACCACTACTCCCCACAACTACTCAATGTTGAGGATTGCCCCTAAGTATTCAATCATGATTTTAGAGAACCTACCCAGAATTCGGTAGAAGGCTTCAAGGTCCTCAGGCTGGTAACTGAGTCTTCTCTTTTTGTTTATGATGAGTTTTGTCCCCTCGATGCGGTCCACAGTCCATATGCTCCTCTTGGTTCTCCTCCTGTAGAACTTCGGCTCTGAGGCAGCTTCAGGGGCAGCTTCAGAGGTGGCTGTGTTTGAGGCACCTTCAAGGATAGCTTCAGAGGTGCCTGAGGCCTGCAGGCTGCTGTCCTGGGCAACTGTGGGGACAAACCTTCCTAATTAGCATGGATGTGTCCACATTGGGAACACTGTCAACTTCCTGACTATTACTCAGGAATTGATTGCTTCATGAAGAGAGAATGACAAGTAGCCACTCGCCTGCAAGTAGTTCTTCAGACAGAGACCAGAATGTACAGGAGTCATGGACACGTACCTGCTTTGACATCTGTCAGGGTCCTTGTCTTCTGGACTCTCTTCCTCTTGGTTCTCTGCTCAGGCACATCCCCTGCAGAGGCATCAGTGGAGGCAAGAATGGTGCAGGCTTTTGGATCTGCAGGAAGAAAAGGCTTCATATGACCCCAGGAGGGACAACCAGGGCATTGCTGGGTTTATCCCTTTTCATAATTCCTTGTGACATGTGAAGAAATCTGGTACATGTTGTACTGGGTAGTTTACCTGCCACACTTGCTCCCAGATGTGTGACATGATTTCATCTCAGAGAGACCTGTGCCTTACTTGTTTCCTAGAGCTCTCCTGAAATCTACATCTACTCATCTACAAAGGAGACTAGAAATTGAGTAACTCTGTTCTGTTCTTTACTGAGCACAGGCTGCTCTCTGGGGCCTCTTTCCCTGGATCATTCTGCCTGCAGGACAGCCCTATGGAGACAGATGAACTTGTTGATCTTCTGTCTAACATAGCTACAAAAGTGACCAAGGATGTGATGTCCTGGCTCACCAGGACACCTCTTGGTATAGCCTTGTAGAACTTGATTTAGGACAGTTTGTGAAGAGGGAGGGACTAGGCCTAGTGGCCATGCTGTTTCATTCATACTGGGGCATGAATATCAAGGGACATGCATACACATACCGGTCAGGATATTCTCCAATTTCCTTTTGCATTGTCCCCTCTTCCTCTTGGTTCTCTGCTCAGGGACATCCCCTGCAGAGGCATCCCTGGAAGCCCGAATGCTGCTGGCCTTTGGAGCTGCAAGACGGGAAGACCCACACAGGGCAGTGCTGAATTCTTTTTGTCTCATACACATTGAGGAACAGGTGAAGATAACTATGAAGAATGTCCCTAATCCCCATATGCACTTATCTACAAATGTGGCTTGGAATTGAGTTTCAGTGTACCTTTTTTTGCCAAGCAAGCATTCTCCTCTGGCACCTCTTTCCATGAATCATTGAGTTTGCTGGACATCTTTGGGGAGACAGATGACATCTCTGATCTTCTGCCTGTCATAGCTATAAAAAGTTAACAAGAAGTGACCTCTTGGCTAACCAGGATACCCCCTGCCATGCCCCTGTAGACCTTGACTCATGGTAGTTTTGGAAGAGAATGTGTGTAGGTGTGATGCCCCTACTGTTTCATCTTTCATTCATCTGAGGACCAGGGGGAAATCACCAAGGGTCACACACACACCTGTCTTCACTCTCCTAAGTCCTTTTTTCTTTTGACCTTTCACTGGGTTCTGAAGCCTTGGTGTGTAGTCTGAGGCAACTGGTGTAGACATAAAGGAAGCCTTTCTTCTTTGGTTTCCCAAACAGGGCAGGAGCCCAGTCTGATTACAACCCCAGGCAGTTTCTGTGTAACTTTTTTCTAAAAGAAAATAATAAAAAATTACAATAGTGGTTATATAGTTAATGGTGGCTGAAAGCTTATTTTTTTTTTGTTGTTGTTGTGATGGCTCTTGAATACAGGACTTTACACATACTGGGGAAGTGCTCTCCTATGGAGCTCTATACCCTGCCATTCTTTTTTTTTTTAAGATCTATCTATCTATCTATCTATCTATCTATCATCTATCTATTATGCATTCAGTATTTATTTATTCTGCCTGCATTATATCTGCAGGCCAGAATAGAGCACCAGATCTCATTACAGAAGGTTGTGAGCCAGCATGTGGTTGCTGGGAATTGAACTCAGGACCTTTGGAAGAGCAGTCAGTGGTCTTAACCTCTGAGCCAGCCCCAATACCCTACCATTCTTGATTCCTTATAAAATTAGGATTTAATCAGTGGCTAAAGACGACCTCAGTCTGGTAGTCTGTGAGGTAAGGACTACAATTCACCTCCTTTACAGACGAGCAGGTGATTTCTGGACTTGCCTAGCATGTGTCCCTTGACTGTGGGTCCACCGCTGTGGATTTGCCAATGGGAAGATTGGCTACTGAGCATCAGACATGTTTGCAATAGAGTCAGGCTGGATGACCTCACACACCAGTTTTCATTGTCATCACCTCATTCCATATCTCTGTGAATCACTATAAATTCACAGGTAATTAAATCTCCTTAAAAATACTACCCAAGTGTCCCACACCATCTTCCTTATGGCTCCCTCTCAAGGGCAGTCATTGGTAGACAAGACTCCTCTTGAACATCCTCCCCGTTTTCACTGTGTTCCCCTTATGTTCGCATTACTTTCTGTTCTCTCTTTCCCTTAGTCTAAAACCTGTTTCCATTCCATCACATCACCACTTGTCCTTCTGAGACTCCTAGGCGATCTCTGACACACCTCCAAGACTCTCTGAGTGAACACAGTTGAGCCCTGACATTCACTCTAGCTTAGCGTTGGGTGACACTCACCTGTTTGAGTACCTGCTCTACTCTCTCAAGTCCTAGGCTCTTAAGACTTTCTCAAAGCTTCCCCAGAGCTTAGTCTCACAAGTGTGAGGAGAGCACTGCTGGTAACTAAGTGAACTCAAACATTCTGAAGATTCTGATGACATCACACCATTCCGCCAGAACTTACTCCCTGGTCTATTAAAGAAACACGCCCAAGGAATAGACCATGGACACCCTGGATAAGGGCTGGAGTCTCTTCTGGACACTCAAGTGATCCTTTCTTATTCCAGTTATCTTTCTTTTAGTCTTCACCTTGTTCTTTAGATTTTGGGTTTTTTGATACAAATTTAAAGTGATTGTTTACTATACTACATGTATGTTTCTAATGTTCGGTGCATTGTGGTTATGCAACTCATTTAAAATGTAATTATAATTTTTTTTTATTTTTTGGTATTTTGAGATAGGGTTTCTCTGTGTAGCTTTGGAGCCTATCCTGGTACTTGCTCTGGAGAGTAATATATAATTTTGAAAGACGCCGCCCCTTGGCTCGTTCTCTCTCTCGGTGACACTCCCGTACGCGCGCGCACCCACACGCATGGCGGCTGGCTCCCTCCCAAGCAGGTTCACCCAGGTGGGGCGACCCAGGCCCGCCCGCCTGGTGCCGCGCCCCGGGGCTGGGGCCGAGCAACGAGCACCAGGTGGGCCCGCACGAGGGCGAGCACCAGGTGGGCCGGCACGAGAACGAACACCAAGTGAGCCGGCCTGGAGCCCTGCCCCTGAGCCCCGCCCGATGAGAAACACTCCATCCCAAGGTCTCCGCCCCCAAGGTCAGCCATCTGGACGCGGAGGGGGGGGAATTGAGTCTGTTGTACCAGACACCAGACCTTGAGAATATGCTGATCTGGAATGGCTCTGTGTCTCATTTGAACCATCCAATAGAAATGATTCTGTATTTCGCCTCATTTGAGAGACTCTATGTTTCACCTCATTTGAATAACTCTGTACTTTGCCTCATTTGAATAACCCTGTATAGCGCCTCATATACATTGACCAATGGGAATAGCTCTGTACAATGCCTCATTAGAATTATCCAATAGAATCCCTGCTCCTAGCTTGCGCCTTTTTCCCTATATAAGGACCCCTTTCCCTTGGCTCGGGGCGCTTAGCCACACAGAAGCTAAGTCGCCCCGGGTACCCGCGTCTCCAATAAAGCCTCTTGTTTTTTGCATCCAGTTGGTGGCCTCGCTGATTCCTGGGTGTGGGTCTCCCTCTACGAAAGTACCTCTTCGGGGGTCTTTCAATTTAAAATACAGATTAATGGTTGTCTATAATAGTCAAACTTAAAGTCATATTAGGTATGTCTTGAAGGTGATACACAGATATTTTTAGATTGATAGTTTGTCTCCAAACACTTGAAAGACCTATTGGATATGGCATTTGGTATGCTTAGTAATCCAAGGCTTTTCATAACAGTGAGACACATCTGCTCTTGGCAGCACCAATCTATTTTAGAGAAGATGATGGGTATTGAAGAAACTCTCTTTGGAGTTCTTTTTCCTTTATGGCAAAAGTTAGCCATGTGCTCAAAGAAACTGCCCTTGCTTCAATTTATGACAGTACACCATCCAAACTGGGCCAGAAGGACCCAAAGGATGACTGCCAAACTTTGCCAAGACAAGGTAGGATAGTCCTTCAAAATTCCCTGATTCTCAGAAATGTCTGTCAGATATACTAAGCCTGTAGGCCAAAGTTGGATACTTCAACTTTACAGAACCTAGGGTTACTTTCCAGGCTTCCAGATTTCCCTGTTGTTATATAACATTTCACTACTCTGCGGTCTTTGATGGAATTGAAGACTAGATAGTCAAATTTTTCCTTAGTTATGATAAAATGTCAATTAGATATAAACTTTAGAGTCACAAATATAAACAAAATAATAGAGTATTTTCTCTACTTTTGCCAAATGCAAATGGACTGGATATTATAAATGCAATTCTTACTTAATTACTGTTTTGCTATATATAGTTTTACCATGTTAAGGTTAAAAACTTCCTTCTTGATTACACGAGAAGTGGGGAATGCTGTGGAATAATTCTTCTGTACACTGTGAATATGTATTTACTCTGATTGGCTTAGTAAAGAATCAGACTGGCCAATAGGTGAACAGGATAAGGTTAGGCAGGATTGCCAGACCTGCTGAGCAGAAGAGGATGGACTCAGGAATCACCAGCAGATGCAGAGAGAAGCAATATGGAGCATCCATGGATCCACAAGGATGACCCAAACTAAGAATCTAAGCAATAGTGGAGAGGCTACCTTAAATGCCCTTCCCCTATAATGAGATTGATGACTACCTTAAATGCCATCCTAAAGCCTTCATCTAGTAGCTGATGGAAGCAAATGCAGAGATTCACAACCTAGCATTGAGCCAAACTCTTGGAATCCAGGTGTAGGGAGGAAGGAGTGATGAGCAAAGGGGTCAAGACTATGCTGGGGGAACCCACAGAAACAGCTGAACTGAGCAAGTAGGAGCTCATGGACCCCAGTCTGACAACTGGGGAACCAGCATAGGACTGAACCAGGCACTCTGAACATGGGTGTCAGTTGGGAGGCCTGGGCAGTCTATGGGGCCTCTGGCAGTGGAACCAGTATCCCTAGTGCACGAATGGGATTTGGGAGCCCATTCCTATGGAGGGATACTCTCTCAGCCTAGATACATGGGGGAGGGCCAAGGTCCTGCCCAAAATGATGTGTCAGACTTTGATGACCCCTCATGGGAGGCTTCACCCTACCTGGGGAATGGATGGTGTGGGGCAAGGGAGGATGGGAGGGAGAAGGAACTGGGATTGGTATATAAAATAAGATTGTTTTTTAAAATTTAAATGAAAATTTATTTAAAAAAAGAGCTAGTAAGTACAGAGCCTGAGCTATTTGCTGAGCATTTAATTTTGTCATGTTATATGTCTTTAGTTAATATTATGCTATAATCAAATCCTCTTTGAAATCTTCTATGTTTATACCAAGGCTTTATGCAGCTGTCAGAACGTATACCTGGAGATAGTCCATCCCCCTCTCCAGTTCTCCCTGGTGGTAAGGTTTCATGACTAGTTCAGTACCGGAGGGAGATGGAAGTTGGTCACCACCCTTACACGGGTTTTCCATATTCACACAATCATGCTTATGATTTGTATTTAGTTCTGGGCAGTTGCGTGTCTCATATGTGTTTTTGTGATCTCTATCAAGATGTACACAATTCTACGACAAGGAGCCATCATGCTTCATGTTTCCTTTCTGGAATGTTCTACTCTGCTCAGAGCATAGCTTTATGTTTGTCTTTTTCCACCCTCTGTTTGAGTGTGAGCCACTTGGGCACAGAGACAAGGCTGACTTGGATATTGTGTTGCTGGTCCACAAGGCTGGTCCACAGTAGGTAGTCATTCAGTAAGCCCTCGTTGAAGGCATAGCTGCTTTTCTGAGGGTGAGCCTGAGGGTTCTCATAGGTCTTTCAGTGGATCCTTTTGGTCTAAATGCCCATGTTGCTTCCTCTGTGACATCGCTAAGTGTTTGTCTTCTTTTGTCTGGTTTGTTCAACTCTGCCCATGCTACCCTCTCCTGGCATAACCACATCTCTACACCTCTCAGTCCCCTCTTGCTGCCACATAGGTGAGTGTAGCCTTGGATTCTCTCCTGTGGGTTGCTCGTCCTCTCATGGGAGTTTCTCACTTGCGTTTTTCACTTCCTGGCTTCACTGCTCTGTGCAGCACCAGCAAATTGTTGGTTTATTTTCCCTTGTGTCCTGGTTGGATTTTTTTTTTTTGTCAACTTAAGACAAGCCAGGACACCTGGGAAGAGGGAATGCCACCTTGAGAAAAATGTCTCCATTGGCCTGTAGGCAAGTTTGTGGAGCATTTTCTCAATTAATGATTGCTGTGGGAGGGCCCTGTGGTGCCACCTCTGGGCAGCTGGTCCTAGTGGTATAAGAGAGCAGGCTGAGTAGCCACAAGAAGCAAGCCAGTAAGCAGTGAGTGTTCCTTCATGTTCTTGGCATCAGCTCCTACCTCCAGGTTTCTGCCCTGGGCGCCTGCCCTGGCTTCCCTCAGTGGACTGTAGCTTGAGATGTGTAAGCTGTAAAGCGGTTGTCTCCAGGTTACTTTCATCTATGGTGTTTATCACAGCAACAGAAAGCAAATTAGGACAGCTGCATTTCAGGAAGAAGCCATGTGCCAGTGTTTGCAGAAGCACTGGGGCAGCAGGGTCAGGAGACAGCGTTGTGTCTGGTCTTCCTTGTGAACCACCTTCATGATGGTACTGGAACAGAGAAGTGGGGTATGGAGAAAGACGGAGGGAGGGAGGAAGAGGAATGGAGAGAGGGGGAGGGGAGAGGACATGAGAGATTGATTCTGTATCACTTTTATTAGCTCAGCCTTACAAATTCCTGTGGATCAGGACTCTTTTTTTTTTTTTTTTCTTCCGAGACAGGGTTTCTCTCTATTGCTTTGAAGCCTCTCCTGGAACTCACTCCATAGACCAGGCTGGCTTCGAACTCACAGAGATGGGCCTGCCTCTGCCTCCCTAGTGCTGGGAATAAAGGCATGTGCCACCAATGCCTAGTTCTTACACCTTCCTTTAACACACCCTTGCAAATATGAGAATGGTGCCTGGAAATGCAATCTCCATCCCATTCAGCTATAGCAGTCTGAAAGAAAATGGTCACTAGTCAGCGCTGATAGATATAATTGCTAAATATATTGGTATGGACATTATTTTGAAATCTCTACTACAGGGAATCTGTGCTCTCTCCCCAGGTGAACCCCGAGTTCTAGGAGTTTGTAAGTAAATAGCGCCATCCCCCATGAAGACCTGGATCACACACTACAGGTGGACCACATCCCAGGTTCCATGTTCCAGTCAAGTTGATGCTCTGAGGCGTCGTCACCACCTCTGCCTCCCACTAGCAGGAGGCTGCCTTGACTTTGTATGGAGGCGTGCTTTAACTATGCCAAGGGGGATACAGTGGAATAAGACTGGGTGTCTTATTCCTTTCTCTTTAGTAAAGACAAGTGAGGCTGTTGATCATTACCCATGATCCACTAGATAGAGGTAGGAGAGTGAGAAGAGGCAATGTGTAGAATGTTCTCCAAGGGATAAGTCTGTCTTTGGGGAGGTTGCCATTGTAACTAATTCTTTGCCTGACTTTCGACTGTGGTTCTCAACGGACCACTGATTTTTTTAAAAAGTGGGTTTTTTTTTTTTAAATCAGGTCATTTGTTTCCACAATGTGTAATCTTGCCTCACATGGTCACACTTGGAGATTTTACGTATTTGCTGTCACTATTCTCAAACGCTTGTGAAGGTGCCTCAGCATGGATATCCTTGGTGGTAGCAATTTGTCATGACATAAAGTTGATTTTTATTGGAGAAATAGCCACATGTTTGTTGATATTAAGAGCAAGGTAGAGCCGGGTGTTGGTGGCGCACGCCTTTAATCCCAGCACTCAGTAGGCAGAGGCAGGTGGATCTCTGTGAGTTCGAGGCCAGCCTGGTCTACACAGCGAGCGCCAGGATAGGCTCCAAAGCCACACAGAGAAATCCTGTCTCCAAAAACAAACAAACAAACAAACAAAAAAGAGCAAGGTAGGGACCATGTGAGGTCTGGAAAGTGGTGACCTTGTCAGGATCAGGATCAAACTGGAATGAAGCACAGGGTGACATTTGCTGCAGGACTCTTTCTTTTTAATCTTTTAAAAAAATTTCTTGTGTATTGGTGTTTTGCCTGCATGTGTGTCTGTGTGGCTATCCAATCCCCTGGAACAGACAGTTGTGAGCTGGCATGGCAGGGGCTGGAACTGAACCCAGGTCCTCTGGAAGAGCAGTCAGTGCTCTTAACTGCTGAGCCATCTCACTAACCCCTGCTTTAGGTCTCTTAAGCAGGATCTTCTGGATTCTCTAGAGAGCACTAGACATATTTCTAACGGTGTTTGCTTTGAAAAAAATGGAGTAGGGAGAGTAGGAGAGATGGGTCAGTGTTAAGAGCACTTGGCTGCTCTTCCTAAGGGCCAGGGATCAGTGCCCAGCACCTACATGGCAGCTTGCTATAGTCTAACTCCAGTTCCAGAGATCTGACATCATCTTCTCCTTGGACACTGTATGCATACAACGCACAGATAAAAAGCAAGCAAGACACCCATATACCTACAATAATAAAGCTAAAAATTGAAAGTGGAGGGACAAGATAGTAACTTCATTACAGTTCCTCTTCCCTGTACATGCCCAGTGACGCCTCGGGTCCATCTAAGGACATTAAACACTGCGGGCAAACCTCTCCATGTCCCAGATTCCCCACCTCTAAAATAAGAATAATAGAACTTGTCCCACACACTCTTTCTTCCTTTCTTTTATGTGTTTTGGTATTTTCGCCATGGGTGTCAGGTCCCCTGGAACTGTAATTACAGACAGTTGTAAGTTGCCATGTAGGTGCTGGGAATTGAACCCAGGTCCTCTATAAGAGCAGTCAGTGCTCTTAATCACTGACCCATCTCTCTGATGGGTCAAAGGGTCACACTATTTCTAAGGGTCAAAGGAAATACTATTTGACAAATAACTACATGGACAATTCTGTAAATGAAAGTTATCAGCCATAGTGGGGTAGACTCTACTCATCCCCATGTCTGAGTATACACTATGTGATACAATGCCAAAACATACCATTCTGTCTGTGAGCATGCATATACACATGAGTGTGTGTGCCCACTCAGTGTGCGCACTCCCGTGGTGGAGTTTTTCTAGCTACCTCCTTGGCAGGTATACAGACAGACATCTGGCAGGTGATACTCTCATTGGCCAGTAGGTGGCACAAGCTGTCCATCATTGACACTAGTTTGGTTCCACTCTTAACTCTAGCCAGGGCTTGATGGCAGCGCTTAATCACATGGCAAGGAACATGCAATAACTACTGGTATTTCTGTAAACACACATGCTAAGAAGCAGCTGCTATCTGTGGAGGAGGGAGGAGAGAGCGTTCATCCAGAGGTCTCCTGAGGACAGCCTATATAAGGAAAACCCTGCAAGTTTTTAAAAACCCAACAGCCAGTCAACCTTTGTGACTCATTGAAAGAAACAGTAGGAATCCAGAAAGACAGTGGGAATACATGTTGTGGATTGTAATGCGGTTGAAGGCCTCCTGTCTGCCTCACTCCCTTCCCCAAAGGTCCAATCCTGGAGTCAAGATCACCTAGCAGAGCGAGCCTGCCTGCAGTATCCAGTGCCTTCTGCACGGACGCATGCGTTCTTGTCTTTTCTTTTATCCTGGCAACTTGCCCAAGTTAGTCCTTTCTCTGGAGGAAGGTTTATTTGAACTTCATCCTACCATTAATAAAATTGGCAGCAGATGGATCTGAAGCTGAAGAAGAGACACATCTCAGCCAAACAAAAAGTGGACAGCCAACAATGGGGCAGCAAAGGTTTCAATAAGTGCAGAAACTTTACACAAAAACTTTAATGGTGGCAAAATACATATAGCATGAAACTCATCACTTCAGCCTATTTATTTATTTACTTATAGGCAGGGTCCTGCAGTGTAGCCTGGCTGGACTAGAGTTTATAATCCCCCTGCTCTGGGATTACAAGCATGTGCCTCCAAGCCCAGACAGCTTTACCACTTGAAGGGTGTATAGTTCAGTAGTGTTAAGTGCCTTCGTGCCCAGCATCCAGAACTGTTTGCTTCTCACAGAACCGGAACCTTATACCCATTACATGGCCTGGTAAACACCAGAGGTTCCTCCAGCCACTACTAACACCATCCTGCTCTCTGTCTCTAGGGACTTGATTACTCCAGGGGCCTCGTATAAAAGGAATCATAGAATACCTGTCATTTTGTGACGGGATATTTTATGTATTGTGTATCATATATTATGTATTACATATTCCTGTTTTCTGGCAGATAAGTAGTATTCTATTGTGTACATGATGATTATTTTTAAAGATTGTATTTTATTCTTTTATTTATTTATGTGTGTGTGTGTGTGTGTGTGTGTGTGTGTGTGTGTGTGTGTGTGTGTTTGTATGTGCGTGTACCCTCACGCCTATGGTGGCCAAAAGAGGTTGTTGGAGCCCCTGGAGCTGAAGTTACAGGTGGCTGAGAACAACCTGCCATTGGTCCCTGGAACAGAACTCCTCTGCGGGAGCAGCAAGCACTCTCAGCTGCTGAGCCTCTCCAGCCCCCATGATGATTAATGTTATATGCCACCTTGACTGGCCTAAGGAGTGACCAAATAGTAGGCAAACATTGTGTCTGGATGTAGCTGAGGGCCTCTGCTTGCGATTAGCTTTTGAGTCTGTAACTGACTTTCACCAGCACAGACAGGAATCACTCAGTCTGTCCAGGGCCCAATTAAAACAAATGGAAGGGTGGGACATCAACCTTTTCCTGAACTGGGACATCTGTCTTCTGAGTCTGTACTTCAAGACTACTGATTCTCAGACCTTGGACTTGAGGACTTTTCACCCCTGCATCCATGGGCCAGCATTTTCATGGGGGCTCATACCACCACTCATTGTCACTTCTTGGGTCAGACATGGTGGCATCTTGCTGACACCAGAGAAGCTGAGGCATAAGAATCTTGACTTTGGAGCTAATCTGGGCCACAAAGCAAGATCCCATTTCAAACAACAGTACTGACAACGACAGAGAACATGGTTTGTCTTAACCATGACTTCCTTAATCCTGGCCTGTTGGCTTCTGGGTGAAGCTGAGATTTGGAGTGAGCGATTTAAAACACCACCTAATAGCATCTGCAAGTGTGCGATGCAAGGCAGTCCTAGAAATAGAAAATCTTCCCTCAAAGCTACAGTATTTGTGACCCAGAGGGCTAAATGCAGACTGGGCTGTGCCACAAACGAGTTAGAAATCCTGCATGTCTTATCATCTAATTCAAGCCTTTTGCCTCATAGAGTTCTTGTCCTGTGAGTTAAGTAATAGCAGTATGTGGAGGGGACCAGCAACATGGGGAGGGGTAAAGAGTATGTCCCTTGGAGGAAGGAAGAACAGAGTTGGGCCAGGCCCTGGACAAGGATCCCTGGGAAACTCAAAGATTGCATATTCTTCACCGAGGCTGAGCATCGGCTACCCTACTCTGTTTTCATATAACTTCCATCAGCGTTTGATTGCAAAATCCTAACACCCTCTGTGGCTTTCAAAGGGCATGTGGGGCAGTGTTCAGAGGGACCGAGGATCCTGGCTCGGTTCCTGGGTAGTTCTTTCATGACTAGAGGCTGCAACCTTTAATTTGGGGGCCACTGTGGTATTGTTGGCATTATTCAGGGTTTGGCTTCAAGAGAGTCTGTGCTGGTTTCTCTGTTATTCCACAGAAATTGGTACCAACTGTTGGCATGTAATGTGGTAGTGTTGGTTCCCCTATTTGCTAACACCTTTCCAGTGAGAGGGCGTGGGTGGGGAGCGGGGCGGGGGGGGGAGCCTGTGGTCAGTTTGCTGACCTACACATATCAGTTGTGGTGCCCTCCACTCTTGCTCAAAACTTTTCCCAGGCTCTGTGCATGTGTGACATCTGGAAAAATAACAAGCCAGCATTCAGTGTTTGTCCTCTAAGCAAGACACGGCATCGTGGCTTGTTTTCTAGAGAGGAAGAAAGAGAATCTTGATGTACCTTACAGGAATGCCATGTCAGCACGGCTCAGCATTTATGCTTGTTATACCGTCATCCCTCAGGGTCCAGAGGAAAGTGGTTCCAGGACCCTTACATAGAATGGGGTAGTGTTTGCATATAGCTTATGCTTATCTTCCTGTTGACCTCAAATCACCTCTGGACTTACAATACCTAATGCGATACGAAATGCCATATAAATGTTGTCAAGGTGCTAAATGAAAATTAGTGGTATTATTTTTTATTGTGGCATTGTTATTGATTTTTCTTTGATACTTTCCAGTGAGTTGAATCTGAAGATGTAAAAGTTGCAGATACAGAGGCTCCCTCCTGCTTCCAAGCCCCCCCCCCCGCCCCAATTCTCGAAGCCTGTCAGTTCCTTTGCCTTGGGGCAGTTCATGTACATTGCTGATGGATTTCTGAAGATCACTTAATGTATATGCTATATGAATTCTGGTAATTGTACATGTATGCCATCACACAACCACCAGAGACAACTGAGACACAGACACCCCACTGAGACACAGACCACTCCATACAAGTTCCCTGACCAGATTTGTCATCCCTCCCTTCTCCTTGGCCATAGCAATTCGGGACCTGTTTTCTATCACTATAGCTTTGTCTTTTATGTAATTTCAATGACACCAAACAGCATGTCATCTTTTGTGCCTGGCTTCTTTTACTCACTGTTGGACTTTTGAGACTTGTTCATGTCCTCAGGAGTTAGTAGGTCCCTGTTGATAGCCAAGATGGACTGCATTGTAGGAATCTGTCACAATCAGACTTTCCCTTCACAAGTTAGATATTTGAACAATTTGTAGTTTGGGGCAACTATGAATCAAGCTACTATATGTATTTTTGAGTTGGCCTTTGTGGGGGCTTTTGCTTTTATTTTTGTGAGGGGGTAAAATACTCATGAGTGAGATACTCATGAGTGGGCTTTATGGAGGTACATATTTAAATTTTGTAAGATTTCACTAATTTGTCTTCCAAGATAGCTGTTCCATTTCTATCAAAATGGACACCATTAGCCCAGAATGTATCACTGTCCTTCCTGAAACCCATAGCGATCTACCTGTGTGGTGGCATCAGAGACATCTTATAGGATCCCATGCATAATCAAGTGACTTATTTGGGGGTAAGAAATGGTAACATACCTGTGGATGAGATGACCTTGCTTTGAACTCTAGACTTGGTAAAGTCTTACTGAGAGAGACACATCTATCCTGTCACAATGTGTATGTGAGTCAAGTCTCTCAAGTATGCTTTGAGTCCTCCCTTGTCAGTTTTGTGTCCATGCCTCCAATGGCAGTTTCAAGTTCCTCCCATGTTGAGATAATACCCGAAGGCCAGAGGGAAAAATATCTGTGGAAAGTGATTAATGGCAGAGACATTTGCAACATGCTGAACTGCTGAGTTCCTGACCTTTATCTCATGTGCTCGAGGGAAAGGCATGGTCAAGTTTAAATCCAAGATGAAAGTTGCGGAGCAAGGAAGGTCTCTGCTGCACACGGGGAATGGGAGGGGGGCGATGACACTGTGTCTCACATCTGGTAAACACTGATTCGCAATTAAAAGAAAAGTATTGGGGGCAAAACAGTTGTTGATATGACTTGGGTTGAAATTTCTTGCAAGGTTTGTAGAATCCACACACCCTTTGGGCACTTTGGGTTTGGGCAGTCCCTAGGCCACTCTGGCTGACCTGTGGCAACTGTGATTCATAAGTCTGTGTACTATTTAAAGGACAAAGTAGTTACTTCTCATAGACTCCTTTTGCTTCCTCCCTGGGAAATCAGTTTAAGCTTGCAAACCTCAGGGCAGGAGTAGACTCCTGGCCCCCACTGTAGCCCCAGTCATGTGATTTGTGGGATTAAAGGATGTCACTTACTCATCACTGAGTTGGGTCAAGTTCAGGTGAGGTTTACTCCATCTAAGCCTGGATGGGGGAAGTGTCTTCATGTTTTTTATTTAGGGAAATGACTACACCCAAGAAAATGTCCTATCCTAAGCTCATAGTCCACAGCTCATCCTTTAAAAAAGTCTGAGGATCCCGTCTTAGTGTTGGAAGGCAATAGTGTTGGAAGCCCCAGTCTACAGGTGCTGGGTCTCCCGTGGGGGTCATATCTCTCTCTCTCTCTCTCTCTCTCTCTCTCTCTCTCTCT
The DNA here is from genome assembly GCF_003668045.3 of Cricetulus griseus. Lineage (NCBI taxonomy): Eukaryota > Metazoa > Chordata > Mammalia > Rodentia > Cricetidae > Cricetulus > Cricetulus griseus. The sequence goes on from NC_048599.1 coordinate 49,992,457, forward strand.
CTCTCTCTCCCTCTCTCTCTCTCTCTCTCTCTCTCTCTGTCTCTCTCTCTCTCTCTCCCTTTCTCTCTCTCTCTGTGCACGAGGGTGCGCACGATGTGGGCAAAACCTACTATCTATACATTATATTTTGAGATAGGGCCTCCCACTTACCATGGAGCTTATCAGTTTGGCTAGAGTGGCCAGCTGGTTAGCTCCAGGGAGACACTTGTCTCCCTGACTTATTCCAGGTCCTGGAATCACAGATGTGGCTGTGCATTTGCATGCATATGAGAGACACAAACTCAGGTCCCCATATTTGTACAGCACGCATTTTAGCAACTGAGCCATCTCTTCAACTCCTCCCTTGGGGTCAGCTTCTCTGATTACCTGTATTGCTCTTAGCAACAACAGGTCCTGGCTAACTAGTGATGAGGGTTAGCCTCTCTTATTCTCCAGTTTTCAACATGTCTTTCAAAGACAGCAATGTACAGTATGACCTAATTTGTCCTACATCCCACAGTCCAGAGTAATCCCAGGGTGTGAAGCAGTGCACAGTACAAACCCAGTTTACCCAATAAGGGAATGCTGGGAAACAGTAGTTTTTTTTTTTCTGCTTTAAAATAAGTAGGTCTAGAGGGTACTGGGAAACAGTGGAGTTTAGTTACAAAATGGCTATAATTGTGGAAGAAGCTTTTTATTTCAATTTTGAAACACATTGCCATTTTGAAATAATTTACAGTTAGAGAAGGCTCTTTCTTCTGAGGAGTGCTTCTCTGGGTGGGGAGGGTTCTCATGGGTGCTGTGAGATGGGGCCTTGGGTGAGTTTTTTTGTCAATGCTGTCACATGGAGCGGAAGGTCTTAACATAAGATCATGCCTAGAGCCATGTTTCTTGTCTTGTGAGAAGGAGCAGGAACAGTCAGATGCGCAGAGGTCCTCTTCCAGTTCTCCTAAGAGTTGGAGTGATGGGTTGTACCACCATAGCCACCTTTACCTTCATAGTCACTGTTAGTCTGATTGCCTGTTTCTTTGTTCTTATGGAAGAGCAAAGAACTTTGCCTTGGTTATTCTTCCAGTGGTCAGTAGGAACAGCACAGCCTGGTGCTTAGAAGCTTTTGAGAATTTGTTGAACAAGCTGGGTGAGACATTGGTGTGGGCCTTGCAAGGCCCTGGTGTAAGATGACACCAGATGCTATTGTGTAGTGTAGTGTAGTGTAGTGTAGGGTAGGGTAGGGTAGGGTAGGGTAGTGTGACAAGACAGAGGCTGGATTAGAAGTGTAGTCTCAGGGCCATTAAGGCAGAATGAAAGAGGGAAGTGTCTCTGGTTTGGGCTTTTCTGGAGAGGGTGGCTTTCTCAGCTGTGCTTTAGATGGTTCTTTAAAGGTTGGACCCCAGGTGTAAGATCCAATATAAGCACATGCTTTCAGATGCCTCCTGGGATCTGGTTTTCTGTCATGCCAGGCCCGTGTTCTAGGTCCTCAGGCTGTGCCCTAGCTCCTCAACTTTCACTCTGCAGCCGTGATCCAGGTGGCTAAGCTTGAGGTTACAGACTGGCTGGCCTTTATAGACAAATTTTAATTTTCTTTAAGGTAAATGGGAAGACCCAGGTAAAGTTGGCTATGGACTGGTGGACATAACATAAAGAACTGTGTCTGGGTGTTGCTTAAATTTTCCTCTCAGACAAGAAAAGAGACACATCAATAGAGGGAGCCACTATAGGTTTAAAGAGAAATCTGGCACTAGGGAATTGTATAGAGATCTACAAGGATGACCCCAACTAGGACCTTAAGCAATAGTGGAGAGGCTACCTTAAATGCCCTTCCCTGTAAAGAGAATGATGACTACCTTAAATGCCATCCTAGAGCCTTCATCTAGTAGCTGATGGAAGCAAAAGCAGAGACTCATAGCCAAGCACTGAGCCAAATTCCTGGAATTTGTAGAGAGGGAGGAGTGATGAGCAAAGGCATCAAGACCATGCTGGGAAACCCACAGAAACAGCCGACCTGAGCAAGTGGGAGCTCATAGACCCCAGTCTGACAGCTGGGGAACCAACATAGGCCCCTTTAATGTGGGTGTCAGTTAGGAGCACTGGGCAGTCTATGGGGCCTCCGGCAGTGGAACCAGTATTTATCCCTAGTGCACAAATGGACTTCGGGAGCCCATTCCCCATGGAGGGATACTCTCTCAGCCTAGATACACAGGGGAGAGCCTAGGCTCTGCCCCAAATGACACAACAGATTTTGTGTCATGGAAGGCCTCACCCTCCCTGGGGAGTGGATGGTGGATGGGATGGGAGGGTCAGTGGGGGACATGTGAGGATGGGAGGGAGAGGAAACTGGGATTGATATGTAAAATAAGATTGTTTCTAATATAAAATCTATAAAAATTTTTGCTCTCAGTTATACATGGCAACTAAACATTATTTAATTCATAGTTTAATATTATGCTTTGTATCCTGCTTTTTAGGAAATAAAAAATATTTTATTTTTTATCGAGTCTAGTATTAATGGCCATGTCTCAGGAACTCGTAATTCAAGTTACTCCGAGTGCCATATTCCACAGTCCAAAAAAAGAGTCATGAATCAGTAGTCTGACTGATTACATTGGTGGGGCTGCTAGGTAGATGAGCTACAGCAGAGCAGGGGCGGGGGAAGAATCTCTTCTAAAGGCATCAGACATAGTCTTACAGCATTCTTAGCCTTAGGGTTGGGGGCGGGCAGAGCCCTGCTATGCTCAGTGATATATTCTGAGAAGTTCACCTGTTAGTCACGAGCATGTTAGGTCAGATCCAAAAGTTAATTGGTCTAAGATAGCCCAAGGAACACCGGCTCACAGCCTACATTTCACTTTTCCTCAGTCATGATCTAGTCAGTCAAGGTCAAGCTGTCAGCAGGACATATGTACAGGGATGCTTGGGACCATGCTCAGGGCATTCTGTTTCTAACCCCACCCCTAAGAGTTTTTCCTCTAGATGCAACTGTTCTGGGGAACTTCAACTCTCAGTTTTTGTTCTACGGCTTGTTTTTGTAGAGATGTGGAGTTAAGTTGTCTGCTAATCTGTGCTCTGGTGATCGGCTTTTGGTCATGAAGTTATAACTAGCTAGAAGTTGTCCAAATGTTAGCAAGAGGCCTACGGCATGCTCAGAAAGGGGACCTGAAAGTTGGCAATAAGAAAAAAAGTACAACTGCAGGAACTGTCAGGGCTGTGTGCATCTTGGAGCATTGCCCAGGGACTTGATGCAAGGACTCGTTTAATCTCCAAGCAAACAATCACTGTTTCATATGCTGTATGCTAGTAATTAGGAAATAGACCTGCCCAAAGTTGAAAATAATTCTTGTCAAAAAAAAAAAAATGTGGCCGGGCATTGCTGGCGCACGTCTTTAATCCCAGCACTCAGGAGGCAGAGGCAGGTGGATCTCTGTGAGTTCGAGGCCAGCCTGGACTACAGAGCGAGTGCCAGGGTAGGCTCCAAAGCTACACAGAGAAACCCTGTCTCGAAAAACAAAACAAAAAGGCAAATAATTTACTATAGTTACTTTATCATTTTTAATGTTAAATTTTTTCAGCAATTTCTTACCTGTTTGTGATACATATTGGCACCCTTACTCCCTATCACCCCTGTCTTCCCCCCAGTCTCTTTCCTACATCTGTGGATTCCTGTTGATTTGTGACTCACCCAGTTTAACTGAGCCTTCTATAGGGACTTTGGAGCTATGTTTTGGAGCCTGGTGGACCCAGCAGGGGTATATAACTAAAGACGATGATTCTTCCTCTCCAAAGTCCATCAAAGTAGCCAGCAGTTGAGAAGTAAAGGGTAGAGGTCAGAGAGCTGCCTTGAGTGTTAATAGGGCCAGGGAAATAATTTCTTTCTGGTTGAAAAAACGACCCAGTCCTCACGGATTTATTGTGGTATTGAACATTAAGTAATTTTTGTATGCATCTTAGCAAGCATAACCAGTTCTTCTGCCAATTGGCCTTCAGATGTCCCCAGTATCCTTCTGGTGCGCTTGCCTGGAGTAACTGTGTTCAGCACAGGTTGGGGAGTCACAGAACCAAATCTCTAATGTTTTAAAAATTATTATGTGTTGACAGAAGAGGTTGAAATGTCTCCCAAATTTACAAAGGGATGTGGGGTGTCATCGACTATAGGCCAAAGACTCAAATATGCAAACTTTGTTTTTAGGTTGCCTCTCTCATGGGGAACTATGCCAATGGGGGGCATGCATGGAGGGTGAGAGTCATTTTGTCACTTTTAGTTAGACCAACCACTTTCGTCCTTGATCATTCTCTTCGAGTTTTTTCTTCATAAATTATTTTGAGAGATCTTACTAATGGATCCAGGAACAAGTTCCCGCCTGCTTCCTGTCTGTGAGTGCTCTTCCGGGATGTCTGAGAAGTTCTAAGCTGATCCCTGGTGCTCATGAAGGAATGAATGAGTCTCTGCACAGGGAGGTCAGTGTTGTAGTCTTGGCCAAGCTGCTGTGTGGTGTGAGGCAGAGCGGGATTCACTTGCCTCTCTGTACACCGTTTCTTCTCTCAGTGCCCCTCAAGTCATTTCAGTTCTGCACCAGCCCTGGCTTTGTGCAGTGACCTGTCCCTGTCACCCAAGGGCAATGGTGATCTGAAAATATACAAGGGAAAAATCCCAGAGAGGTACAGTTCATACATCTCTGATATCCTTAAACAACTGAAAAATTTTATTTTTATTTATGTGTATGTGTGTATGCCTGCTTACTATGTGTGTACCATAGTGTGCAGTGCCAGGAGAGGCCAGAAGGTGGTGTCCAATTCCCCCAGAACGGGAGTTGTTAGCCACCATGTGGGTGCTGGGAGCCAAACCTGGGTCTTCTCCAAGAGCAGCTAGTGCTCTTAAATGCTGAGCTGTCTCTCCAGCCTCGAGTTTTAAATAACTTTTAAGTTCATACTACTGTTTTATTGTTTTGGTGTATTCTAAGTGGTTAATTTCTTTGTTTATCAAGACAGGGTTTCTCTGTGCAGCCTTGGCTGTCCTGGAACTCTTTCTGTAGACCAGGCTGGCCTTGAACTCACAGGGGTCCACTTGCCTCTGCCTCCTGAGTGCTAGGATTTAAAGGTGTTTGCCACCACCACCCAGCATAAGTTGCTAATTTCTTTTGTGCCTAACTTACAAAATAAAGTCCCTCAATGTGTGTGTGTGTGTGTGTGTGTGTGTGTGTGTGTGTGTGTGTGTGTGTGAATAGTGAATATATATATGTGTGTGAATACATGCTCATGGGTTCACTCGTACACCACACACACATACACACACACACACACACACACACACACACACACACACACACACACGAAAAACATTTAGTATATGGAGATTTGGTGCCATGGACTTCCCCAGCCTCTTCCGGGTTCTTTTCTGTTCTTGCCTGTCTGTCCCCACTTCTCTACATACAACCTACATAGAGGTTGCAAATCACTTCTTATCTCTGAGAGACTCAACTTTCTCATTGAGCTGATGTGAGTGGACTGTTTTCCTCAGCTGACCTGGAGATGTGGAGGCAAAGCAGAGATAGATTCGATGGTAAAGCATCACTGGATGTTGAAAACTGGAGGCGGGATGGCTGCCTTTTCCATACCACACTGGAGTAAATGACTCTGGGTTGTACCGCTTGCTTTTCTAGATGGAGAAGTCCACAGGTGACTTAGTTGTGGTGTCCACGTGACTTGGATCAACCTTGGAAACATGTGTCTGGAGGAAGGGAGGCAACTCAGCATGCCAGACTTGCTTGTCTTTCATTTTCTTAGGCCAAAAGTTGAGAAACTTTTCTGTTCTAAAGATCTTTACTTTTTAAATAATATTTTAAAAATAAAAGATAATTATATCATTTTCTCTCTCCCTTTCCTTCTCCAACCTCCCCAACTTCCTTCCCCTCTGCTTCCTGTCAAATCATGGCCTCTAATTATTATTGTTCCTACACACACACACACACACACACACACACACACACACACACACACACACGCACACACACATGCACACACGTATAAATGTAACCTGGTGGAGTTCACCTAGTGTGGCTTGTATGTCTGCTTTTTTAGTGTTGACCACTTAGAGTTGAATAGCCACTTGGGGTACTCATATCTGGGGTAGACTAATTTTCCCTCTCTCACCATTTTTAATTGCCTGTAGTTCTTCCTCTAGGAGTGAGGTCTTGTGTCACTTCCCTCATGTAAGGGCCTTTAAACATGGCCCCTGAGACTGGAGAGAGGGCTCAGATGGGAGAGTGCTTTCATGTGAGACCTGACCTTGGATCCCTGGAGCCTATATAAAGCCAAATGAAGTCATATGTCTGTTTGTGTTCCTTTGGTGATATGGTGTTAGGAGCCGTTACTATGTAAGGAGCCGTTACAAGCTGGTGCACATGCGCACTAGGTAACTTTGTAACTTTCCAGCCCTTGGTCTCCGCCCCTCCCGTGACGTCATATGGTCCGATCAGCTGACATCATATGGTCCGATGAGCTTCAGCCAGTCAGAGAGTAACAGTCTGAGGCGGCTGTTGCCAGCCTATATAAGGGAGGGGTTTTTGGGAGTTCAGAGTCTCCGCCCTGTAAGCTGATGCTCTCCCTCTCAAGACGCATTAAAGCTTTACTGCAGAAGGATCCTGATTGTGTCCCCGAGTCGTTTTTTGCTGGCGAGATGGTTAGCTCGGGACAGTATGGGAGCTGGAGACAGGCATGTCCATGGATGATCAAAGGCCATTAGTCTGAAGTGTGGAATGGCAATCAGGAGACCCTGTCTCAAACAATGTGGAGGATAAGGACCAACATCCAAGGTTAACATCTGACATATACAAATGCACCATGGCACACACCTGTACTCAACAAGAACACACACACACACACACACACACACACACACACACACACATACACAATTTTAAAAAGTTTTTTTTTTAACATTCACCAAAAATTTAACAAAATTATCTGCAAGAAAAATTGAACAGAGGGATGTTGTGAGAAGTTTGCACACTGTGTGAAGGCGTATTTCTGTGATTGGTGTAATAAAAAGCTGAACCGCCAATAACTAGGAAGGATGAATTGGCAGAACTTCCAGGAAGAGAAAGGAAGAGAAGATGAATTGAGGCTCGCAGGAGACACCATTGAGACCCAGGAAGTTGGACACACAGAATAAAAGAACAGTCAAAAGCTACACGATAAAATGTAGATTTAATGAAGGAACCCAAATGAGATCGTGTATGGTTTATTAACAGACAAAATCAGGACCAAAGTACTACATTCACAGGACAGAACAAAGCCACTGCTGCTGCCGCTTCGGGTCCAGCAGATACACCGTGCCCCTTTCTGCAAATGCTGCCCTTTCATTTCAAAAGGGAATGAGAACCAAACCACATCCTTCATTAGGCCTGGCCTTTTATTTGGGTATTTGGGTCACGACCCTCTAATGAAAACTCTGTCCTTAGGGTCAAGCTGCTCCTTACCATTGGCTAATGGACCAATGACAGAATTCCTACAGCATAGATTAATAAAAGCAGGTTAATTTAAGTTATAAGAGCTAGTGGGACAAGACTAAGCTAAAGCTGAGCTTTTATAACTAATAAGTTCTCCATGTCATTATTTGTGAGCTGGTGGCCAAAGAAAAATCTGACTACAAAAGGAGTTTGGGGTTTTAGTCTATGTCTCTGAGTGTTCATATTTATGCGTGTTTGGTATGAAACTATCTGGGTGGACTGTGGAAGAGGAAGGCTCCAGCATGGTCAGAGGAATCACCTGGGCTCTCTAGCATGAGGTCCAGTGCTGTGCTCAGACACAGCAGCCTACATGATGGTCACAGGCCAGGCACTCAAGGTCACAGGTTGCTTTTGTTTGTTTGAGACAGAGTCTCATTAAGTAGCCCCTGATGGCCTTGAACTCACAGAAGCTCACCTGCTTCTGCCTCCCAATTACTGGAATTCAAGATGTGCACCATCACAAGTTCACAGACTTTGAGCCCAGAGTGGAGCTATCCTTGTCCACTGTGAAGTGACAGGGACTCACGTGATGTGTCTGTCTGCGCACACCCCTCTCTCTGTCTCAGTACTGCAACTTTTGTCCCCTTGCCTCTTGTTGACTGGATGTGTTTCTCCTGTAGGCACATGGGCCTGTTCCTCTTGCTTACTCAGCTCAGTGGGCGACTTTGTCCTGGGAGGGGTGGAGGAGGGGGCTTCTGTCCCAACACAGTTCACACTCTCCAGGGGTGTAGAGGTTTCAGACCTTTTAAGAGCCACAGGTGGGAGTTGTTTTATGTAGCATGATCCACATAGCAGGATGATTTCTCTCCCCTTCTCAGCTCCTCCCAGCTGCTCCCTTGGGTATTTTTGAAATATGATTCGATGCTGCAAAGCAAGCCTCTGAGCCTAAGCACCCACAGAAACTCTGCTAAAGTGAGTTTAACTTTGGCAGTATGATTGTCTTGTGGTTACTCTGCCCCAAAGCCAGACCACAGCAAGGGCCTGCCTCCCTCCACAACCACTACAAAGTGGGGAGTGGGGCCCAGGAACAAAAGAAGTCTTTCCTCATTCCCCATGAGAGGGAGACCGTAAGAGCCTGGGTAGGAGGTTACTGGGGCCTCTGTTATGGCTACATTACCCTACTAACTGCCCAGCATGGATGGGCAGCCACCTGGATAGTCACATGTGCTCAACTGTTCACAAATGGCCACTGCTAAAGGTCACTGGCATCTTGGTTGTTTTGAACCCAGACAGGTCTATGAAGTAGGGAATTGGTTTTTGTTTTGTTTTGTTTTGTTTTGGCTTTATTTCAGCATGTTCTTTACTACCTGTTTTCTACTCTTCATCTAGCCATACATGAAGCTGAGTATTTACAGATGAGTCCCAGCTTTGGAAACTAGGTTCAGTGAATGAGTTAGATCTTTAGGGTTATTTGTCCAGCTATCCCAGACTACTTGGCAAGTTCCAGCTCAGTGAACAAGCCTGTGTTCCCCAAAAGAGGTGAACAGTGCCTGAGGAATGGTACCCAAGACTGTCCTCTGGCTTATATGTGCACCTATACATGGGCATATGCTCATTACCCTCCCCCAAGCCCAGGTTGAGATAGGCATCTAGGACCTCAGATTAAGAGCTGGATGGAGTGGATAAAGCAGAAGGAAGCGGGAAGCCCTGTGCCAGCTGACAGCATCGTGGGGCTGAGCTTGTATGGGAACTCCATCAGTCTCCTTGTTTCCAAGCTGGCTAGTAGCTCCAAGTGGGGCAGGACCTTGAGGCAGATGAGTACAGGTCATGAGTAGATGTATGAGGATAAAAGGAATGGGGTGGGGGTGGGCAGAGCCTCTTAGGCAGAACAATGGGTCTTTGAGTTCTAGTGGATGAAATGGCTTAGTTTGCAGAGGCTGGCACACACAGCTCAGGGGGTTATTCAACAGTCTTCTGCTTTAAAGATTTTAAATTTCATGCATTTCCTAGTCAATCTTCTAGGCAAACAAGTTCTGGGTGGACTTAGGGCAGAGTCTCTCACAGCACTAAGGGCAGAGTGAGATGCAAGGCCAAGCAAAGTCTGTGTATTTGAAAAACTAGCTGTGGGAACTCACTGGTGGAGGCCCTCACTCCCTCCATTCACAGAACTCAGGCTTGCTTGTATAGTATCTCCATGGGATACACAAAGCAAGCAGAGGTCTCCCCAGGGAAGAGAGCTCTAAGTGCAAAGATAGATAGGGACTTAGAAGATAGCATCTGCTTTTGACCCTGCCTGAAGGGAGCCAAGAGCGTGGCTGGAAAGGGCTAGTGCATGACCCGAAGCCTCCCTTCCCTGACCTGGTCTGGATTAGCCTAAAGGAAACTCAGCCTTGAGGAATACCCTCACCCTAGTTGTCTGCAGATCCCAGGGTTCTGCGTGACAGAGTGAAGGTGTCCAGCAGTTAGACATTATTGACATGAAGATATTGTATGCTGTTAAAAGGGGGGAAAGGTGTTTATTAAAAGATCTCCATGGTACATCATTAAACATAGAATGCAAACAGTGGAATGGTGTCCATGGCAGATTTTTATTACAATTTCACAACAATATAGATTATTAGAAGGCTGAAGTAGGGGGTTGAGACTAAAGGGGGGTGCTAATTCTTTTACTATGTGGCCTGTGCTCCCCCAGACACTTCCAGTGCTCCTGAAACCCCGACATGTAGTTAATGCGTGCAATGCTTTGCTCGCCTTTTGAAATGTCTTACCAAACAAACACTTCTCCCTCCAAATGCTTCTGCTAGTCCCACTCCCTCTCAGAATCTCCCCATTCTTTCTGCTGCCTCTCAGCTCTGCTAAGTCAACCCTACCCCATTTCTGCCAGGATGATTTGATAACTTCTTTTTTACCACCATGGACTTTGTTGTTATCAGTTATTCTCCAGTTAATTTTCTATTTGAAAGGTTTGAAAACTGATACCTAACAACTGAACATTTTGATGGGGCATAATGTGACACCTCTGTGCCCCTGAGCAGTGTGTGACGGTTAAATGTCATTGGCAACTTGACTGCGTTTAGAATCACCTAAGAGGCCAGGCGGCGGTGGTGCACACCTTTAATCCCAGCACTCAGGAGACAGAGGCAGGTAGTCTTCTGAGTTCGAGAGATCTGTAGATCTCTACAAATGAGTTCCAGGATAGCCAGGGCTACACAGAGAAACTCTGTCTCAAAAAACAAAAACAAAACAAAACAAAACAAAAACAAACAAACAAACAAAAAACCAACCAAAGAATCACTTAAGAGAGACACCTCCAGGTGTGTATGGGGAGTGTTTCCCGAGAGGGTCCCTGAGGGAGGAAGAGCAGGCACCATCCCATGGGCTGTCATCCCTGACTGAATGCAAAGGAACAAAGGAAGAAACCAGCCAAGCTTCAACATTCCTTTCTACCTGGTTTCTGACTCTAGATGAAATCTGGACAGCTGCCTCAGGCTCTTGCCACCACAACTGCCCTTCCATTATGGACTGCATCCTCAAACCAGATTCCCAATTACACCCTTCCCTCCTTTAGTTTCATTTGTCAGGTGTTTCTTCAGGGCAATGAGCAAAGGTTCTAATATAGCATGTCAGGATTACAACAGGGTACTTGCTGGATCCCGTGCTTTGGACATTTATTGTTTTATGTTGTGTTGGGGGAACATTTTAAATCTCTTTGACTTTTGAGATACACCAATAATTATTGTCCATGCAATAAAACACAGAAGTTACTCCTGTCCTACAGCTTTTCTATATTATCTCTTCCCTGGGCCACCCTTCCCAGGCTCTGGTTGCTACTATTTACTATGAAACCACATTATTATCCACCATCACGTGTGTGTGTGTGTGTGTGTGTGTGTGTGTGTGTGTGTGTGTGTGTGTGTATCTGTGTGTGTGTGTGTGTGCGTGCGCGCGCGCGAGAGCACGCGCACACACACCAGGGATTAACATTGGATGTCTTCCTCAATTGCTTCCACTTCTTACCAATTGAAGCAAAGCTTCTTCCTGACTCCTGAGGCCCTGATTCAGAAAGTCCTGCTGGTCTCTAGGCTTCAGGGTCCCCTTTCTCCTCCCTCCTCTCACTGGGATTATGAGTGTGTAGCACCAAGCCTGGCCTTTTGTGGGGATGCTAGAAACTGGATCTGAACTCAGGACCTCATGTTTACATTTTATCCAATGAGCCACTTCCCCAGCCCCCATCGTCCATTCTTAATTGGCCTCACTTGTACAAAACTCTTCTTTATGTTCAAGGAAAGAAGTTTGGAAGATATTTTCCCTAGTTCAAGGAAAAGCAGCCATCTGGAATGAAAGAAACTCAGAGCTCCTTAGCTGTGTCTTGGGATGCACAGGATGTTTCTCCTGTTTATCTTTGGATGTTTTCGAGTGTGGTGTTTTTTGGTTTTTGGTTTTTGTTCAACCATACATTGGCTTACTCTCATGTACTCAGATTTAAAAAAAAAATTAAGTCCTTAGATTGACACAGGACAGTCCTTCATGCAGAGGTCCTCTTGAAGTGGTTTTATACTTCTTGGATGCTGGCAGACGTCTCACAGGTGAATTCTGTCAGAGGACTGGCCATTTTAGATGTAGTCAGAGCAAAGTAAGTGCTGGACATCCGAATCCATCCTCTAAGGGCCTCTCTGCTCTTCAGCATCAAACATGGCTTGTCTTGCTCTGCAGGCGTCTGCAAAATGCCTGCGGCCTTCTTCCAGCTCCAGGATTCTGCCTGGAGCAATCGGGTAATTAATTCCTAAGACGATAGCAAATGGGTAATGGAGGTGAAGGCTTGGTTCAGCAAGATCTGAGCAATTCAGGAACACAGATCTGGGAGTACAGTCAGCACCCTCTTTCTCACTGCTCCGATAACAGTGGGGTAGACCTGCCATTGGCCTTCCCCAGTCTCCTCTGGTCCAGTCACCCTGGATCCAGCCTCCCTTGGCCTCCCCTCTACCTGCTTCTGGGCAGCTGGGGTTTGAGTCAGTTAGGATTCTCCTAGAACAGCTGGAGTACCAGGACAGCACACCCGTGGCTTGCACATGCCCTAGGACATCTGTATAGACTTTCATGTGTCTTCTGGAAAGACTTCCCTTTCACTTGAATACTTAAAGAATTTAGAAATCAGAAGCATGAATACAAAAATCTAGTCAGGAGCAGGCCAGTGTATACCTCAGTGTATTCCACTGAGGAAGGTGCCTCTGAGAACCTGGCCCTGTTGTCAGTGATGGCCCTTGCACCAGAAACTGCTGAGAACAAGGTCACATCTGCCTAAGGTAGATGCTTACCGTTTACTGTGACCGAGGCTGCTGTTTTCCCTCTCCTGAAAATCCAGAAAGGAGCTGAAATTTAATGGCCTTTCTCTCCTTTTTCACACTCATGCAACAAACCAGAGATGTCTGCTCTGAGACCCAGTAAGAGTGTCACGCCTGCCAATGAAAATGAGTGGGCTCCAGAACCGGCGAAGGGCCTATGGACCTGGGTCAAGAACCTGTGTCTGAGGGAAGAGCCTGTCACTTGCCATCTACTCACTCTACAGACTTGGAGCTATGAATCCTCAGCAGGAGACATCAGGGTTACTAACTCTAGGACAAAGGTGGGGACAACTCCAGGCTCCCGAGGCAGTTGGGGCCGCAGGAGGCTGCTGCTCACGCTCATGGGTCTCCGTGAGACTGCCTCATTACAGGCTGTGTAGGTTAAGAGCAGGGATGGGGGGCAGAGTACTCTGGCATTTCTTAACATACATTTGTTACTTTGGCTCCACTGTCCAAACCTAAGTGGCATCTAGTCTAGTGTACTATGGGTGAGGCCAAGCAGTAGGAGATAGTGTGTCCCACCCTTGCCACCCCATGTCCCATCTCCCCCTTATATCCTGTCTAAGCTGCTGTTGCATTGATGGAGATGTGGAAAATACTGATTTTGCCTTTAACCAAATCTGCATGAGGTTTTGTTGGCATGCTGGCAGGGAGAGCCTAAGAATGCTCTAAGCAAGGCCCAGCCATGTCCCCAATATTTTAGAATGAATAGATAGATCACTTGTTGAGATGCCACTCCAACTTGGATCACTTTGTGTTAAGCCCAAGGATCCAACTCTTATGGAATTCTCCGGATGTTAGGATGTGACAATCTACTGAGACATTTCAGGACAACGGAGTTGTAAAAAGCCCCAAGTAAGTTGCCTGGGCTCAGATTCTAACTCTGCCATTTACCCATGAGTGACCACCATCCAGGTTCTAAATCTTTCTGACTCCCTGGTGTCTCAGCGAGGACAACAATAGGAAACAAGTGACAAGGTTTCTGGGTACAAAATGAACTCATTCTTGCAGAATTATCTTAGTGCCATACATGGGAGAAGTGCTCAGCAGTGTCAAGAAGTGCTCAGGAGTGTCCCAGGAAGCTCATGAGTTAGGACTCCCACGAGTGCCCAGGAGTGCTCAGAAGTGCTCATGAATGTCCAGGAGTTCCCAGGACTCACATGAGTCAGAAGTCATCAGGAGTGCTCAGGAGTGCTCAGTGCCCGGGAATGCTCATGAGTGCTCAGGCTCTGAGTAGCCAGGCCGTTGGTGACACACCTTAATCCCAGCACTCGGGAGGCAGAGGCAGGCAGATCTCTGTGAGTTTGAGGCCAGCCTGGTCTCCAGAGCAAGTGCCAGGATAGGCTCCAAAGCCACAGAGAAACCCTGTCTTGAAAAACCAAAAAGAAGAAAAAAAAAATCTGGAGTTCCTAGGACTGTGTCACTGCCAGTGCCAGACAGAGGAGTGCTCATGACCCAGGGTGCTAGGATTGCCCAGGAGTGCTCAGGATGCAAGAGCTCAGGAGTGCTCAGAAGTGTTCAACTGTCTTTGCTCAGAGATCCTTTGACCTGCATAGGATCCACTTCCTCTAGTGAAGCTTTGGACAAGTGTCAGCCTGGATGCTGCAAGCACAGGATTCCAATCACAGTGTTTAAGCTGAGGAACTGAAAAGTACTTCAGAGCCTAAGATAGAAAACAAGCAAAGCAGCCCTGCTGGCTGTTGATGGCCCAGATTATTCCAGAGTCCCGGCCTGTCTGTGATGTCACAGTGAACCAGCCATCGCTCAATCATGAGAACTGACAACCAAGTGAGGTCGGCCTGTCTGTGATGAGTGAAGCAGCCTATTGCTCATCATGAGCCCATTGGCCCCTGTGATGGTGTTCCCCATGCTGTCATGGGAGCTGTCACCTACTTCTTCCCACTTCTTATCTTCCTAGCCCTGGCCAACTTTTTTTGTTTGGAAATTTTGTTTTTCTGGCACTTACTAAACCCCAGGCCTTGGGGAAGCCAGGCAACGTCTATCACTAGCTACCCCACAAGCCCTGAGGACACATTTTTAGTAGACTTTATAAATACAGTTCCCTAGGACCTCTGATTCTAGATTAATTATTCAACATGCATTTCTGGGAAACAGAATGATATATCTTCTTTACATGTTCAATAGCCTCACTGGATTTGAATTTTTTCCCGACTTGTCCTGAGAACGTACTTAAACTCCCTGTACCAGAGTGTACTATCATAAAAGTGGAGTTTTAAAGTACCCATCCCTTACATTTGTACAAGGTCAGTCTCTGCCACTTCATGACAATTTATGACAAACTGTGTAGGTGTGAGGTACCATCTAAAAATATGTTTGAACAACAATGAAATTGACAAAGAACACATCCACCTTAAACAATGCATGATTATACTTTGTTTTTAATACAATTGTTTTTTAAATTGACAAAATTGTACATATTTATCAACGTGTAACATGTTATATAGTATGTAACACCGTGAAATGGCTCAGTAAACCTAATTAACATATCCATGGCCTCACATAATAATTGCTTTGGGTGTGAGCACATTGAAAGTGCACTTGCTTAGCAAGTTCCCTATGGTTTGACAGGGGGTTCCTAAATATGGTGACCAATGCAGTCACTCAGCAATCTGATGCTCTTTTCCACTTCCTCCTACCAGGGCAACAGTTCTCACACCCTGACCTGGCTCTCTGGCAAGTCTCCCATCTCTTGGGGAAGCTCTAGCAATATCTCTATCCTACACTCACAAGCCTGCCACAGAACTATGGATTCAAATTCCACATCCCACGTTAAATATGACTGGAAACAGGATGCAGCCTTCTGCAACTTGCTCAAATCAGTGGGGATCAGGAATCAACCTTGCTTCTTGTCCTAGGCACTTCATGGCCCCTGTCTCCTCCCACTGCTGCATCCTGGGCTATCTCAGCAAGCCTCTGATCCCCCCTCTTCTGCTCAGGCTTTCACAAACAAGATGTCTGGCGTCTGAGGCCTGTGAGCCACCCTAGCTGCAAAAGCTGGAAGTTTGCTGCATGCAGGAAGAACCGCCCCCTCTGTTTGCTGTGGAGAGAAGATAGATTGGAAAGGAGAGGCTGTGACAACGTTAACTATACCCAGATAGGCTTTAAAAAAACAACAGACATTAGCTGTGTATCCTGGAGGGACTTAAACCTCAATCCAGGGGCCACCGTTGGTCTTGAATCCCAGTGGCCGCTGGGATTAAAGCAGTGGGATGGCCGCAGTTTCCAAAATATTCTAAGTGCATGGTTTGGATCAGAGTCTTGTTGTGTTTGGCAGACAAGCCACCACATAGGGACATGTGGCTTCGGCATGAGTCCAAGCAGCAAGGACTGTGGTGCGAGAGACACACCACATGCTGTCTGTTACACCCACCTTCCTCGTTGGCTTTTAATCAACAGCACAGTTCTGCACAGCTGGGCAGTTGGTCTGCAAATTTCTCACAGCTTGTGAGCCCGTCACTCACCCCCTCCTTGGGGGCTACTTCTCCCTACCTTTTCTCCTCTCCTTTGTCTTCATGGCTACTTTCTGTGTCCTCATTCCTCTTTTTTTTTTTCTTTCATCTCCTTTACTCCCTCTTTTTGGTTGTTGGGATAGAACTTTGTTATGTAAAGAACAATATTGTTTTGTGCCTTTTTCTCTGCCTCCCAAGTTTATTTTGTTTGTGTGTCATTTTAAAAGGTTTGGCTTCCCCTGTTGAGGGTTGCCTGGGTTGTCACCGTTGGTCTGTAAAAAGCCAGCGCCATGCTATTGGTAGGGAAGGTGTTGCTAAACAAAGGCCTGGTGGCAGAGAGGAAGGAGTTAATGACAGGAAACAGGGGTGAATTCCAAGACAGCCACCAGCATGTGCAGCTGTGACCACAGGAACACCTGGCAGCACGGGCTGTCCTCCAGAAGCTACCCACTCTAGCTAAGCAGAGCTGTTCATGAGGTGGAAGCCATTGCCTTCCTCACCGCCTGGCTGGGGCAATGCCCACCTTCTGCCCTGTGCTCTAGTGGCGTTTTATGAAAAACAATCTCCCAGTGTAAACAAAGTAGTTATAGTCTTGCGTGTTTTTTTAAAACTGAAGCAGCTGGGTAGTCTAAGTGGGGTGCTGGGACACTGCTTAGGTTGACTATTAATTACTGAAGACCTTCCAGGTTCACCCACAAGGCATTCCACAAGGCAAAGCTGTCAGGCCAGGCCAGGGGCTTGGGATTCTCACTGCAATTTTAAACTGATGTTCCACACAGAAAAGCTATTAATCTCAGCCTGCAATCACTAGCTAGGGTTTTTTTTTTTTTTCTCTTGGTAGAAATTTCTCTTCAGTCACTTAAAAACCTATAAAGGCAGTGTATAGAAAGTAACAAAGGACAGCATAAAAAATGAGCTGTAATCTTACCACCCAGAGCAATTCCCTTTGACAGTTTATATTCCTGTCCAGTTCTCTGTATATGTTCACATATAGGTACTTTTATTGTTCTGTGTATTTGATTTTGTGTTACAGATTCCCACTTAACACCATGGAAACTATCCTATGTTTCCACATCGTTAAATAGCCTTGGAGGTGCCATCTTGAAACTGTGAGGCATATCCCACCTTCTGGAAGCACCGTAATTACTTAACCATTCCCATAAGGTGAGACAGGCAGACACACTGTTGCCAGCTTTAACAGCTATATATAAAGCTTCACTGAGCCCTCTTTGGAAGACAGTCCAAGTTTCTGACTTACTCCTTCCAGCGGTTTTCCAGAGCAGGCTGTTGCCAGGTGGCAGGACGTGAACTGTTTTGAGGCTCCTAACTCACTGCCAAATTGCTCTGCAAAATGTTTCTTCCAGAGACAGAAAGCAGCCTCAGCTGGGGGCGGTAGAGGTGAGGAGAGCCCCTCCCCTTCGACATCCCCTGATCCCTGATGATAGGAGAGAGGTCAAGACTGGGCTTGTTCTCCAAGGAGCTCCAAGCCAGAAAAGGAGGAAGGCAATGAATGAATGTTCAGGACTTAGATTGTGGAAATAATAATAATAATAATAATAATAATAATAATAATAATAATAATAATACAATGCCTGGGAAGGAGCTCTTTCTAGAACATTCCATACTCCTTCTTGGCTTCTTAACATTTTTATTCAAGTCTTTACTATTTTCACCATTAGGATATCCAGTTTGCAAAGGTGTAATGCATTAGGTAAAAGTCATGGAAATAAATCACTCAAATGTGGTCAGTAGTGGTGTCTAGGAGACATGCAGAGCTGCTCCCTGGACACCGGCCACTGTCGCTTCTGACTTGTCTCTGTGTAGTGTCTATAGCTAGCAGATCCTTAGGTACCCCCAGGCCCAGGCTGGATGCTTCCTCTGAGAAATGTCAAAATTGTCACTTTGCACATAATTCTCAGTACACAGACTCTGAGGAGGGCTATCCTAAGGGTGTCTAGACAAGAAGTGTTGGCTTCTTGAAGTGATTTTTCTCTTTCCTGCAGGTTCAGACTCCCCCCAACCTCTGCTAACCGCTGAGTTCAGAATCACAAGGATGATTTGGAGTGTTTCAGGATGCTGCAATTCTCAAATTTCAAGTTTACTTAGCTTAAAGAATTCTTAAAAGGACTTACTGACATAAAACATTTTAACTGAACACATGATGTTTGCAACCAGGATACACCAGGCCAGAGCTCGTGATACCTAAATGAAATGCCCAAGGAGACTGTGAGGAGATAATCTGCAGGGATCCCCAATAAGATCCTCTGAGGGCCCTTCTCCTGAGATGCCTGAGCCCAGGACACCCTCAGGTGGAGGGCAAAACATCAGCCTCTCCAGACATCTGTGGCACCAGCTTCTTCAAGAAAGAGAAGCAACTTGCTCCGTTACAGGCTGGTAGGAGGCTCAGCAGAGCAAAGGGATGTCAGTGGTGTCCGATGCCTTCCTTATAGGGTTGAACTGGAGCTTTGTGAGATCAACTATATTCAGCTCCTCATCTACAAAGTAGGCTTAGAGGTGCTAGAGAGACGACTCGGTGGTTAAGAGCACTGGCTGCTCTTACAGAGGACCCGAGTTCAGGTCCCAGCACCCACATGGCAGCTCACAACTGTCTTTAACTCCAGTCCCAGGGGGATCGTATGCCCTCTTGTGGTTTTTGAGGACACTGCGTGCATGTGGGACACAGTCATGCGTGCAGGCCAAAACACCGCTACATGCAGAGATAAATGATTTTAAAAAATGGGTTGATCTAATGGACTGATCTCACCTAAGGTGGTGTGATCAGGTACTGAGAGAACATAAGTGTGACTCCGATGGAGGATTTCGGTCTGTGATGGAGACCTCCATGGAGATACTGTTCTTGACCAGTGATGCTTCCTGATGCCTTGAGATGGTGTGCAGTCACTGATCAAGGAGCAGGCTGCTCTTCCCCATGGAGCTCAGAACACCTTCCCTCCCACTCTGCTGTCTAGCCAGTCCTTCATCCCCCTGCCTATGTTTCTTTTCTGTGTAGCTAACTGCTGCTCTGGCATTGAGGCATTTAACATTGTACCCATTGGTTGGTATTTTGAGAACAGAGCCATTCTGTTGGCAGCCTGACACTTGTAGGTAGGTAGCTGAGCTGTGGAATCTAGCTGCTCAGGCGATGGAAGGCCCTTGAAGGCAGAAAGCTTAGTGTGTTTTTTCCTGTCGCTGCTGTGAAGGAAATTCTGACAGAGTCAGGGTTCCTAGTTCCTCACCCACCACCCACATTGGGTAGTGTTGGGCAGCAGCTAACCATGCAACCCAATCTATAGAAACTACATTTGGCTCAAGGTCTGGTCCCAGTTCTATCAGGTGTGACCCAAAAGACTTGAGCTATGGTATTGTTTCCAAGGTGAAGATGGTGCCCACCTGGCTCCTGTATTATCTTGGATAGTTGGGCTTGTCACAGTTGCCTATCCTGCAGATAAAGGGTCTTGACTGGCAATAGATGTGAGCCCTGTGCCAGCAGGAAGCTGCTGATTTCAGGCCTGAGCTTCAGAACGATGCTGGCTGGAACTGTATGGGTGCCATGCACACACCGAGGCTGTTATTGGAGCCTCTCTCAGGATTCGATTCTGCACAGCTCTCCCTAGTGGGCAGAAGAGGCCCAGCTCTTCATATCTTCTCAGCGGTATCTCAAAGGAAATCTCTCACCCCGTCTCTGAGGTGTGGCACTTGCCTGCTGGGAAAAGACATAGTTTATCTGGCAATGAAAATTGTTTTGCAAGAGGTTCCCACAATTATGGTCTGAGGGAGGGTCCCTGCCAGCTTTTCTTAGTCACTTGGGCTTAGGGAGGGAAGGTGGTTTTTCTTTATTTTGTTCTGAAGGCAAAAGCCATCTGGGGGCAGGGTAATTACCCTGAGCCAGGGAGACAAAGGGACTGCAGTTCTCAGCTCTGCTGCAGGTGGCTGAGAGCTTTGGGTGGAATGTCACAAAGTACCCAGGTTGAAGGGTGAGTCAGAAATCCTTAGGTCACTTGCGGTTTTCTTTCATGGTTTTGCTGTGACTAGTCACTTGTTTTTACTTAGCAAGAACAACAGCTGTTTGGGTGTCTGAAACAGCACTGCCTGGTCCCCGTAGTGCCGGGGCTGCCCCGGTTTGGTAGAGGGAAGATACAGGGAACATGAGACCTGGCGAGTCTTTTTTGGAGCCAGTGTGAGTCTTAGGTAAGGAGTGGGGCATCCCTGGGCACAGACACTGAGCCAGATTTTCATGATGCTCAACTGAGCTTGCATCAAGATACTGATTCATTAATTTGAATTACTCATTTTACTGGACCAGTCCTCAGGAGCCATTCAGCTCTCTGGAAGAAAATCCCTGCCTCAGAAGTGAGTATGGTTTTGCTTCCTACAGGAGTCAATGTCTCTCACCTCAAATTCTCTCTGTCCAAACTCCATGTTGGTTTTTTTTTCCACCAGCTTGGGCACTCAGACACTGGACAGCTGTTTTTACTAAATGTACACACTCCTGTCACCAACACTGACAGACTGACTACAACTATGGTCCCCTGAGCCTCAGGTGCCTACTGCTTCCCTTGGTACTCAGGTCTGAAGTGAGATCTTTTAAAGTTTCCTTGAAATGGCAGCTGGGTCCTCTCTGCTCCACACATAGAGCAAAGAAAGGGAGGCACCAGTGTGGGCTCTTCACTTCGGGTCTCCCAGTGGTTGCCATTTGTTAGTAAAACAGAGCAGAAGCAAAACTGTGACTTTTTTGGCCACCATTCTCACTGTGTCTGCCTCAGTTTACTTGTCATGTGAGTGCAGATGCTGAGCTTCTGAGGTCTGGGGCTTTAGTCTGTAGCTTGGACCAAATATGGGCTAGAATACCACATGATAGTGTTCTTGTTTAAGGATGGCATGTTTGAACACTTGTCCCCAGCTGGTGGAGCTGTTCTAAAAGATTACAAAACCTTTAGGAGGAAGAGCCTTGCTGGAGCAAGTGGGTTACCATAGGAATGTCTTAATTTTTTATAGCCAGGCCCCACTTCCGGTGTGCTCTCTGCTTCCTTCAAGCATGGTGTGACTAGATGCCTTACTCTCCCACTGCCATGCTTTCCCTGCCATGATGGTCGATATTGATTCTTACACTGTGTGCCAAAATAAATCATTCCTCGTTTAAGTTGTTTCTTGGCAAGTATTAGGTCACAGCAATAAAAGTAACTAAAGCTAGATGTAGTGACACACACCTTTAATCCCAGCACTGGAGAGGCAGAGGCAGGCGGATCTCTGTGAGTTCGAGGCCAGCCTGGTCTGCAGAGCGAGTGCCAGGATAGGCTCCAAAGCTACACAGAGAAACCCTGTCTCGAAACCCCTTCCCAAACCCCCCCCCAAACAAAAGAGAAGTAATTTGTGGGATATTATTTTGACTAGGCAAAGATGTGTTGTATTTATTTATGCTCTAGAATATTACTTTGACTGTGTAAAGGTGTGTTGCTTTTGTTTATGCTGCTTTTGTTTAGCAATGTAAGGATGTGTGTTTAATTATGTAGAGATACATTGCATCTGTTTCACCTTGTCTTCTTAAGGCGCCTGATTGGCCTAATAACGAGCTGAATGGCCAATAGCTAGGCAGGAGAAAGGATAGGCAGGGCAGAGAGAATAAGTAGGAGGAGAATTCTAGGCTTGGGAAAAAGAAGAGATCGGAAGAACGAGAGTAGGAATGAGGGACACACCCAAGTCAAGAAGCCAAGCAGCCGCTGCCAGCCAGCTAGACACCAAAAGTAGTGAAAGTAAGATATATAGAAGAAAGGTAATAAGCCCTGAGGCAAAAGGCAGATAAAGAGAAACAGGTTAATTAAGATAAAAGAGCTAGCCAGAAACATGCCTAAGCTAGGCCTAGCATTCAAAATTGCTGTGTCATGATTTGGGAATTGGTTGATGGCCTAAAAGAAGCCTGGTACAAAGTAATACATTATGAACTGATATAAACAGTGACTTAGCTTTCTCTGTGCCCTGCCACCAGGTTACTCTTTCCCTGTGGCAGGAAATTCCAATCCTTGGTGCCTCACTTGCTGCCATCAGGGAGGAGTCTGGGGCTGGATGACTCTGATTCTGGTGTTATTAGAGATGAATGTCATGGAGCATGCTCCCAGGGAGAGGGGCAGTAGGGCTCTGCAGAGTTCCCTGAGCCAGGAGAAGGGCAGAGCAACAGGCACACTTTGTTCCAGGCGCTGCTACATTCTAACACCGGGAGGGAGCAAGCTCAGACATTACTTATTCTTTAGTACTAGACAGTGAGCCCAGGACTGTTTATACATGATAATTCAGTAAGTGGTCTATCTGTGAACTGTACCTAACATTTTCACTTTATTATTTATCTGTGTGTGTTTGCATGCTCAAGTGTGCCATGCATGTCTATGGAAGACGGAAAACAACTTTTGGGAGTTGGTTCTCTCCTCCTACCATGTGGGACCCAGGGGTCAAACTTAGGTTATCAAGAATGGTGGCAAATTCCTTTATCTGCTGAGCTGTCTTGCTGGCCCTACAACCTTTTAAAACAAATATTTTAAATATTAGTTTTATTTAATTTTTTCATTTATTTTACATCCCAACCACAGCTTCTCCTCCCCCTCCTCTGGTCCTTTCCCCCCTCTGTTCCCCTCCTCAATACACTCCTCCTCCACTCTGCTCAGAAAGGGGGCAGGAACAAAGCATGGCAAATTAAGTTGAGGTAGGACTCAGTGCCTCTCCTTGTATTAAGGTTGGGCAAGGCAACCCAGCATAAGGAATAGGTTCCTGGAAGCCAGCCAAAGCCTTAGAGACAGGCCCCAATCCCACTGCCAGGAGTCCCATAAGTAGACCAAGCCATACAACTTACACACACACATGTAGAGGTCCTAGAGGGGTCCCATTCAGGCTCCCTAGTTGTTAGTCGATGGTCTGTGAGTCCCCATGAGCAGGCCAGTTGCTTCTGTGGGTTTCCTTGTGATGACCTTGACCCCCTGGCTTGAACAATCCTTCCTCCCTCTCTTCAACAGGATTCCCTGTGCTTGGCCATGTGCTTGGTTGTGAATCTCTGCATTTGTTTCCATCAGTTACTGGACAAAGGCTCTCTGATGCCAATTAGGATAGTCACCAATCTGATTACAGGAGAGGACCAGTTCAGGCTACCTATTCACTATTGCTAGGAGTCTTAGCTAGGGTCATCCTTGTAGATTTGTGGGACTTTCCCTTGCATCAGGTCTCTACCTGACCCCAAAATGCACCACCATCAAGTCATCTCTTTCATTACTCTTCTCTCTACCTGCCCCCAAAACAGATCCTTTACATTTCCATCCCCACCCACGCTCAGCCTACACAGGGGATCTTTTCTATTTCCCCTTCCCAGGGAAATCCACGAGTCCCTCATTGGGCCCTCCTTGTTACCAAACCTCTCTGTGGCTGTGGATTGTGTGTAGCATGGTTATACTATACAGCTAATATCCATTTATGAGTGAGTACATGCCAGATTTGTCTTTCTGGGTCTGAGTTACCTCACTCAGGATGATTTTTTTTTCTAGTTTCATTCATTTGCCTTCAAATTTCCTGACATCATTGTTTTTAACAGCTGAGTGTTACACCACATTTTCTTTATCTATTCTTCAGTTGAGGGGAGTTTAGGTTGTCTCCAGGTTCTTGCTATTATGAATAACACTGCTATGAACATTGTTGAGCAAGTATCCTTTGGGTATGATTGAGTTTCCTTTGGATACATGCCCAAGAGTAGTATAGCTGGGTCATGAGGCTGATTCCCAATTTTCTGAGAAACCACCATATTGATTTCTAAAATGGCTGTACAACACTCCACTGCAGTGGAGGAGTGTTCCCTTTACTCCAGATCCTCTCCAACATAGGCTGTTACTAGTGTTATTGATCTTAGTCATAATAACTGGTATAAGATGGAATCTGAGTTGTTATGATTTGCATTTCCCTAATGGCTAAGGATGTTAAACAATTAATTCTTTAAGTATATCTTGGCCATTTGTGACACTTGTTGAGAAAAAAAAATTTATTTTGAGATGACACTCTTATTAAACTTCCCAGGCTGGTTTGGAACTTGTACTGTAGCCCAGACTGGCTGGTAGGCTTGAGCTCCTCCTGCCTCAACCTCCCAAGTGTCTGGGATTATGAGACTGTGCCTTTAGACCTAGCTTAGTCCATTTGTTTTTGAGACAGGGTGTTGCTAGGAAGTTCTGGCTTTAAACTCCTGTTCTTCCAGTCTTGACTCTCAAGTCTTGGGATTATTGGTATCTGACACTATGCTTGACCCTCTGTAGTTTTCAAAATAAAAGTCGGTGGGCCTTGAACTCCCTATGTAGCCACGGATGACCTTAAATTTCTGATCCTCTTGCTTCCATTTGCTTATTTCCAGAATCACAGTTATTCATAACAGTATTTGGCTTCTGCAGTGCTAGGAACCAAGCCCACAGCCTCATGCATGCTGGGCAAGCAATCAAACAGCTGGGTCCCAGCCCTACAGTTTTCTTACCAGGACTTACACCAAGGAATGTCAGTTAGTCTGTGTTAGGGGTTGTCTTCTCCTTCCTGTGAGCAATTGGAGAAGGCACATGGGATAGTGTAGGAGGAAGACAATAGGCAGTGGTGCTTGTTTTCATGAGCACATTGGGCCTGAGAGTTGATCCTCTAATGGGACTGCTGCAGAGCCTGATCTCTGTGGGGGAAGCCATTGTAGATAACCAACAGTGTGGCTTGTGGATCTGTGATGTTTACAGCATTGCATTTTTGTTGGTGGGTGGGGCTTTGTCAGGGTAAAGCCCTGCCTGGTCCAGATGCTGCTCTTGAGGTCAATGAGAGATTCTTACAGTCTCTTCATTCCTGCTCACCGGGTGACTGCTCCTCCAAAGCCTATGGATGGAGCATGGGATGACATCTTACCCAGCTGACCTGTATTGATGCCATGTTTGTTGTGTTGACAGGAACTATGGACAACTCCTGAGATCCAAGAGGCTGAGGCTTGGAGAGGGCATTAAGGACCTTAAAAACCATATAAGCCGCTTCTTACATTTCCTCTTAATGTGTGAGTAGCATTTATTGGACACCTGTGGCAGGTCCACCCTTCCATCCAGGGAAGTCTGCCAGGCTCAAAAGGACAGATCTGAGCTAATGGTAGATGAGAAGAGATATCTAAACAGAAGCCACTGTGTTCCATGGGACCTACAGTGTTCCAGGGAAATGGAGGGAGGGACAGGGTCAGTTCTTTACATAGCGCCTAGTCATGGTGTTTACTTTTCTGTTTGGCTGCAGAATACAGTCAGCTAAGGGTGCTGTCAGGCACCTGCATAGCTGTCTGCTTGCATCTTTGATTTGGACACAAAGCATGATGTTCAGAAGAGGAACGAAGAGATGGGACAATCCACAAAGAATCCTGGTACCCGTTCATCCTGTGGCTGCTGCTGTCATGGAAACCATGGTGTGTCTGGGGGTGCATTCCTCAGGGCGCTCCACTGTCTTCTCTCCTGGTATTCAGTGATATGTCCTCTTTTTCTCTTCTCTGCTTCCTCCATGGTCATCTCTTCACCACAGTGGAAAAGCACCAAAGGGTCAGGAGGAGAAGAACCAGGCTCGAGTGTCTGAAAGCCTGTCCTTCTGTGAACGCTATCATGAGGCCAGCTGTGCCCACGGAGGAAAACATTGCCCCACTAGGTCAGGTTATTCTCCCAGGAGAGGACACAAGGTGAAACTGTTTACTCATGCACCAGGGAGGTGGGTGGTGGTGGTGGTGGACCAGCTGCATCCACTACCCTCTCATCAGAGTTCATGCAGGGAGAGAAGGGTGGGCCTGCTGCATCCACCACCTTCTCATTGGAGCTCATGTGGGATTTTCTTTCTGTTCTCAAGCCCACAATGGGAGGAAGCTTTGTCCAAGGAAGCTGTCCTTGGGATCAACACTACAATTTCTTTCAGTCAATTTACTGACCTGCCCAGGGCAGAACCCTGTCTTGTTTGACTGGGAAATCTGGAGACACAAGCATCACCATGCTGTATACAACAGTCCTCTTTCTTGCCGTTGTGCCGATTGACAGGGATAGAGACACTGGGAAGAAGGGTCAGGGCTTTTGTTTCAATTTTCTTTCTTACAAGGACGCACCTGGAATACGACCACTGGTCTCTTGAAAACGAACTATGAATATATACCTCCTATATGCATGGAGCTTTTGATTGGCTCCTAGTAATTATGCAAGTTTACGGGATACAGTATTGGAAGGGAATGAATATAAGGTTTAGACAACATGGTACCAGTGAGGCTGCCTGGAATAACTTAATTAAGATGGCCACTACCAGATATCCGGGAACCACAGTAAGTGCTAAATGACACTGTTGTGTAATTCATTATGCGATCAGCTCTGACAAAAAGCAACTTTCCTGTGATTCTCTATAAAAATGTCCTCAGACTCAAGGGTGCATGCCCACAGAATAAAGTATGTCATGTCAGTGACATCTGCTCTGGGAAATTCTTCAAAGGAGTCTGTTCACATGGGATTGCAGGTTTGTCAGGTTGACAACTGAAGTTAACTATGACATACTATGTATGACATACACAGTAGAATTTCAATGCACACATGTAATGTATAAAAAACGAGGACTCTGGCATGTCCATAACTCCAAACACTTACCTATGGTTTTTTGTGTTAGGAACATTAAAAGTCCATCTACTAGTTACTTTAGTATGTGACTATCAGTCACCCTACAGTGCTATGAGACATTAAAAACTTCTAATATTACCCATTAGCCACCTGTTCTGCCCCTTCCTCTTTCACCTTCCAAACAATACCTCTGTAGCCCATTCTTGCCTGTCATTTCTGGAACCTGCGGGGCAGGCTTGACTTTTCAAGCAGGACTTAAGACCCTGGTCCAAAAGCTTTGCACAGGGGTGATGCCAGGAGCCTCCTGTATGGCCTGTAGATCAACCAAATTCTGTCAAGAGCCTTTTTAAGGAGCTATGAACTTTGTAAACTTTAGGTCATTTAGTCCTTATTTTCAACAAGTATCTTCCATGTGTAAGTTCTTAGTTTTTAGGGGAATGCAAGTATTCTTCAGGGTTTATGTAAGAACAATCAGAGTTTCTTAGAATTGACAACACTCATTAATGAACTTGTTGTCCTTGGTACGGTGTGATGTGTTACCGCTGCACTGGCCTCCTTGGACAATCTCTCCTGACAGTGACTGGAGCCTCGGGTGGTTATGGTGCAAATGCTGAGGTCTAGAATCTTCCGAAGGTTCACTTGTGTTTGAGACAGTTGGTGCTACCTATGGAGATTCCTTTTATAATTTTATTAAAAACTAAAACGGGGTTAAATATTAGGGAATAAACCTGAGAGATCCACAGAGTGACCTCCACATGATCCTGTCCCTCTCTACTTTTCAGACTGAAAGGGCACACAACTCCTTGGTTTCTCCTCTTCCTTCCTCGAGCGCCCTTCTGTCTCCCTGAGTCCACCAGGAATCTCTCTGGTCTACTCTGGCCAGCTGAATGTAGACTCCACTCTCTGGACTGAGGTCAGACTCTGTTGGTGGTCTCACCCAACAGCTATCAGCTGGAGCCCTAGTGGCAGGTGTAGGCCAGAAGGCCTACATGTAATCTTGTTTTTGTCTTCTCATGAAGGCTTCAGTGTTGATGACCAGGAGACACCCATGTAAGGGCAGGGGACTCAGGGACCTTCAGTTCGGAATACTTGCTGCTCTGGACTTCAATCGGAGCTCTAAATTTTCCTGTGAGGTGGCTTCCATCTTGTTTGAAGCCAAAAGCACCGGCATTGCGGCTGGAAGTGTGGTACTCAGTGGTGGGTTGGGGGTTTAACAAGTCAGGAGTCCTGGGTTCAATCTCCAGCACCAAAACAAATGAATGGGCCATTGAAGTTTTTCCTGAAAACTGACTGGTGCAGTTTCCTGGGATTGAATATGCGTTCTACAAACAAGACTAGTCTTTGCCTGACCCTGACTGGCTGAGTGTTGCATACACAGGCAGAGTGGGGCATTTTTACCCATTTTCAACTTGAAGAAGGAATGTATGGAGGTTCCTACCTGACACTGCCCTGTGGATTTAGATGTTGACTTTTACCCTCACCAGCTCACAGTCCTAGGAGGTGAGCAACTTGGGATATTAATTTAAACATCACAGCATACAGAAGAAAGATGCCTGCTTTAAAACATTTTATATGGTTAGAAGGTTTTAAAAATTCTTTTACAGGTCACATATGTATGTGATGAATTTTAGTTGCTTTCACCCTCATCCCCCTCACTTAACCCTTTCCCCTCTAACTGGAACCCTTTTTCCAAGGCCCCCTCCTACTTCATGTCTTGTTTCTATGTGAGACTCACTGTAACAGGCTTTTTTTTGGGGGGGGGTGCCACCAACCAGCTCCCGAATAAAGACAGAGAGACTTACAAAGTTACAAATGCTCTGCCTTACCCTAGGCTCATTTCTTGCTAACTCTTATAACTTAATTTAACCTTTCTCTACATTTTACCTTGGGACTTTTTATTTTTCTTTCATTCTGTATGTCCTACTTTCCTGCTTCTCATATCTTGTTGGCAGCTGGCTGGCCAGCCCCACAGGTCTCCCTCTCTTTCTCTTCTCTCCCAAGCCTAGATTCCTCCTCTTACTTATTCTCTCTTTCCACCAGCACCACCTATTCCTCTACTGCCTAGCTATTGGCTGCTCAGCTTTTTATTAGACCAATCAGGTGACTTAGGCAGGCAAACCCAAGCAACACATCCGTACATCATTTTAAAAATGTAGCATAAACAAATATAACACATCTTTACATCATTAAACAAATGCAGCATAAACAAATATAATGTATCTTTACATAGTTAAAGTGACTTTCCACAACAACTCACTGAGTTTAATTAAAGTTGCTTGTTTGAACACGGTGGGGATTATTTGCTGGAATGAGGACAACTTACTGGTGGCTACACCACTGAAGACATTCCCCTCCCCTATCAACTGTCACCTACCTGTAGCCCCTCAAGGAGGGGGTGGGACCTCGTGGGTCCCTCTCCTACTCATGATGAAATGTTGACAGGACCAATCTTGTATAGGACTTGTGCAGGTAACTGCAGCTGCTGTGAATTAATGAGTACAACTGAGCCTTGGCCTGGGTGATATATTGTCACATTTAGGGCCAAGTACTCCATCCTCACTAATTCTTTCCACTTTAACCAGTTCTGAGTGCCGACATTAAGTGCTGCCTACTAGGTGTCTAGTAGTTTTAAACTATGGCAAGTCTTTTGTGTGATGGACATAATTTATTTAAGAATATTTATGGAGCTGGGCAGTGGTGGTGCATGCCTTTAATCCCAGAACTCTGGCAGGAGGCTCTCTGTGAGTTCAAGGCCAGCCTGGTTTATTGAGCAAGTTCCAGGACGGCCAGGGCTACACAGAAAAACTCTGTCTCAGAAAAAAAAATGATCCAAAGGCCCTTCAATATTGTCATTTAGATCTACAAGTCTAGTAGTATCTTTCAGTGTTTATGTGGGAAAGTATATTTCCCCTTTGGTGAGGTGGCTGCAGTGATATAGGACTTCTGCTCTAGGGTTTACTCATTTATAATTACTTGTATTTATCATGTTTTGAGGTTTAAATGGACATTCAAACCAGCGTCTTTGCTGGGGAAGCAGTGAGTAGCCCAGTGCCAGCAATGGCCAGGCACAGATGCACTTTCTCCACTCCATGGACAAGACAACAAGGTCTGGCTTGTTCAAGATGAGCACCAAGCTCACAGATGGCCTTGGCTGTGTTTGCACTGTTGAACATCCTGTTTTCCAGGAATATTTAATGCCAGTGGGAAATGTGATCATATGTGAAGCCCGCTCCATCAGTACTGCAGACTGTGCCCAGGCTCTCTGAGTCAGCATCAACAACCACAGGCAGGAAAGAAGCCAACCAGCCAGGGCTACTACCCCAAGAGGACTGTGGAGGAAGTGCCAACGGGAGATGCCAGGTCTAGGGTGCTCAGTTAACCCCTTGCATCCTGGTTGGGGGGAAGGAGAGATGTGAAAAGCAAGAAGCAGCTGAGGTTGCTAGGGAAAGGTGAAGTTCACTTGTGTGCACCAGTATTTGCATAAGCCAGCCCTGTCAAATCTACCAATAGGGTTAAAGGCGGTTGGCTGCCTATTCTTTAGGGTCCCCTAAGGTCATGTCTACAGGATCCTTATTTTTATCCTAGGATCCTCATGGGGGAAGTACTTCTGTGTATGTTTATCTTATTGATTGTTTAATAAAGTTCTGGTTGGCCAATGAGATGGCAAGTTAGGCAGGACTAGGAGTCAAAGAGGATTCTGGGAAATGTAGTAGAGAAGTGGTGATCCAGGCAGGAAGTGACATAGCAAGGAGACTCAGATTTAAAGAAGGAGAAACCAGAAGCGTCCCCTTTTCCCCTCTGCTCCTGCTCCAGCGGCACAATGTGATCCACTGGCAAGGAGGGATGCCAATAAGGCATCCGATAAGATAAGTCTTATAAAATATATAGGTTTATGATAGTTAAGACTGAGCTAACAGATGAGAATCCTAGTCATTGGTCAAGCAGCTTTGAACCTAATACAAGTTTCTGTGTATTCATTTGGGCCCTAACTCAGGTGGGCGGCTGGCATAAAGCTCACACGTGGCGGTGGGGCTCAGGCGGCTTTTGGCAGAAAGATTTATCGTAACAGGATCCTGTTTAAAAGACAATTTGGATGTTGCATCTGGAGAGTCAGATTAAATGGATCTATGTAATTCCAACAGTTGCTCAGATTCATTCTTCAGTTACTATCACTAATTGTTCCAGTTCTGGTCTAACTGTTCCCACCAAAAACTTAATTGCCATTGTAACAGTATTAAGAAGTGGGACAGAGTCAGATATTGGGACAGATGTCTGTAAATTCAGCACTTGGGAGAAGGAGGTAGCAAGACGGAGAGTTTGAGGCCAACCTGGGTTATAATAGTGAGTTCAAAGCCATCCTGGCCTACAGAGTGAGACCTATGGATAGGGTTGATTGTCCAGGGTTTGGTTCCCTTGTTCACTCTGCCTCGCCCCACACTGGTCATTCTGCCATGTTAGGATACAGTACCGAGGCTCTCAACAGATGAGGTCCCTCAGTTTTGGACTTCTCAGCCTCCAAAACCATGAGCCAAGAAACTTCTGTTGTTTATAAGTCATTCAGTTTGTGGTTTTCTATTACAGCAGCAACAAATGAACAAAGTCTGAGATAAAGAACCTGCTTAAGAGGGTTTGTCCACCTCCGTGGTCTAATACATTCCTGTGAAGGGCGTCTGTTTGCGCAGATTTCTGTGACCTTTGTAGTGAGTGTTTTTTTCCCCTTCAGCTGTTGGTTTTGATGGAGATGAACTTAACAAGTCTTCAGAAGAGGAGGGAATGGAAAGTAAGTTTGGGTTCCAAAGCAACAGATTTCCACATGCCTGTGCTGCTCTTGCTTCTCCACTATCTTAGGATTCATGAATGGGAGACAATCAGTCAGCTAGGGCTTTAGCCTCCTCCAGGGACCTGGATTCCTGGGGCTTGGCCACCCTAGGGGTGGCTTGACACTTGAGCAGAAGCTTCTCTGACTTTGCATATCCTCCCCCACTTGCTCTAACAGTTAATCTGCTGGGGATTGAACAGAGGTTGCATACATGCTTGAGCTCTGTCATTGAGCTGCAATTGCTAGTCCCCTAGTAACTATGGGGTCTCAGTGGTAGCTCAGGTTGGCCTAACACCCTGGGTCTTGCTGCCTCAGCTGGATCCTGTGTGCTGGGACTTAAGGTGTGTGGCACCACACCCAGCTGGGCACTAGGTTTCTTTTCTTCTTTTGAGATAGTGTCATTTGGCTCTAACCTAACCTCAAACTTGTTATGTAGCCAAGGCTAGCCTTGAATTCCTGATCCTAACAAGTGCTGGGATTACAGATGTGTGCCACCATGTCTGACCCTAGGCATCAATTTTAATAGACAGGTTCTCGTCTTAAATTTTTGGAAAAAATAGCATTTTCTTTTTTAAATAAGAGAGAAAAAGGAGCTAGTGAGTTGGTTCAGTGGGTACTTGCACTGGCTGCTGAGCTGAGCTGGATCACCTGGATTTCATCTCTGAAATCCACACACTCACACAGAGGCTATGATAACCGAGTGGAATATATAGGCACAGCAGAAAGAGAGTAAATAAATGGACTAAGTAGCTCCAGTAAGCAGATGGCCTGATTGACTTAAGTGTTGTANATGGTGGAGAGAAAGAATTGACTCCCACAGGCCATCCTCATCATCTGAGCTCCCAGATGTATGCTGAGACATGAGTGTGATATCACACACACACACACACACACACACACACACACACACACACACACACACACTCATTTTTCTCTTCCTCTTTCTCCTCCTCTTCCTCCTCCTCCTCTTCCTCCTCCATCATCTGTTCTGAAATAATCCCAGGTTCACATGAAATTGCAGACTTGATGCAGAGGGTTGGTTGGCCACTCAGTCTGCCCTGTTGGTTCCAGCATAATTACAGCACAGTGCCCAAACCAGGACCTGCCGTGGGTATCTCGTGTATGAGGCTTAATGACATGTTTTTACAGGCACGCAGTCCCCAAACTGCCACTGTAGTCAAGACAGAGTCCATCCCCACAGACAGCCTCCCTCCCCTGTGGATGTACCCCTTCACCCACGCCTCCAGCAACCACTGATCTTTTCCATGTCTAGTTTTGTTATTTTTCAAATGTCACATACATGGAATCGTGTGGTGTGTGACCTTTTGAGACTGGCTGTTTTTCACTCAGCAGAATTACCTTGAGTCCTAACCAATATGTTGTGTGTACTGAGCTTATTTTTTTTTTAATCACTGAGTAGTACTCCTTGTGATTGTTGATTTTGTGGGCCAAAATCAATTATGTAAGTCATAATACTGAATATTTGATCAAATACAGATAATACTTCACCTTGCCTCACCCTGTCCCCCGCCCCTGCCTCATCCCTGCATCCCTTCCTCTCCTGTCACTCCCCATTTTTCTTTTTGGAGTATGGGTCTCACTATGTACTCCAGGTTGGCCTAGAACTCATGATTCCTCCTGCCTCGGCCTCCTCAGCGCTAGGTGTACAAGGCAATTCAATCTCTTCCCAACTTTCTAGATGTTTCTGTAAAAGGATTTGGGGTGAGACTACATTTAAATCAACAGATTTGGGTAAAGCAGATTATCTTCCATGGAGTAGATACAACTTGTGGGAAGTCCATTTTAGAAAAATGACTGCTTTCCCAAGGAAGAGAGAATTATTCAGACACCTTTAACAACAGCTTTTTCTGGTCTTCTAGTGTGACCTGCAGAGTCTGGTACTTCTCTCCACATGAGAGTTTGTTTCACAAAAATCACTCTCTTTGTGTCTCTATCTCTACATACACACAGTCATTTTTTTACACACAGAATCATATGCACATACACAGTCGCACACAGTCACACACAGTCACACACACACACACACACACACACACACACACACACACACACACTTGATTTCGTGTCTCTGGAGACCCTATGTACCAGTTTCTTAAATCAGTCATCCACTGGTGTCTTCTGGTTTGGGCTTTACCAAGTGCAGCTGTGTGTGTGTGTGTGTGTGTGTATGTGTGTGTGTGTAAGTGTGTGTAAGTTTCCTGGCAGGTAGATAAATGTTCTTGTGTCCATGGGATAGATATTCACCATTTCAATCACTGGATTGTAAAGAAAGTAAGAGTACATTCCCTCCCCCTTCCTTTTTTTTTTTTTTTTTTCTGAGACATGATTTCACTATGTGGCCCAGGCTATCTTTGAATTTTCGATCTCCTGCTGTAGCCTCCTAAGTGCTAGGATTATAGGTGTATAACCATTCCAGCCTTATGGTTAGCTTCCCCAAGTTCTGTATTTTTAATATAAAATTTTATTATTTGAAAATTTCAAATAATATATTCTGATCATATTCGCATCCCTTCACCTCCTTCTAGATTCCCCTACCTTCTCATCCACCTCAGCTTCACATTGCCTTTTGTTTTTTGTAATCCAGGAAGTCCAATTTGTGCTTCCCATATTCCCTTGGG
Source organism: Cricetulus griseus (assembly GCF_003668045.3). Taxonomy (NCBI): domain Eukaryota; kingdom Metazoa; phylum Chordata; class Mammalia; order Rodentia; family Cricetidae; genus Cricetulus; species Cricetulus griseus. The sequence goes on from NC_048599.1 coordinate 50,026,752, forward strand.
AGTGAGGCCATCCACTGGAGCCTTCTTGACCTCCCAGGGGACACACCCTTAAAGAAAACCAACTCTTCCGCTCCGAGAAGCTATCAACTGCCCATAGCCCCTCAGTTGGGGGTGGAAGCTCATGAATCCCTCCCCTCCGGTGCCAACTGACTTGATCTTGCACAGGTAATCAGAGTCTCCCGAGTTCATGAGTGCTACAGTCCCTTCATGTCTAGAAGCACCTGTGTCATCCTGTGTCTCCCTGATCTTCCAATCTTTCAGCCTCATCTTCTGCAATGGTTGGGGAGCTTGGGGGGAAGAGGCTTTTTAAGAGTCTAATGCTGTATTGACTGAACTAAGTGGGGGCCTGTTCTCCAGAGTGGCAGCACCTTTATGTGTTGGCAACTGTGCTGCACAAGAGCTCCAGGCTCCCTTTCCTCACCAGCACTTACTCTTGCGTCTTTATTTTCATAGTTCCCATTGGTGGACAGTGACACCTCCCATGCTCTTTCTTTGCCTTTCCCTGGTAGCTTGTGATGTGAAATACAAGTTCATGTGTCTGTTTGCCATCTTCAGAAAATTATGTTTATCTCTTTGCCCATTCTCTAATTATGTTGCTTAATTTTGCGTTATTAAAATATATATCCTGGATAGGAGTCCTTTGTCATATATGTAGTTTGTTGAAAAGTTCTCCAGGTCTATGATCAAAAGAATTTTGAAGATGTTCTCCAAGATTCTTGTCTCCCGGTTATCCTGTCAGATACTAACTAGGTACTGTTGTGAGGGGATTTCTCACGTGCACTTGAGGCTACAGGTGTGGTGTTGCATTGCCATCTTTACAGTGATTTGTCATAGAAGTGAGAGAGGCACTTTCTCCCTGCTCTCAACAAGGTGATGCAGAAGCATCGAGGTCCAATTTGTTGTTTTTCTTTATGGATTGTGCTTTTGGGGTTAAATTTAAGAAGTCTTTCCCAAGTCTTTGGTTATGAAGATGTTCCCGTAAGACCCTTTTAAATGTTCCATATGCTGTGGGGTTTCCTTACCTTCATTATTTATTTATTTACTTAGCCTTTCTCTTTTCTCTCTGACTGTCTCTGTCTCTCTCTGTGTCTGTCTGTCTGTCTGTGTCTGTCTGTCTCTGTGTCTGTGTTTGTACAAGCATGAGCACCCATGCTACAGTATGAGTGGAGATGAAAAGGCAGCTTTCAGGAGTCAGTTCTCTTCTCCCACCATGTGGGTTCAGGGGATGGAACTCAGTCTTCCTTTATCTGCTAAGCCAGCTCACCAGCCCCATAGTTTATGCTTTATATTTACATACATTAGCTTTTGGAATCAATTATTGTATATGGTGTGAGATATAGACAACTCGGCCCTCTCCCCCCCTCCCCCCGCCTGCTTTCCCTGTCTTCCCTCCCTCCTCCCGTCCTCTCTCTTTCCTTGGTCAGTTACTCCAGCACCACCTGCTGAAAGATGAGTGTCCTCCAATCACCTGCTCTTGCTATTTTGTCAAAGTCAGGCACCTCCTCTTATTGGGGTTGGTTTTTAAGTCTCCCTCTATCCTATTGGTCTATGTGTAAGTTTCTCAGCCAGTTACAGCCTATATCACCGAGGCTGTACACCAGCTCTGCACTTGAGGCAGACTGACCGTTGATCTCTGTGACTGTACACCAGCTCAGCAGTTCACACAGATTGACTGTTGATCTCTGTGACTGTACACCAGCTCTACAATCATGATTGTGTTAGCTGTTCTAGTCTCTGCTTTTCTGTACAAATTTTAATTTTATTTTATTAAATAAATCAATTGACATTTAATTACGTTTATTATCAATTTTATTTATTCATGAAGTGTGTTTTGATCATATTCTTTTTTTTTTTTTTTTTGATTTTTCAAGACAGGGTTTCTCTGTGGCTTTGGAGCCTGTCCTGGAACTAGCTCTTGTAGACCAGGCTGGTCTTGAACTCACAGAGATCCACCTGCCTCTGCCTCCCGAGTGCTGGGATTAAAGGCATGTGCCACCACCGACTGGCGAGACCCATTTCTTTGTATGCTAACCAAAAGTTAATAAAAATATATTGCTAGGGTAGGGGAGAGGGAGCTGCCAGAATGAGAGGAGGAGAAGAGGAGAGGAGAGGAGGAAATGGAGGAGCAGAAATATTGAGTTGGGGGAAGAATAGAGGAGAGCAGGATAAGAGATACCATATTAGAGGGAGCCATTATAAATCTGAGGAGAGATCTGGCACTAGGGAGATTTCCAGAGATTTACAAGGATGACATGAACTGACAATCTAGGCAATGGTGAAGAGGATAACCTAAATGCCCTTCCCCTATGATGAGACTGATGACTACTTTTTATGCCATCCTAGAGCCCTCATCCAGTGTAGGGAGCTGCAGAAAACCGCACCCAAAAGATGGCGCCGGTTTCCGCCCTCCGCCAGCCCAACGGCGAGCGCTCTCTGTGGTAAACAACTCCAAATATGGTAAAGGTCATGTATCCTCTTAATTCTGCTTGGAGACAACCTATCCTGGCGTGCCACGTAGGGTTAGGTGATTGGTAGATGTAGACTATATCAGGCCCCGTCTCCCTCGGCCCGGGGCCGCCGCCGCCGCCGCCGCCGCCGCCATTATACATTGTACAAAGCAAAGAGGTTCCCGATTAAACTGTGTTTGAAGAAGATTCCTCAGTGTGGCGTCTTTCTTGCTGGTCAAGGGTGGACGCCGCAATCCAGTGGCTGATGGAAGCAGAGGCAGACACCCACAGATATACACTGAACTGAACTCTGGAACCTAGTTGCAGAGAGGGAGGAATGAAGATCAAAGGGATCTGTACCAGGCTGTGAAACCCACAGAAACAGCTGGCCTGAACAAGGGGTAACACATCGACCCCAGATACTGTCTGGGAGGCCAGTACAGGACTGATCCAGACCCCTGAACATGGATGTCAATGAGGAGGCCTCCGCACTCTAGGGGACCCTGGTAGTGGATTAGTATTTTCCCCTGGTGTAAGAAGGGACTTTGAGAGCCCATCCCACGTGAAGGGATGCACTCTTGCTCTGGACACATGGGGAAGGGCCCAGGCCCAGCCCAGGAAGATGTGGTGGACTTTGGGGAGCCCCCATTGAGGGCCCTACCCTGCCTGGGGAGTGGAGGGTGGATGGGGTGGGGGGTAGGTCGGGAGTAGGGGGAGGGGTGGGGGGAGGGGAGGGAGAGGGAGAAGGGATTGACATGTGAAGCAAGCTTGTTCCTAATTTGAACTAATAAAAAAAATTACAAAAAAATATATTGCTAGGATTTTGATACAAAGTATGTTAAACATGGACTTCTATTTGAGGAAGATAAACATCTCTTTTGTAGTCTTTATTTTATTAGTACTTTCTTTAGATCTTACCATAAAAATTCTATATGTGTTACATTAGATTAATACCTAAATATTTCATTTTTAGACAGAGTATAGCTGGCATTCTGCTTTTGGTTTTCATTTACATCCACACCAGTATGTAGACACATAGTCAGTGTTTGTGAACCTCTTAAATTTGTTTATCAATTCTGGTTCAAAAAAATGGGGGAGGGTAGCTTCCACAGCAGTTTCCATGGAGACCATGGTGCCACCTTTCTTCCTTCCTTTTGTTCATTTGTGGCCTTATGGTGCTATTGGAACTTCCAGAAGTAAGTTGATTAACAACTGTGACAACAGACGCCTCGCCTTGTTCCCAAATCTTGGGTGCAAAGCCTTCAATCTTTCATCAAATTCAATGTTAGTTGTAGTTTTTGGTAAATGCTAAGCATTGACTCTTTTCCTGAGAGTTCTGGCAAGAGTGGGTGTCAGATTTTGTTAAATGTTGTCTCTTTTTCTGTCAAAATTTTAATTTTTTAAAAATATTTTATTCAATGTCTATACATGCATATAATCTGTTTTCATCAAACCCACCCCCATTCCCTCCCCTCCAATTCCTTCCCTATCCCCCCACCACTTTCCCTTCCAACTTCATGTTCTCTCTCTCTCTCTCTCTCTCTCTCTCTCTCATACCACTGAGTCCATTTAGTGCTGCCTGTGTGTGCATGCCTGTGGGGCCGGCTCCTTTCAGGGGCCACATCCTGGATGAAAACTGACTCTCCTCTTCCCGTATCCATCAGTTAGGAGTGGGACTTCCCGAGGCCTTCCTCCACCCATGTTGGGATTTTAGCTGACATGAACTTAGGTATGCAGTCCCAGCCATTGTGAGTTCATGTGTGCAACTACCCAGTCAGGTCTGGCAAATACTGTTTGGCTGAGGACATCTACTCCCTCTGGCTCTTGCAATTTTTCTGCCCCCTATTCCTGAGCTTTGGAAGGAAGGGGTGGGTGCGATACAGATGTTCAATTTAGGGCTGAGCACTCTCAAGTCTCTTACCCTCTTCTTGTTGACTAGTTGTGGGTCTCTGTATTAATTGCCATCCCCTGCAAAACAGTCTTCTTTGATGAGGGTTGAATGAGGTACTAGTCTATGATATGAGTATAAAAACAAGAACTTAGGAGACAGTTGTTTATTATTGTGATCATTTAGCACAATAATAGAACTAGGTTCTCCTCTAGGACCTGTCTAGCCACAGGTTTTTGGCTTGGTGGTTCCAGGCATGGGTTCCATTTGTAGAGTAGGCTTTGGGTCCAATCATAAAATTGTTGGCTACGTCCATAACAATTGTGCCACTCTTGCACCAATGACCACATCTTACCAGGCTGTTCACTGTGGTAGCTCATCGAGTTCACAGTTGAGTAAGCTGGCTGAAAATTTTTCTTCCTGGGGTAGAATGCATAAAAACCATCCAGCACTATGAAAGCTAGCCAGTTGGGATGACTCTTCCAGGTCAGTACCTGCTTGAGTTCTCCTTGTCCGTGACTCAGGTATGTAAGGTCTTGAGCAACAGGGTATTACCACCAATTTCTGAGTGGTAACCAAGAGAAACGATAATAGCTTGTGATGTTTGGGGGAGCCTTAAAGGACCCTTTAAGAGATAGCCCATATCTGGTACTGATTTATTTATGCGATAGTCTTTGGTGTCTGAAAGAGGCATTGTCCTCCCATCACCAGGTAACTCCATTTAACCGCCTTTTATACATAAGTGTACATATTTATTCTAAGAAGCTTCCACAGTAGTAGGTTTCCAGGTGGCATTTTCAAAGGTCTTTAGTGTTAGTTATCCTTCCCCATACTCCCTCCTCTACCCTGCCTTCTCACCCCTCACCCATTTAACCCTTCCTGTTTCATTATCTGCCTTTCCCATCAAGTGGTTTATGTTTTACGTGTGGTCTGTAAGGACTACACTGATTGATTTTCAAGCATTGAACCAATCTTGGGTCCCTAAAATAAACTCCACTTGGTCATGTGGTATTAATCTCTTAAAGATTTCTAAAATTTGCTTACTGATATCCTGTTAAGGAGTTTTGGCATCTGTACTCCTGAAGGTTGCAGGTATTTGGATTCTATTTTTGGTTTTATATCAAGTAATACCAGCTTCATAAAATAAGTTGTAAAGTATCCCCTTCTGTTTGGGGGGAGGAATTGTATAAAGCTTATGTTAAACCACCTTTAAACATCTGGTAGAATTCTCTCCAGAGAAACTATCTGGCCTGGAAGTTTCTTCTCAGGGAGCTATTGAGCCCGGTTTACATTTGTATTTTAGTTTTGGGGCTATTAAGTGTTTTATTTTGGGTGCTTGCGGAAGTTGGAATTTTCATGGAATAGAACCATTTCCTCAAAGTTATCAAATTTATGTATGAAATCTTATTTGTTATCTGTGTGATGTCTATATCAGCTCGAGTTTTATCTTTTGGTTCATTTGTGATGGTGGCAGCCGATGCTTGCTCTCTTTCTTTGGCAGTCTTGATACAAGTTTGTCAATTTTATTGAGTTTTCCAAAGAATCTGTACCTAGAGGGCAGGGTGGTAGAGAAGGGCAAATGGAGTTGTGGATGAGGAAGCTGTTTCCATCCTTCACTCTTGGGGGCTGACGGGAAGAGTAGGCGGAGGTGTAAGAGAGATGTATGTTAGGGCAGATATTGTGACTCTATGCTCTGTCCACCTCCAGGCTACTGGAGGAATGAGCTGGAAGTCTCGAGGAAGGCAACCTATACCCTCAGTGCTTCTTAGCTTCTCTTGAAAGGGGCCCTGGATCAGGTGGGACTTGGGGTACATGGGAGGTGTTATCCAGAAACCTCAATGCACTGTGCAGAAGAAACTGAAGGATTCTGAGGCCTTTAGTTGTCCTCAGGGGATACACTCTCCCTGGCCTCATCGGGATCTCTTCATTTGCATTGTATTTGCATCATATTTACATTGAATTTGCATTGCAGGATGCTAGATCAGGAGGAAGCTTTTTGGAAAGACTTCCATTGGACATTCAGATTTGCTTTAAGTACCCAAGTGTTCTTTTTTAGTTGTGAAGATAACATGGTTTGGACAGGACCCAACTGACCAGTTGTCTTGCCTTGACCTTGGATGTGTCCACTCCTAAGTCTGTCAGGCTGTCCTGGGAGCAGGAAGGACGGGCATCGGGAGCATGGGGCCTGACTGCACAGTGGGGCCTCCCATTTAATAGAAGAACCCTGGCTATTTTCCACATAGAAATATATGAGGGGAAAGTTTCCCAGACCTTTTGGAGTTTAAACAGCTCTTGTAAAATGGCATTTTGATGAGCTGAGCATAAACGAATTGGAAACATTCAGATAACATTTCCCAAGGGCTTAGAAACCAAGGAAAAAAGTGCTTGGCAAGAGGTCTGAGGGGCTGGGCCAAGAGCCTGAAAAATGATTTGAGACGTTGTGATGAACCCAGAGTACCACCAGCTTCTCCCGACAACTACTTCAGAAAGTCCAGAGAGGAGGCCTCGAGCAGAAGGGAAAGCTACTTTCCAGGAAGTAGCAGGAGCCACTCTGAAACCATGGTCACCTGCAAGATGTTTCCCACTTGGGCTGAGTTTATTGCCAACATCTGGCTGGCTGGCCATCCATCCATCCATCCATCCATCCATCCATCCATCCGTCTGTCCTTCTGTCCATCTACCACCACCTGTCTGTCTATTCACCTATCTCCACTTTTATATACCCACTAGCCCATACATTCACCTACCACCCGTGTGGCCAGCTAGCCATTTACCCTTCCTCTCTCATTGATCACTGACCCTGTATGGCTCTGGGAGACTAGGTAACAAGGCTTACCTTTGTCCTTGCAGAAATCAGTGTGGTGGGAGAACCTTCAAAACAGTCTCGAGGCCAGTCACTGCAGGAGCCTTAAGAAGCTTGACCCTCCTCTGCAAGATCATGAAGTCAATGAACCCGCTAAAAAGCTTCTGCTGCTTCCATGTTAGACCAAGGATCCCCAAATTAAGACGTTACTTGGGATAGAGGGAAAGGAAAGGGTTGCGTTTACCCCCGAGCCCAAACCTGCTTCAGGACTTTGGTATGTTAGATACTTCATCAGTGGGGTGGTCATGTTTGCTGGGGTAGAGTTCTGTCCGATAAATATCGTATGACCCCGTGCAACCCCTACGAAAACTGTGGGGCAGGTAGTCATGTTCTCCTTCAGGTCATGGAGGATGAAGGCAAGCCAGGCTGGAAGGGGAATAACCAAGACCTGTATTTGGGGCCGTAATCTGGATCAGGTGGTGGAGCATCTTCTAAAGGGTAAGAACAGAGTCTGAGACCCACCAGTTACCAAAAAAAAAAAAAAAAAAAAAAAAGTTTAGACTGTGCTGCTGGGCCAGACAACAGAGTATTTGACCTTAATCGTAAAGAAAATTGCTGAGAATAGCAAGGTCCAGGGAGATCTTTTTTGGTATAGAAGACAGAATCTTGGAAAGGACTTGGGAGGCCTTATTTCTGATAACACCGACCCTATTCTGTCCCCAAAGGGAACTTTTATAACACAGATATTTTTCTGTCTTGGATGTAAATATACTTTGGCTCAGTCGTATATATTTAAATGGTGGAGGGCCCCGGATAAATATTTCAGCTTCTCTTCTTTGTCCATTCCTGTAACTTCTCAAAGGAATCACTTACCAGTATCCTGCACTAGTGAAGGGATTGTCTAAATGGTGTTTACTTGATGTCTTGCTTCTAAACATAGAGTCGCCACAGTATAGTGTCTGTGGATTGAGATGGGAGCTGAGAGCCCCACTGATTACCTAAATGTCCTCAAGGGGTCATTAGCCTCCTGTCTCCAAGCCTAACAAGACCCGCTATAGGAATGACATATTCCAAACATCACACTTGTCAGGCCTCTGTTTGGTACAAGGATGCTACTGTGTTTCCTGCTAAGAACACAGAGTGTTGTAGAAACTTCTCTGGCTCATTCCAAATGAGCCCTTAGAAACACACATATTACAATGCTGATCCTTGCATTTTCTCATGCTCAGAATGAAAAAAATGATGGTCATATTCCAAAGCAATAACCACTAAAACATATTCAAGAAAAATAAAATAAGTGTAGTGTTCTGAAAGGCCAACTGCAGTGATTTCTCTTCACATAGCTAATTCCTGAATGGAGGCACGAAACATATGCCACCTGCCAACTGCCATGTGGATAAAAAGCCAGAGTGTCCTTCACACCCTTGGACACCCTGCATTATCTACAAGTTTCCTGGACACAACCTGCTGAAAAGGCCACTGTGACCTGATACTTATTTCAGTCACAGCATGAGAAAGACCCCAGGGTCCTTTACTGTGTGACTGTTCCTCAAATTCTGAGGCACTGTATATCCCTGGCCAGTCTGGGACATCCAGCCATCAGCTGTTGTCATTGTCCCCAGAAGAGGTTAGGAACAAATCCAAGTGGTCACTGTCCCCAGAGGAGGCTAGGAGCAAAGCCAGGTTTCCTTTAGCATCCTCCAGCCCAAGCTCGGCTCACTTACTGTATTAGTCAGAGTTTTAGAGGAACTGAACTGATAGAATGAATCTCTCTCTCTCTAAAAAAAAAAAAGGATGTGTTAGAGTGACTTACAGGCTATGCTCCAAATAGTCCAGCAATGGCTGTCTACCAACAGAAAGTCCAAGAATCCAGTAGTTGTTCAATCCAGGAGGCTGGATGTCTTAGCTGGTGTTCAGTATATGTCAGAGTCCTGAAGAAGTAGGCTCTCACACTAGTGAAGGATTGAACAATGAGAGCCAGGACAAGCAGACAAAGAACAAAGGCTTCCTTCTTCTATGTCCTTTATATAGGTTGCTACCAGAAGGTGTAGCTCAGATTTAGGTTGTGACTACTGACCTCAAGTGTTCTGGATTTAAGGTGGGTTTTCCACTTCAAATGATCCAGTTAACTAAAAATCCCTCACAGGTGTACCCAGTGGCTTGGGTTTTCAGTTAATTCCAGATGTAGTCAAGTTGACAGCGAAGACTAGCCACCACACTCACCAAAGGAGCCCCACTCAAGACCCCAAACATCACTCCACAGTTAAGGAAACTCATGATGCAAGTTCACTTCTTTCCCAGACAGCTGTGCTCCACCCTGGTCCCATCCTATTTGTCCCTGTGAGATAGGACACAAGAGTTTGCACCAGAGGAGTTTGGGTAGCTAAGGCTCCATAGTAACCCCTCTCCTTAATCTTGTACAGAACCTCAGCCTGTGACCGAGATGCTGTTAAAGGCCCCAGGCTCTTAGAAGGAAACAAAGATCCAGACAGGGTACTTGCTCCTGGCCAAACTCTAGGAAGTGAAATTGTTGAGACTAGAATACTGGCTGCCTGGCTGCAAAGCCCATGGTGGAGCCCATATTCTTCTGACAAGAAGCCATAGACTGGGATCCTGGGACCTTCCAAATTCCCTGAGCTCTATCTCAGTTAAAGATATTCAACAATAGGGCAGATTCGGCTCCTGGAAGGAAAGCCCCACCTTCCCTGGGAGAAGCAGACATCAGAGTGAGAATGGGCAAGGTGGGCTCTGGGACTAGCTGGGAAGGGAAGACAGGGAGTTAGGGCTACACTGCCCTCATGTATCTTATTACTTTTTGGAAAATGTGCCACTGGAGAAAGGGTTCTTAGGGCTCCTTAATTGCTACTCAGAATGCTTTGAGAAAGGGAGACTTGGAGGGCCTTGAGACCACCCACCTGTCTTCCCCATCAGTGGGCTGGAAGTCTTTGGCCAACAATGACCTGATAGTCTTCACTGTCTGGAAGGGCTGGTGCTTCCTGTTCCTTGAGGCAGATGAGAGAGGCATGTGACCAGTTCCAGCCAGTCAGCTGTGGGCTGAATGGAAGAATAAATAAGCTGGAGTTTTTTCTTCTAACACAGAGTAATAAACAAGTTATCTGGGGGTTCTTCTATCAGTAAGGGTGCCTTCATGATCCCAGTGAGCAACAGAGGTCAGGGTCACAGGTAACATCATGTCCTCCAGTCCAAGGTAAGTGTGGCAGTTGGTTCTGGAGGGACAGCCAAGCCAAGAGAATTGAATATCCAAGAAAAACACTGCTCCAAGCGTTAGTATGACATCCAAATTGTCACATGGCTAGAAGGAGTCGATGTGGAATTAAAGCCTAGGTCCGTTTATTGAGTGTGCTGTCTCTGAGTAGCTTTGTGGTCACAGAATTAGAGGGCCAGCCAGCCCCAGGATAAGGAGTTTGGGAGGGCACTTGAACATACTTGGGTCTGAGACAAGGGAGGGCTTCCTCACGCCTGGAGTCCACCTTCAGCAAGTTTAAGCAGATGACAGTTTACTAACATAATGTACACCAGAGGCTGAAAGGCTTGCCAAGGTCAGGATGCAGGCAGGTTCAGTGTCTGCAGAAGGGTTTGTTCTTCACAGTCATGCATATGTCTGCATGGAAGAACAGTGTGTGTGTGTGTGTGTGTGTGTGTGTGTGTGTGTGTGTGTGTGTGTGTGTGTGTGATAGTTCTTTGGGGACTCCTTTATAATGAGATTAATCCTATCTGAGGGTCACACTCATGGCCTAATCACAATGCATTATCCTCAACTTTTGATTCCATCACCTGGGAGGTTAAGTACCTGTGCAAGAATCTTAGGACATAAACATTTGGACTATAATGATAGACATAGCATAGACCTGGTCCATTACTGATGATGCAGGGTCTGGGTAAGGATGCACTTGGATTTGTGTGCAGGAGGGGATAACATACCATTCAGACTTCACCACATCCGTTGTGCATTTTACAAAAGAAAAGGTAAACTTTGGTCCTTAAAGGCCTACTTTACAGTCATGCTCCCCAAATGTGACTCTGCTCATCTAAAACCTTGTGGGAAGGCAGCCATGGGCTCAGCAGGTCTGGCATGAAGCCTTGGGCTCTGCATTGCATCCAGGCTCTCAGGCTGGTTCAGGGCATCACTTTGTGTAGTGAGAGTTTTTATGAGCCACAGCTCCTAAGAACAGCAAGTATAGGAGACACCCAGCTCGGCCTACCTGCTCAGGGTCCCTATTGTCCATAGAGCTCAGGGTTCCTATTGTCCCTAGAGCACCATTTGGAAGCCTACAGGGCCCAAGTGACCCTGCACTTCTGTCAATAGTAATAAGTGCTAGGAGACTTTAACACCAGGCCCTACGCAAACAGCTTTCAGAGTAGGCTGGATTTTATTTGGTCTCTGAAATGTTGCCAGCTTGGCTACAGACAGGGTTGTCAGCTCCAAAAGAAGTTTCATTTTCTAACATCTTGAAACAATTAGAAGTAAAGGACCCTTTCCCACTCTTGTTGAAAGGAAGACAGTGACTTACATATCCGAATCTAAGTTATCACGATGGCTCCCAAAGTCTTTGCTTCCTGGTGCACATGCATCTTCTCCCAATTGTGCAGTCAGGCACCAAAGCAGGTGCTGCTGAGATGGGATTTTTTTTGGGGGGGTAGAATTAAATCTCAGGTAGATCTATTATCAGGAAAGGAGTTTACCTTGAGTGAGCCCGAGCTAACAGGGTGTTCACTGTGAAGCCGCCAGGCTCTTCCTTGAAAGAAATGTGTGAGGGGGACTATCTGCCATTGGGCCTGAAGATGGAAGGCGCATTATGGCAAGGGATGTGGGTGGCAGCCAACATTTTATAGTCCCTTAGGGACTTTAGTGCTACAGGACACTCATCCTGCAACCTGAATGAACTTGTCCAATTCCTTCCTTGAGATTCTAGAAAGGAAGTCTGTAGTGATATTTAGTTTGTGCTCTAATAAATAAAGCTCACCTGAAGATCAGAGTGCAAAGCTAGCCACACTAGTTAGCCAGAGAGGCCAGGCAGTGGGGGCACACACCTTTAATCCCAGCACTTGGGAGACAGTGGCAGACAGATCTCTGTTAGTTCAAGGTCACCCTGGGCTACACAAGATTGATCCAGTTTAAAAGAGAAACAGAGCCAAGCAATGGTGGCTTACACCTTTAATCCCAGTACCTGGGATCACATGCCTTTAATCCCAGCACTAGGGAGGTGGAGACAGGAGTGATATGGCTGGGCAGAGAGAGGAATATAAGGTGGGAGGAGACAGGAGCTCAGAGCATTCAGTCTGAGGTTTTGTAGAGACAACATTCTGTCTGAGACAGGATTGCCCATTTGGTCTGAGGATTTGGTAGAGATAAAAACTAGGGGCTTGCTGGGCATTGGTGATGCACGCCTTTAATCCCAGTACTCGGGAGGCAGAGGCAGATGAATCTCTGTGAGTTCGAGGCCAGCCTGGTCTCCAGAGTGAGTGCCAGGCTAGGCTCCAAAGCTACACAGAGAAACCCTGTCTCGAAACCACCCCCCTCTGAAAACAAAACAAAACAAAACAAAACAAAAAAACTAGGGGCTGACTGCCCCTGCCCTGCTTCTCTGATCTTTCAGCCTTTACCCCTATATCTGACTCAGGGTTTTTATTATTAAGGCCAGTTAGAATTTGAGCTATAGAAGTCTACTAACTCTATGCTTTGATTTCAGCCTTACAAGACTGAACAAAGACTCTAACTGTGCTGTGTCCAGATGTCTGACCTGATGAACTATATGTGACACATGGTATGGTTTTAAGTTGATAAGTGTGTGACACTTCAGTATTCACCCATATAAAACTAATACAGACACAAAGGAACTGTAATAAAGCCTCAGGGACCACGTGGCGGAACTGTGTAAGAGGATGGCAGTGTTCATCATTTATATACACTACTGTCAAAAATCATGGGCTTAGGGTTGGAGAGATGGCTCAGGGGTTAAGAGCACTGACTGTTCTTCCAGAGGTCCTGAGTTCAATTCCCGGTAATGATATGGAGGCTCACAACCATCTGTAATGGGATCTGGTGCCCTCTTCTGGCATGCACTGTATACATGATAAATAAATAAATCTTTAAAAAAAAATCATGGGCTTAGAATTGAAATTTTTTACACCTTAAAGCGAATGTTTTTCTTCATGTGTATATGTGGGGTGTGTGTGGGTGTGTGCAGGCAGTGTTTGCATGCACGTATACAAGCGTGTATACTTACATGTGTATGTGAGGTCCATGATGGACATCAGGAGTGGTTCCGTATCATTCTCCACCTGATTTATTGAGGTAGGATCTCTACTTAACCCAAAGCTCACCGGCATAGGCTAGTTTCACTAGCTAGGCTCTAGAGATCCTCTGTCCCTACTGTCCAGGCACTGCAATTACAGTTGGACCACTCTGCTCTCTTGGCATTTGAGTAGCCTCTGGGGATCTTATAGTCCTCACACTTCTGGGCAAGCATTTTGTCCACCAAGCCATCTTCCTACTCCAACGCTAATTTTATTTTAATTTGAAATTTTGTTAGGTTATGCTTATGAGGGGATATTTTAGTTAAAATTTTTATTTTAAATTATGTAGTGCATGTGCACATGAGTGTAGTTACTAAAAGAGGCCAAAAAAGGGTGTCAGATCCCCCGAAACTGGAGTTACAGGCAGCCGTGAGTCACCTGACATGGGGACTGGAAACTGAACTCTGGTCCTCTCCACGGACATAATCATAATCATTGAGCCATCTCTCCAGCCCACACCTCACCCTAAGTTTTTTTTTTTAGATGTAAAATCTGGTTGCTCTCTTTTTCTTGCAGGAAAAACAGGGCCAATGTTAAGGGAAGAACGGTTATCTTGTTAAGGTAATTACACTTGTAAAGACGGGGTCAGAGTTTTAAAGATGGTGTTTGTGCTATTCTGCTATTATCCAGGAGAAAAACACAGTATAAAAATGGTTGGCTAACCTGTCATGTGCACTCAGGGAGGTCAGGATGGGAGATGGGTGCTGATGCTGAGGTTGGGTCAGAATGCCATTGTATGTCAAACGTTGGTTCTCCTTGTGGTTAAACCTGTTTATTCTGGTTTTAAAGCAGTTGCTTGGGTGAGAGCTGTATACTAGGCATCTGTTTTCCCAGTGTATCAGGGGTAGCATTTTGCGTAGGAGCACAAAGGAAAGAAATTTTTGAGTATTTCATCACATTGTGCACCCTAGTCTTTGTAAACGAGACTCACCTTTATGATGCTGAAAATCCTTAAGGGAGGGGGTTCTAGAGCATGCATGATATGATGGGGAAGCGGTGTCCAAGTGAAGACTGACAGGAATGTGGGGCTCAATACGAGGGGGGCTGGCAGAAGCATAACTGATACCAAGGACATTTGAAAAATCCCTATGGACATCTATTTTATAAGCATACAAAATAGTACTCATAACAAAGTTCAATTGGAGTTACCCTACAGGAGATGATGCTCTTTCCTGAAGCCATAAGTCAGCAAATAAATATCCCAGTTCCAGGTGTGAGGTGTCTTCTTTCAAGTTGGTCAGAGGTGATACGATGGGGAAGGAGACCTGGAGACCTCCCAAACCACACTCTTGCCATGCTTTTGGTTGCCCACCAGAACTTGATGATACGACACGGTTGCTATGACATCACACACATTAGTCACAGGACATGGAGAACTCAAATTGCTGCTTCCTCCCTGACAGCTGGCTTTCATAGTGTCAGAAGGTTCTATGTAGGCTGCCTGGGGGAAAAGCCATCAATAGTCTCACTCAGCTACGAGTTGTGTGCCTTATAATAATGACTGGTGGGAAGGTATGCCCATGAGAGCAGTAGTGGTAGGAATGTTATTTTCTGATTGGATTTGAGACTTACTCTATAGGAGGAAACATGAATGACACTGTAAATCTGGCCAAGAACACATGGCTTGGTAATTCACAGGACTAACACTACTGTTGTTAGCATGCTTAATGGATATAGTATCAAAGTGCCTTCAAAATTTGCATCTCTCTACCCATAAATCAGTGAAGATCTCAGACCTCTTCAGAGAACCCCTCCCCCCACCAGAGGATGGCGATGAACACAGACACTCACACTGACGGTTCTTCGGTTCTGCACTTCCCCATATCAGGAGGAGGCTTAGGCTGTCGGGTGCCATGGTCTCAATCTGAAATGTCAAAGTGCAGAGAATAACTGTCTTTTCAGTATTCAGCCATAAATGGGGCATTTGTGTCGCATCCTTCCCTCTAAGCTCAGGGATCATTACAGAAAAGGGAGCAGAAAGACTGTAGCATGGTGGAACTAGGTGGTGCCAGCACTTGGGATTCAGATCCTGGAACTAAGATGCAGGACCTGCATTTGCTTCATTTTGGTCTTTCGTTCCCCTGATATCCACCCTCTCCTCTCTCTACCATGGGATGCTTCCTCTGTGCGTTGCCACTGGATGTCTGTAACTCTTTTTAAAAATTGTTTTACATGGGTTCACAATTAAGAAATCACCTCATGTCTCAGGAAGAGACTTTTGACTTTTGAACAGTGTTGCCACGGTTGAGACTATTCCTCAGATCTGAATGAATGCATTGCGCGATGACCATTAGCCTGTGAGGGCCAGAATATTATGGCTTGAATCTAGAATGCCCTCCCCAGGCTCCTGTGTTTAAATACTTGGCATCCAGCTGGTAGCACTGTTTTGGGAGTTTGTGGAGACTTTGGGACTGTGATCTAGTCAGCAGAAATAAGTTGCTGGGGGTGACCTTTGAAGGCCATATCTGCTTATGGTGTTAGCCTAAGCTCCCCCTTTCCTGTTCTACTGTGAACAAACCATATAACAAACACCTGCTGACACAGACTCCATTTCTTGAAACAGAAGCAAAATAAACCCTTCCTTCATTAAGTTGTTTTTGTCAGGTTTCCTGTCATAGCAACAAGCAAGTAACTAATGCATTGGGGAAGGAGTGAATGTGACCAGAGGACAGGGACAATGTGGAGGTGATTGCTAAGGTCTGCATTGAAGGCGGGACCCTGGAAGGCAGAGAGAAGGGACTGGGTGATGGATTGGATGCAGGTAGTCTAGAATAATCGGGTGGTCCTGATGTAGGCTTGCGGCATGTGCCCATGGATGAACCAAGGAGCAGGCAGTTCAGCAGAGAGCAGTGGTTGGGAGGATGTTGAGTAAAGTTTCAGACTAGTTAGTTTCAGCTGTCAGCTTGACACAGCTCAGAGTTATTGGGGAATTGCCTCAATCACACTGGCCTATGGATGGGTCTGTGGGAGAAATTTCTTGCTTTCTACTCGATATAGGAAAGCCCAGCCCACTATGGGCAGTATAATCCTTAGGAAGGTGTGATGGGGGTAGTCCTTCTGTGTATATGTTTGTCTTATTGGTTGATAAATAAAGCACTGTTGGCCAATAGAAAAGCAACATAGGCGGGGCTAAGAGTGGAGGAGGATTCTGGGAAATGTAGTAAGGAGCAGTTGCCATGTGATCGCCAGGAAGACAGGATGCATTCTGCTGGCATACTCAATAAGATAAGTTTATAGAATATATAGATTAATATTTATGGTTGGTAATTAAGACTGATCTAGCAGATAAGAAATCCTAGTCATTGGCTACCAACATTGTACCTAATATAAGTTTCTGTGTGTTATTTCAGGTGCCCACATAGTGGTGGAAAGATTTATCATTACACAGATGTTCTAGGTTATACAAAAAAGTTAGCTGAGAAAAAGCTAGAGAACAACCCAGTAAGCAGCATTCCTCCATGGTCTCTGCTTCAGTTCCTGCCTTGAGTTCCTGCTATCACACCCTCAATGATGGACAGTGAGGCGTAAGTATAAGCCAAATAAACCCTTTGCTCTTCCAAGTTGCTTTTGGTTATAATGTTTGCCAAAGAAACTTAAACTAAAACAGCTATGTTCCATAAAAAGTCCCAGGGAGAATCCCTCCTTGTTTCTTCTAGCTGTTGCTGGTTGCTTCTGGTCCTCCATATTACATGGCTTGTGGCTGTGTTTTGGTCTTCCCTTGGCCATCTTACCTGGATGCCTTTGTGTCTCCATTCCTTTTATAGACAGTGGACTGAAGGCTCAATCTAATCCCGTCCCGAATGGCTACACCCCAACTCATTATATCTGCAGACTCTATTTCCAAATAATACTCCGAGATTCCACATGGATATGAATTATTTTAAAATTCTTTACATTTGATTCGTGTGTGTGTGTGTGTGTGTGTGTGTGTGTGTGTGTGTGTGTGTGTGTGTATGTGTGTGTGTAGATGTGAAGATGTGAATGCAGTACCTGTGAAGACCAGAAGAGGGCACCCTGAGAGCTGGAGTAATTGGTGTTTGTGGGCAGACACATGTGGGTTCTGGGAACCGAACTCTGACCCTCTATAAGAGCAGCAGGCACTCTTAACTATTGAGCCACTTCCCTGGCTTCAGTACACCACTTGTCAACTCTGCACAGCATCCCTATAATATTCATCACAAGTCCAGTTGTATAAAGGATAGACACTGGTTGTAGAACCAGTACTGAATCTGAATGAGTGGTGTCATGCTGTCCTGAGGTTGAGATTGCCCATTTGTGTGACATAGCTCTCACATAGGCAGGCTCTGGTACATGTCAATTTTTCATATTAAGACAGGTACAAAACTGAGTGGCTATACAGTGGCCTCCAGGGAAGCAAGTCTTTTAAATTTATTTTTGAGATGGAGTCTCACTTTGTAGACCAGGCTGGCTTTGAACTCACAGATATCCACCTGCCTCTGCCTCCCAAATGCTGGGACTAGAGGTGTTCATTACCATGCCCAGGATGAAGAGAAGACTTCTGCAACCCCAGTCTTCTCCCTCTCCTGGCTCACAACCCTGGCCCATGTCTTGCAGATCCTTCACTGAGTCTAACCCCCCTGCTTTTCTAAGAGGTAAGTTTGTGGGGAGCAAACATTTGGACAGAAGCCTTCAAAGAGGAGGCTTTGGCCTCAGTCCAGCGTCCTTTAGCTTTTTCACTTTAAAAACACTAGAGGAAAACCCAGAATAGAGGTGAATCATATTCCAAAAGGCAAAATCCTATTTTGGGGTGGGGGTAGGATTTCAGAATTCCCATTCTACTAGCACCCATAAAAAAACCTGAAAGTTGCCTTAGAAATGGGAGAGGCCACCTTGATAGAGGCTAGAGACCTGGGTGCTTCGTGACTGTCATTTGTTAGTAAGAGCCCTTAGGATGCCAATGGAAACAATGACAGGAGTTGTGTCTTGCCAGGGTCAAGGCCCCGGGGAGCAGAGTTCCCGTGTCCCCTCCAGCTCTTGCTCCTGTGAACTTGGTCCCTAGGGAAGCAGAGCTACAAACAGGTGCAGGATGGAGACTATCCTTTGGAGGAACGGGAAATACCTCACAGCAAAGCCAGCCCTGGGAGAGTTCAAGTTCATTCAGTGTTTACTGCCCTTGTTCTCAAAGGCGTGCTGCTTGTTAGGCAACACAC
This sequence comes from Cricetulus griseus, assembly GCF_003668045.3. NCBI lineage: Eukaryota > Metazoa > Chordata > Mammalia > Rodentia > Cricetidae > Cricetulus > Cricetulus griseus. The sequence continues at coordinate 50,045,379 of NC_048599.1, forward strand.
ACTCACTCCCAGGACTCAAAGAGCTGAGGGCCTCTGTAGCAGTGATCATAGCTGTCTTAGTCTGTAAATGGATTCTCTCACTGAGTCCTTGTAAGGAGTCTTAACAAATCATTCGACAAATGTGCAGTTTGTTTTCCATTGCTGAAAACAAAACAAAACACAAAAACAAAAACAAAAACAAAAACACCCTCCAACCCAGAGAGGAAAGGGTTTATTTCAGTTTACTACTCTCAGGTCACACTCCATCACTGAGGAAAGTCATGACAGGATCTCAAAGGAAGAATCTGGAGGCAGAAACTGAAGCAAAGGCCATAGAGTGGCGCTGCTTACTGGCTTGCTCCTCATGGCTTGCTCAGTCTGTTTTCTTATGCATCCCAGGACCACCTGTGCAGGGGTGGCACTAGACAGTTTGTATTCCCCCACATCAATCATTGAGGAAGAGAATGCCCTGCTGATTTGCTACAGGGACATCTGATGGAAACAGTTCCTCAGTTGAGATTCCCTCTCCCCAGGTCTGTCTAGGTTTGTGTCAAGTTGACAAAAACCAAGTAGCATAACAAACGAATGTCTAGGATGCAGGATCACAGCAGCAGGGGGAGGTTCGAAGCCACTAAGGCCATCAAGAAGCCTGAGGCCAGAGTGTGACTCAATGGTATACTACGTGTTCAATGTGAAGGAGGTATAGGTCTGGTCCGCCCCTGGAAGGAAAGGGGCGGGAGATGTAGGTCAGTTGGTAGAGTGCTTGCCCAGAGTGCATGCAGCCCTCCCTGGGTTTTAGCTCTAGCACTGCATGAACTCAGAGTGGTGGTGCATGTCTACAACGCCAGCACTTGGGACATTGGGGCAGGAGGATCAGGAGTTCAAGGACATCTTTGTCTACAAAGTCAGTTCAAGGACAGGGCATGAAAAAGGAGATCCTGTCTCAAAAAGAATAGAAAAGAAAAAAAAAGGCTATTTCTGCTTATCACAAAGATGTGCAATATTTATGAAGGGTATTAGTCACCCTTGCCTTTGGAATTATCCTACTGAATTCTTCCTTCCTAGGGGATGGATACAGAGAAAGCCATGGTGAAGCTGGCTTTCCAGAGAGTCCCTGCTGTCAGATCCAGGGGATCGGAAGTTCATTTTAATTCTGTGTAAAATCTGTGGTCAAAACTGACTATTGGAGGCACATTGTGTAGGTAAGAAATTCGAACCAGAGGTGATCCAGAAAGTAGTGTTCCTTTAGCTCCACAGAGCATCAGGGGCCACCACATGGGCATCTTGTTTCCCAAGAATCAATACAAGGAAGGAGAATCGGGTACTGGTGTTGAGAGGGTATGGGGGGATGGGTTCTGCTGAGGTTCCCAGGGTCCTCAGGCTGCATGGGGCTTCTGAGGGAGGAAGAGCCCAAGAAGGAGCCAGGGGCAGGCAGCAGGAGAGTTATATGAGGGTACAGCCAGGCTGCAGTTGGGCCCAGCATGCATTGCGGTTCTTCCAGCAGCTGAGTTTGTAATTCAAAGCTTGTGCCATGTAAACATCAGATGTGGCTCTCAGGCCTCGAACAGAAAGCTTTTCACAAGTGAAGATTAGAAACGACTATCCTTAAAGGGGTGCTTGCCCACCTCCTTCTGTCCCTCCTTCAGGCATCCTTCCCAGCAACAGTGAACATCCAGCAGGGAGCTCAAACCAATCACATTGACTAGCAAAATCTGAGTTCTCTGCCCTGTGATCTGTGAGCAGGATACAACGATCACAAATTACAGAACTCCAGAGAACCACAGCATCTCTGTGTTGAGATGGGCCCAGGAGGTTAGGTCCTTCACTTCTGTGCTTTACAGAGGAGACTCTGGGGCCAGTGTGGGGCAATGGCTGAGGCAACATGGCTAGTGACTGGTGCAGACTCGGCCAAAGGGTTGCAGGGGGAGCCCCAGCTGAAGTCACCACTCTGCTAGTTACTAACTTGCATCATCTTGGGGGAATCACTTGACCTCCAAAGACTTGGTTCTCTCAGGAGCAAAATGGAAATAGTAGTGTCAATGAATAGGAGCATGTTCAGGGCTTGTACACTGCCAGAAAAACCATAGTCCTTATTTTACTCTTATTAATAAGTTCAATGCCCTTTCGCCCAAATGGTGAGTTATTCCTATTTATGAATCAAGAATGAATTGAACAAATATTTCCCAGGCCCATTCTATGTATTCACCAATTAGACCAAACACATGCTAGATCCTAGCACTCCCAATCTCCACATTGAAGCTGTGTTGAAGAGTTGGCCACGGGACCTCAGGGAACAGGAAATACCAAAGAAGAAGGCTAGGGATCATGTTCCTTGTGGTCATGGACAGTAGTCATCTCTGAAAGCAGAAAAGAGATCAGAGTACCTGCTGCATAGATTCCCATGACTACAGGGAATGAGACAGAGTTGTAGATCACAGGTGGCATGGGCCATAAAGAGAGCCCTGGATATAAAGGCACAGCTGTGCCTGTGCCTGCAGATCCATGGAAAATTCTCTTCTAATCTTGGGCCTCAGAGTCCTCCTCATCAGATGAGAGAAGTCAAGCAGATGACATCTCTCCATTGTCTCTAGTTCATGATGTCCATAAGTGGACAATCTTTGCATTACCACCAACATTGCTTATTGAAACTTTATTACTTGGCGGCCCCACTAGAGCATGTTTCAAATACTGTGTGGCTATACTATGTTTCAAATATGGCCATTCCTAGGGGACAATTGTAACACAAACTACAAAGGTGTATATATAATGTGTATGTCAATTTATTAAGGGGGTGCTATGGGAAAACAGATTCATGGATCCAGTTTCAAATTCCTTCTGTTTTGTTCAAGGGAGCTGGGGACTGACCACACAACGCTTCACGCCACCTGATCTGGTCTTCACCACCCAAGAGAGCATGTGACCTCTCTCTCTCTCTCTCTCTCTCTTTCTCTCTCTCTCTCTCTCTCTCTCTTTCTCTCTCTCCTCTTAAGTGGTCAAGTCAGCAGACAAGAAGCCATGCCCGAAGGCTGGTACCCCAAGGCTATTGGCAGAACGAGTTCCCACAACATACATTTATTTTTCTTATGGCCAGATGAGTGAGCCAACTGGGTCTCAGGGTGGTCAGGGCTCTGATGAGGATTGTTGAACTTGCTCTGCCGACCTCAGCAGGAGAATATTAGTGGACAGGGACTGAGAGAGGGCTATAGTAGGCAGGGACATGGTATGTCAAATCACTAGGAATAAGACAGTGTGGAATCAGCCTGGAAGACTTAATCACAGATGGATACCTAGAAATAGCCAGGCAGGGAGCCAGGGGATGGCTTTTTGCACTCAAGAGTGAAGACTACCCACCACCTTTATAGGCCCTAGGCGGTAAGTCCAGCCTCTTCCGTTCCAGTTTCACTGTCAGTATCGTGGGTCACTAATAGCATCGATCTCCCAGGATATTGAAAGAACCAGGTAAAGAAACTCATGAAAATACAGCATAGGGATACATAGAATAAATGCTTTGTATGTGCTTGACGTTATTTTTGAGGCTTCTATTTAAAAAGGAAGATGACCATAGTTATTTCTGCTCTGGAAAAAAAATGAAACAGGGCAATGTGTGTGAAAGTGATTTGGAAATGTAAACACACAGCCCAGTATTATTGTTGGCTATCTTTGTTTCTTTGGGCAGGTGGAGGGAACATTAAGAACATGGGGAATTTTATGTGTTGAGTTGGGAGAACAAGATAGAGGCTCACATGCTGGTCACAAGGAAAAAAAATGATCTTAAATAAAACTTGTGTTTTCCCTATAGATTTGTGGAAAGAACATAAAATCCCCCCCCCCATTAACTGGCCTTTTTGTTTAATGAAAGAAGGGGAAACTCGATTTAAAGAGCCTGTTAACCACATCAGCAGTGTGTAGGAACAATGGAGGGAAGCATTTGCGGGGGGGGGGGGGGGCTCCCCGTCTTCTTAGCCAGTTACTAAAGAATGCTAATCTCCGGCAATCCATTAGACATTTAGGAAGCATCACACTAGGTTAGTCATTGGATGTCTGTGGCTAAATAGGGCTCCACACGGTTATCTCTATCTGAGTGTGTGCTAAGGGGTGGTCCTTGATTAATGCATGCTTATAGGCTCACCAGCTAGAAAGATCCAAGCTGCATTTCCCTTGGTTTTGTTTGCAATTTCATTACACAGATGCTGATGAGATGGTTGCCAGGGGACTGAACGCCATGCTTGCTGCCCTTTGCTCCATGGAGACACAGTATTGGGGCTGAGCATTCCAGTTCTCCAATTGTATATTTGGAGCTACACCAGCTTCTCCTTGAAACTATCCAAGGATACCCTCTTAACATAAACTTAAGGTTGTTATTGCTGCAGTTACTTAAAGACCTGACGAGAAGCAGTTTAAGGGAATGAGAATTTATTCTGGTTTATAGCTTGAAGGGATCATTCCATCCTGGTTGAGAAGGCCTGGTGACAGGAGTCGCTCACTGGTCACATTGCATCCATAGTCAGGAGGTAGAGACAGATGAATGCTGGTTCTTGCTAGTTTTCTCCTTTTTATGCAGCCCAGCACCCCTGCCTGTGGGATGGGTGCTTCCTACATTTAGGGTGAATCTTCTCCCCTTATTCACCTAATCTAGAAAATGCCTTATGGATATGTCCAGAGATGTATTTATATGGTGATGTTAAATGCTATCAAGGTGACAACCAAGTTTAAACATCCTAATGAACAATAGAAGGACATTCCCACACTCGGGACCTTGTAAGGGTGTTAGAGTCCCTGGGCCAGAAGTGGAGGGCAAAGCTTCTGAATTTGTCACAGCTCAGCATGGGTTGGAACATCCGAGTTTTGGTTCCGATTCTGGCTCCTCTTGCTGGGCAGGGCTCTGCTCTTTCAGAACTTGGTGTCCTTTATTAGTGAGACTATGGTAATGACAGGGCTGTGTTTGAGAATGACTTGGCTGAATTCCATGGATGGAGGTGATAAAGACTTGAGGTAGTGTCTGGCCTATAGTTAGGGATGAGAAAGCAGGATTCAGGGTGACAGTGGTGCTTAGCATGAAGGTAGGGACACCATATTGCTGACATGTGGCCTAAAGCTTTGAAAAGGGAAGGTTGGGTAAATGATGCAGTCAACATTAGGAATACACTAAGAAAAAGAACTTTATTGAAAAGCCAAGATCTTGGATCTTGGGAGAGGGCTCAGTGGGTAAAAAATACTTACTGTGCAAGCATGAGCACCTAAGTGTAGATTCCCAGCAACTATATAAAAACCTGAGCATGGCAGCAGGTACCTGGAACCTCAGGGCTGGGTGGGGAGAGGGTAGCAGAAATAGGCCCAACTTTGGGCTTTTGATTTGTTGTGTGGGGTTACTCTCTGAAATACCATACTTTTCTCCTATTTCCTTTTCCTTCACTTCTGCCGTGTATGGGATTCTTTTTCTCTTTCTTAAGCAAGCTAAGAAAGTCGATCTGAGAGAATGTTATTGAGAATTTCTTTACCCAGATCTGGCCGATTATGCTAGGGAACACTAAGACTCATCGAGCTTTGTAACAGGAGAGAAAAGAGAAAACAATCCAACATACAGCTGCCAACACTCAAAGATTGTTTTTTGAGTCCTCACTCCTGACAGTCTCCAGTGAGTTATACAAGGCTGCAGATTTTGCCGAAGACCAGATTTCTTTCAAGCACTTCATGGAGCCTGCCCCTCCTTCTGCCAGTGCTGACTGACAATGCCATGATAATTGTTCTCTCAAGTGTCTTACTCTTCAACTTTATTATTTTCATTTTTTAATTCATTGACAACTGCCATGGCATGTGCAGCTGGGGTTCCCAGTCTCCCTTCCATGGGCTCCATGGGCTTCTGCATGGAGCACATCAGTTCTGACCCAACCCTTCAATGGCAAGCAAAGCCGTTCCTAGCGGGGGCCCTGTTTATCGTTGCTAAAGAGGGGATACAGGAGAGGGACAGAAGAGGGATTCTGTCTTAGGGAAATACTACATAGGGTAGTGTGCTACTCTGTGGGGCAAAAAGATGGAGAGGGAACCCTTGCTTCTGCAGCCATCCCTGCGTCCTTTCTGCTTTGGTATACTATCTGTCTATTAAAATGATGGGGAGATGAACCAGTGGATAAATGCAAGTATAAGGACTGCCTTTCAGATACCCAATCCCAACATGTGCTTGTCAGCTGCCTGTAATTCCAGCACTCAGAAGGTTGAGACAGGGGCTCTCTCAGTGCAAGCTGGCTAGCTGCACTAGCCCATTCACCCATCTCTGGTTTCTACTGAGAGACCTTGCCTCAGTGAATAAAGGAGAGAGCAGCCAACAAAAACATCTGATGTCAACATTGTACACACACTCATGTGCATGTACACCCTTATATACATGAATTCACACACGAGGAACTTACACACGCACACTACACACATGCACACTAAAAAGTAAAATTTACATAAATAAAACTTAAAGGACAAAGTAATGCTTGAATGTAAGAGAGCTCTGGGGGGCTCCAGGCTTGCTCTTTGCTAGTTTTCTCTTTACATAGCAAAGGGCAATACACATAGAGACATACACACACAGACATGCACACACATACACAAAGAGACATGAATACACATACACACATACACATGCAAACATACAAACATATATATGTACATATATATACACAAACACATACATAGACACATATACACACAAAACATATACATACAAACATGCACACATAAACAGACATGCATAGACACATGCACATATATACATATGCACATACAAAATCATGCACACACATACACATGCATACCAACATACACACATACAGATACAGGTACACACACATGCAAAGATATACATACACACATGCATGTACATACAAACACATACACACAAATGTATACACACAAATCCATACGCACCCAGCTTTGTCTCCCCAGCAGGAGTTAACCTGAGCAATGACTGAAAACGCCTATGCCAAATTCACACAACATAATCAGAGTCCTAAGAACAAATGGTTTCAATTCTGTGCTGTCCTCCCTGCCTCAAGATAGCTGCAGGCAGGCAGGCAGGCAGGCAGGCAGGGAGGGTGGGTTCACCCTGCAGGTTAACAATCTTTGCTGCTCGGTCCTCCCACAGTGCACAGACAAATCCACTGTTTTCCTTAGGATGACTTTACTGTCACTCTCCCTTCTGTTCAGTGTCACCTGACTTGAAGGTTGCTTTATTATGAGCCACAGGGTAAAGGTCGAAAGTACTTCATGAAATACTATCACTCACTGTGGCTTCTGATTTACCTTAATATCATTCTTTAATCCACTGTACAAAATGACGGAGACTCCATCGGTCATCCCTGAGCCTGGGCAGGGGGAACGTTGTGTCTCCTATCCAGGAGAATGGAGGTGCCTCCTCTCATATATCAAAGCTCTTCAGATGTTTTATGCCTTATCTATGAGCTGTTCAAACTAGGATGCATCACTCATTGCCCTGGATAGTGTCTGGAGAAGTACTGACCAATCCTTTAGATCCCAAAGGTTCTGTTTGCCTATAAAGTAGGGCAATAGTCTTGGTTCGGGTGGCTGTCATCCTCACCAATGTCCAGTTGAGTCAGTGTGTGTGTGTGTGTGACTGCATGTGAACACACCCATACCCACAACCACACCCACACCCACACCCACACACACCCACACAAACACAAACACACAAACCAGAACATTTGTCTGTGCATGCTCACGTAGATAGACACTAGAAGTTAACTTTGGTTTACCTTTTTTTTTATTTTTGGTTTTTCGAGACAGGGTTTCTCTGTGTAGCTTTGGAACCTATCCTGGCACTCGCTCTGTAGACAAGGCTGGCCTTGAACTCACAGAGAGCCGCCTGTCTCTGCCTCCCAAGTGCTGGGATTAAAGGTGTGCGCCACCAACGCCCGGCTGGTTTACTTTTTATAAAAACATTTTTGCTTATTTGTTCTGTGTCCATGTGGGGCATCACATGCATACTGCACTGTGTATGTGGAGATCAGAGAACAATGTGCAAAAGTCAGTTCTTTCCTTCCACTATGTGGATCCTGGGAACTGAACTCAGACTGTCAGGCTTGGTTACAGACACCTTAACCCACAGAGCCATCTCACCAGTTGTCTTATTTTTTCAGACAGGGTCTCTCACCGAATCTAGATGGGCCAGCCAGTGAGCTCTGGTGTCACTTACCCAATATATCCAGCTCAAATATATGACCAGAGTCCTGTGTTGGCTACTGAGATAGGCTCAGCATGCTAATTTATGTAAATCTCATAGCAGGCCCTGGCGGTACAAGCCTATAATCCTAGCTACTTGGGTTGCTGAGGCAGGAGGATTGCAAGTTAAAGGCCTGTCTGAAGTACAGACTGCAATCAAGATTAGACTGGGAGCTGGGCAGTGGTGTTGCACTCCTTTAATCCTAGCACTGGGGAGGCAGAGGCAGGTGGATCTCTGCCTGCCAAGGCCAGCCTGGTCTACAGAGTGAGTTCCAGCACAGCCAGAACTACACAGAAACCCTGTCTCAAGAGAGAGAGAGAGAGAGAGAGAGAGAGAGAGAGAGAGAGAGAGAGAGAGAGACAGACAGAGAGACAGAGAGAGAGAGAGAGAGAGAGACACAGAGAGAGAAACAAAATAGTATGGCTTTATTGGAGTGTATGTGACCTTATTAGAGGAAGTGTGTCACTGTGGGGGTGGGTTTTGAGGTCTCCTTTGCTCAAGCTCTGCTCAGTGTGACACACAGTTCACTTCCTGTTGCCTGTGGATCAAGACGTAGAACTCTCAGATTCTTCTCCAGCACTATGTCTGCCTGCATGCTGTCCTATCCTACCATGATGATAATGGACTAAACCTCTGAAACTGTAAGCCACCCCTATTTAATGTTTTCCTTTAAAAGAGTTGCCATGGTGTCTCTTCTCAGCAATAGAAACCCCAAATAAGACAGTAACTTAGGACCTATCTCAAACTATAAAAGAAAGCTGAGGCTATAATTCAGTGGCAGAATGCTTGCTCAGCATGCATGAGGTTGTAGGTTCAATTCCCACTACTGCTGAAAACAAAATAAAGCATTGTAAACACCACTACTATTACCACTATCAACAACAAATCAGAAGAATCCAGGAATCCCTAACTAGTCTGAGGTTACAGACAAGAAGCAAAGCTCAAGAAGGTGGAGCAGACTCTCCGAGGTCCCCTACCCAATGGAATCGGTCCTAGGCAGGGTCTAGGGTCTGCCTAGGAATTAGTCCTAGGCAGAGTCAAGGCAGGGTCTGCAGATCCAAACTGTCTGAGGCTCAATGGTCAGATAGTCAGCACTGGGCTTGGACACCATGCTTTCACAGTTATCCCAAGAACTCAGCTGTGACTGGGTCACCAACAGGGAAGAGCTGGTGGAGGAGTGTGGTGATATATTAGAGCTTGCCTGATGATTCAGAAAGCAAAGTCAGTCACAAGCTATAGAAGCCAGGTACGAGCCTTTAATCCTAGGACTCAGGATTAAGAGATAAATGGATCTCTGAATCCAAGGCCACCCAGATCTGTACAAGAGTGAGTAAGTCTAAAAGAGAATTATAGCTCACATCTTTAATCCAACATTAGGGAAGTATATAAGACTGAAGCAAGGTCTCAGAGAGAACTCGCTCTCCAGCCACACCAAGGAGAGACAGCAGTTTGAGACTTGGTGAAGAGCTCATGTGTGGATCAGCCCTTTCAGCCTGAGCTAGAGTGAGAGCTAGTGGCCAGATGCTTTGCTTTTCTGATCTTCAGCTTGAAACTTGAGTCCCAATATTAGTCTCTGGATCTTTTATTTTTGGTATTACAGAAGAGAAAGTTCTGGAGACGAGAATAGGTTTCATTTTCTTTACCCTGATTCAGTGTATAGGAGCCTGGGATTCACTTCCACATGAGGGATGTATGTGAGGCTATACTAAGCCTTGCCCCAGAATTAAATACTGTGATTAATAAAACTATTGGAACCAGAATAATTCTTATGTGGTGCACTTCCCTTTATACAGAACTCTATGGCAGTAGTTGATACACAAATCTTTGTAGGGTGACCTGGGAAGGAGGAAGGTCCAAAAATGAGCACCCATGTGCCCTCCCCTGGGATGCTGTTCCTGAGAAAACTGTGTCTGACCATTTAGGTACACTGTTTCCTGATATACACATTGAGCAACTGTAATATCTGTTTATTTTCTCCTCATCCCTCATCCCTGTGATATTGAACACTTCTAGTCTGAGCACAAAAACAAGGATTCCCTTTGTGGTTTCCTTGAGGGAGCTGGCACCATTACTGCAGATGGAGAAGGGCGATTTGACAAAAGCATTAATAACAGATTTTATACAAGAAAGTAATGTACTTGCTCATCATGACCCAAATGGCCTCTAATGTACTCCAAATCGCTTGTTTCTTTCTTCATTGCCTTTGAAGGCTGATGTTTACCACTCTGTCTTTTGAAGGAGAGGAGCTGTAACCTCAGTGTAATTCTTTCCATTGGGGATCAGTTCGGGTCCATGGATTTGGGGGACTTTAAAGTGGGTTTCTGGAATCATCCCAGCCCTTGACAGGAACATTCATGCTTACTAGCCTGCCTCTGGAATGTTCTAGATAGTAAAGAGAGGAAAGAGAGGTCTTGATGGGACAGTTGGCCTCTGTATTCAAGGGCTCTGCACACATGGATTCAACTTGTGTAAAAAATTGTGTTTGTACTGGGCAGTGACAGATTTATTTTCTCACCATTCTTTAAGCAACGTGGTACAACAGCCACTTGCACTTCTGCATCGTATTAGGTGGCATGAGTCATCTGTGTGATTTAAAGTACACAAGGGGGTATTTGTAGATTGAAAGATGACAGTCTGAGACTCTCTTGACACCAAGGTAACTTGTCCAGCTCATGGGATCATTGCCGCATATCTCTGATGAGCCACTTCTTAGTAGAGGTAGCATCGTGGTTTGGGGGACTCCCTCCACTGAGTACTGTGTAGAGCAGTGGTTAGAAACCCCATTACAGATGATTTTCATTATTGATAATCTGTCCTACAAAGGTTTTCACTAAGGGAAACCTTTTTCTGGGGTTGGCCGTTTATTGTAGAATAAACAGCAGTCTGTGAGACTGTGGGTGAATGGAACTTTCCAAAGTGTATATGAACCTTTTAAAAAGAACATTGTTTCTACTTGATGAAAATTTATGTTTGTGGTTGCTTCCCTAAAAAAAATGTTAACCTTTTAGGGTAATCAAACGGATCTGAATCCCCCACCCCCACCCGTGGAATACACATTTTGCATTCTCTGTGCATGGATTACATACATTGGACTTGAATTCCCTAAGGCTGTTTATTTAGAAGACAACTTAACTCATAGGTGTGAAACTGGGTAACCCGTGGGGGTGATTTGGACCTGTGCCATCAGGAGTTGGAGTAGTGCAGGGATGAAAGGGGCAGGACAAACTCCAGCTCTATTACCTACTGGTGGTGGGAATTATGAAGGTAACAAAATTCTGTGTATGTGTGTGCACACCCTTGTGGCTAACTTGTCCATTATTTTGGTGTTTTGTACTTTTCTTTATTTTCATTTTATGTGTGTGTGTATGTGCACCACAAGCATGCAGTACCCTTGAAGGGCAGAAGATGTCAGATCTCTTAGAACTGGAGTTACAGATGGTTGTGAGCTGCCATGTGGGTGCTGGGAGCCAATCCCAGGTCCAGTGCTCCAATCACTGAGCCATCTCTCTAGTCCATGGTTTTGTTACTCCTATGACATAGTATCCATTGGCTTGGAGCTTATCAAGTAAGTTGACTGGTCAATGAGTGCCCCAGGGTATTGCCTATTCTGCCTCTACCTTTCCAGTGTTGTGATTACAAGGCCACCACACCTAGATTTTAAAAACACTTTATATCATCTTATCTTCTTAGCCAGCACTGGGGATCAAACTTAGGTCTTAGTGCTTGCTGCATTTTGCAGCATCTTCCACTTCAACAAGCATAGTCTACATGTACTCCGGTATCCTTGTCTCAACATCAGGGATGGAGATGTTAAAATATGTATCACAGATGTGTGGGATTAACCAGGTTAGTACATTTCTCTGTGCCTGACATTGCCTGGCATGAGGCTTACACTCATCCATGCTACTCAGCAGCAGTGTTGAAGGGGCTGTGGCAATCCCTAGAGGCAGGAGAGTGGTCCACTGCTTCCTCCAGCTCATCTTCAGAGAGAAATTTCTTGGCGGGTGGGGCATGGGACTCTATGTGTACACATTTCTTCCTTTCATTATATCAGGAAAGAATTGGAGATGGTTCAAAACCAAATGGAGGAGGCAAAGGAGTTAAAGTTTTCCGTGTGGCCCGAGCCAGATTTCCTAAACATCTCTGTCTGATACTGAGAGCAGCAGCTGCTCTATTTCAGCCAGAACAGGCACTTGATTCTGCCTGGAAGATTCGATAACTGAGGAATCCGGTCTTGCTTCCTGACTCTGCTGGCAGGCTCTGGTCAGCCTCATTCTCAGCTGGGCTGGGTTTCACTCACCCTCCTGGCAGGTTCTGGTGAAACTCTCTTGCTCCCTGGAGGGTTTTGTTGGTGGTTTTTTTTTTGAGTGTGGGGTAAATCTTTCAACATGCACAGGGAAAATGTAGACTATATGATGACTCAGTTCATCTAAATAAGGGCCTCGAACATGCCAGCACTGAATATGCTCTCGTGCCTCCTCCTAAGAATCACCTCCTTCAGAAGGCAGCTGCTATTCTCACGCTCATGTTTTGGAGCCAACGCCACAGTATGTTCCCTTTGTGGTTGGTGTCTTTCAGACACTAGTCTGTGAGATTCCCCCATAAGGTGGGCAGAGCAGTTATTTCACTGACTAATAGTGTATGCCTTTTCAGTTGTTTGTTGGGGCTGTTTGGCTAGCTCCTTTTGAGAAGGGCCTGGTTATATTGTTACTCCATTGTGACATTAGACTGTCACTCTTTATCTGGTTTAGAGGTATCCTTTATGTATGTTGGATGTGAATTCTTCATTGAATATCATCTTACAGTTAACCTCTCAGCATAAGCTTTTCATTCTCAGAATGGCTTTTATTTTTTCTGAACAGACTTTCTTAATTGTGATGATACCAAATTCGGCAATTCTTTTTAAAAGGGTTATTTTGTAAGAACTAATGTGTATGTGTGTGTGTGTGTATCTGTGTGTGGGTAGACACATATGTGTGCAGGTACCTACAGGGGCTAGATGAGAGCATTGGATTTCCTGGAGCAGGAGTTGCAGACAACTGAGAGCCACCCAACAGGGGTGCTGGGAACCACACTTAGGTCTTCTGCAGGAGCCAGCTGAATCCTATCTTTAATTTGCCTCTTCATGGTTTTCTGTCCTATTGAAAGCCTTTCTCCCAGCTCAAGATTGTAGGATCACTGTTTTAGTCAGGGTTTTTTATTGCTGTGATGAAACACCACAACCAAAAGCAAGTTGGGAAAGAATGGTTTTATTTAGCTTACATTTTGCAGTCTATCAGTGAAGGAAGTCAGCATAGGAACTCAAACAGAGCAGGAACCTGGAAGCCGGAGCTGATGTAGAGGGCACAGAGAGGTTCTGATTACTGGCTTGCTCCTCATGGCTTGCTCAACCTGATTTCTTATAGAACCCGGACCACCAGCCCAAGGCTGGTCCCACCCACAATAGGCTGGGACTTCTCCCATCAATCACTAAGAAAATGCCCTATAGACTTGCCTCTAGCCTGATCTTATGGAGGCATTTTCTTCACTGAGGCTCCCTCCTCTCCAATGACTCTAGTTTGTGTCAAGTTGATGTAACACTAGACAGCACAATTACTTTCCTGAATTATGTGATGGACACTTTGTTTGCTTTGCCCCCCACTTTATGGGAACACTAATACTGGAGCTGGTTTCTGTGCATGGCATCAAGTAGGCATACAGTTCGTTTTTTCTCTATGTGGATATCTGATTGACCTCAAAACGTTTATGGGGGAAAAAATCTTCTTATCCTTTGCAATAGCTGAAGGTCTGTTTCTATTTCAGTTTTCTGTCCTGTTTTTCCTATTTGTTTACATATCCACAACAGACAGCATAATCTTAAGTGCTGTAGTTTCTTTGCAATAGAAATCTTCCAGTTTTGTCCTCCTCCAAGAAGATGTTGGCTCTTTTTATAGACTTGTACTTCTGTGTACTTTAAAGATTTAAAAAAATTTAAATGTCTGCATGGTATGTGTACATGCGCAGTACCAGCAAAGTCCAGAAGAGAGTGTCATACCCCACTAGACCTGATGTTACAGACAATTGTAAGAGCAGCAGTTGCTCTTAACTGCTGAGCCATCCTCAACCCCTGAAAAACAAATTTAAAGATCAAAATAATTTACAGCTTGTTGACTACTAATCTTGCCTTTTTGAAGGAGGGGGCAGGGGAGCTTGTGAGACCTTTATTGAGTCAAACAGTTGCCTGAAATTCTGCATTACATGAGGCCTAGGGGCTCTGGGTAGGACTGGAGGGAGGGCCTCCACCCTCATAGCCATGGGGGAGTCATAATTCATGCTGGGTGATTTAAGGTCACCCATACTCCTGTCCTTAACCCCTCACCCATTGCTCTGTAAATGAGCCTAATACACAGAGAGAACTTCCAGGGAATCTCATCTTGGTTTGTCACGGGGTCCATAGGAGGAAGGGGAAATACTGTTTACCTTTGCCTCCCAGAGAGAAGGAATTTTAACAACACTTCCACCCCCACAGTGATTAAAGGTCTGGCTCCCTAGGTGGTGCTGCTGGGAGGTGGCTGGATCTTAGGGTTCCTGGGTCACTGTGTATTTCTCAGATGATTCCTTAGTAGTTTCTAGAAGGATGGTTATAAACCCCTGAGTTTGGCTCAACCTGGCTCTTTGTGGCTATCTGTGTCAATAGGTATTTCAGACAAGGGGTAGCCTTGCCCAGCCTGTGCTATGATGCTTTGACTTTCAGCTTTCAAAGCTATGAGCCATGCATTCCTTATCCCAGGCTGCAGTGTGTTTGACAACAGTGACTCACAGGCAGGGATGGTGGTTCATACCCATAATCCTAGAGGATGAGGTAGAAGGACTGCTGTAAGCTTGAAGCCAGCCTGAGCTACACAGCAAGTTTCTATCTAATGGGGGAGGGGGCAACAAATTGATACCTTGTCTAAAACAAATAAATAATAGTTCGTTGCTATTTTATTGCAACCAATACCTATTGAAATGTAACTATACATTTTTCTCCTTTCTTATTCTCTTGTCCTGTGCTGCATTTTGTTGAAGGATGATGTCTTTTAACTAATCCTTTCAGAGATGAAGCCTGAGCTGTAAGGTGTGTTATTAATCAGGCACAGCTATTGCATTAATGTCTGCTAAAAATTAACCTGGGCTCCTGTGACCGGTCAATGACAACCATCTATTTTCCCTGCTTATGAGTCTGTGGGTCAGTTGAAATCTGGCTGCTTCTGGTTAGGCTTGGCTCCAGCTCCTGGTCAGATTTGGGCCTGTTCCATGCGTCTAGTTCTGTGAGTTGCAGGCCCTTGGAGCAAATGTTTTTTTTAATAGCAAATCATGGGCGCTCAAGAGGCTGAGCCAAATTGTGCAAACAAACCCCAAGTTGTTGATGACTCAATGATGGCTGAAGGAAGTCACAGAGCCAATCCAGGAGGCACTGGTAGGTGCCACAGCAGAAGGAAGGAGTAGATACAAGAATCCAATTTATTATGATATAACTGTAAATACCTTTTAGTTTTCCAGAAAAATTTTATCAGTTTCATACATATATTTAATGTCATAAGATCATATGCACCCCATTGCCCTCTCTTAACCCCTCCCACTCTTGTTGGTCACCTTCTGTTTCCAACTTGTTCCCCTCCTGCTTCCACGTCTTTCTTAAATGCAGGTCTTGTAGGTTGACACAGAGGCTGTGTGTCCGTGATTGCAATGGTCATATCCTATCCAGGACTATTTCATAGCCCTCCACATCCTCCTACTCATAGTCTTTCTGTGCATGCAACAGTCACTTATTCTAGGCACTTTGACCAACTAGGAGTCTCTGCATTGGTTGCCACCCTCTGCAAAAAGAAGCTTCCCTGGTCCAGGCTGAGAGTAGCACTCTGTCTGTGGAAATACATATCCATATTGAAAGGGCAGTTTTGGTTCATGTTCCATTTAGCAATATATCAGTAGTAAATGCTCCCCTATGGCCTTGGATTTCCCCGGTGATAAACTTTTGACTAGATTTCTAGTACCACCCTCCCAGGGAGCAGGCTTCAAACCTGATCAGATGTGGCAAGTCATCATGCCACTATAGTGGGTACATCTTGCCTGACGGGTCAGTATTAGAGCACACAGGGCCAATGGCTATTTAAGCCTGCTAATGACTTTTCTTTCCCAGCGGCCTGCATAGCACCTTCTGCACCAACTCTTCTCCAGCTTGATTCTTCAGTATCCTGTATATAAAGTGTGTGGTGTCTTTAACAATCAGTGTTAGATTTTTGCTTAAATTAGAAATAAAGAAGAAGAGGAAGCGCAGGATGAGACATAAGATGAGACATATTAGACATATTAACCAGTTTATTATAGGCCTGGCAGAGTAGAGGGACTAAGAAAGAAGGGAAACAGGGTAAATGGCTGACCGTCATGGCCATTCGCCATAGAGAGAGAGAGCGTAAAGAGACAAAGAGAAGAGAAGAGCAGAAGCAGAGAGAAGAGTAGAGAGAGTGTAAATGGGCAGGGGTCTGTCTTTTAAAGGGGTCCTTTGCACCTGTGTGCAGACTTAGTTCCCATGGAACCCTGGGCTGGCCCGGGCACTGCCTGTTCTGCCAGGTAACGGGGGCAGGCCAGCAAAATGCCTGAAACTTTCAATCCCACCTTTACTTATTATTTTAAAAAAGGTGGGTGTTAGACATGGCAGATTAAGGAATAAGGGCATCGAATTCTCAAGACTGCTACCTGCTGAGGTGGAGGTCGTTGACCATCTTTGGCGGACCTGAGAAGGTTGGGGTGCTCCCACGTCCTGGGGTAGCTGATTGTTTCATCGCAGTCCAGGCTGTACAGAACTCCCTGGCGCCTCTTAGACATGGCAAGATGTTGGCAGAGCAGAGGAGAAGGTTAAGTTTAGAAAATTTTTTTTCTTGGGTCCTGTCATTTGAGGGGACGATTGTAAGATGAGGGAGGGATTCCTGAGGAGTCCCAACATGAGGGAAGGGAGTCCTGGGACCAGGGAAAGATTGAATAACTGGAGTGAATCTGACCTGTTTGTTTGGATCCAATTCAGTTCCCTGGAACTTACAAGAATCCTTAGAGTTTGTAGAAACATAAGTATTAGACACATTAGCAGCATATTAATGTTAGAAGCAACTTGGCTGAAAGCATTAACATTTTAAAATTGACACTTTTTTTTAGGACAATGAAAAGCATCTTAATCTTGACCTTGTAGTTATGATGGTATAGTGGTATTGTAGAACTTTACTATCAACAGTAGCATGAAAAATAGAGAAATCCGGAACATATTTCATTCTTTTTAATGTCTCAACTCACTTTATTATCACTTAAGCCTTTTTATCCTCAGACCTTCATAACTTTAATTCATACACCTTACATTACCATCTTAGACCTTCCATTTTCAGACCTTTATACCTTCCATTCTCAGACCTTCATAACTTGCATTTATCCATTGTGTTAGATCTTTTCGTCCTCAGACCTTTGTACCTTATGTTCTCAGACATTCATAACCTCCATTTATCCACCGTGTTAGACCTTTCCATCCTCAGACCTTTGTCTTAGACCTTCCATCCTCAGACCTTTATATCTTACATTCCCAGACCTTCATACACCTTACACTTTCCTATCTTCACATAGATAAACCCCAAAATACCTGTTCCTGAAATCTGTTTTGGTTTAAGTTGGCAAGACTACCAGTCATCAAAAGTATCAGAGTTCTTGGGAAGGATAAGATTTTATCTGAATTAATAATTAAAGAATAACAGAGACTTGCCAGCAGCCTGTATGGACAGCCAGCCCCAAGGTCCTCCATCCATAGTAGGGGGCTGCAGGACACCTGCCTTCTTGATGATAGCATGTGACCTGTGGATTACAGACTACAGGAAGGCTTGCCTATCGTTGGCCCAAGCAACTTGGGGAAAGTTGATTCCACTGTCCTCTTGTCCAAGGTCTGGAGTACTTTGTAGCAATTGAGGTGAAGGGCAGGGTGGCTCAGTGACTAGCATTGTCACTGACTCAAGATGAAGTTTCTTTAGCGCCCATCAGTCTTCTTGGAGGAAATGGGGTGGGGCCAGCAGCTGGCCTATCTCTCTGTTATAGAAAGCTTTTTAACAAAACATTTTAAATGCCATGTTCTCTAGATCTCTGAGCATTTGAGGACTGTCTGTCTGTTTAGTATCTCAGCAGTTAAAAATTTGCCTTTAGTTACAGAAAAATCCCTTTTTGTAATAAAAACGCTATACCTTTGTAAACGGCTTACAGGATGAGCTGAGTGGTATAAATATTTTGTTAATTTGAAATAGACCTTTATGATTTTAAATTTTCATCATCATTTAAAGATACATGAGTTAAATTTAAGTTGTATAGAGTTAGCTTATATTTTAAGTATAGTTAAATTAGACCTTTATGACTTTAAATGTTTACCATTATTTAAAGATACATAGCAATTTAGAAATATGAGACATAGAACAGTTTAAGTTGCATATAGAGTTTGATAAGTATAAAGTTAAATTTAAATTACATGTACAGAGACAAGCAGGACTGGATAAGAGTAAAAGGGGGAATCAGAATGTAATCTCTGATTCGTACATTGTAGCAAACAGACAGGAGATTTAAAGGGACAGAGTAGACTTAAACAGAGGACCCTGGAAAGACACAGTATTCCATAAATGAGCCATGAGCAACAGGGCCAGTGAAAGAAGAAATCACAGAAAAAGAAAAATAAAAAGCAAAAAAGAACCTGACAGAAAGCAAAGGTCCAGGAGCCAGGTTTGCTGGCATAGGCCTCTGGAGCGGGTGTGCCTACTGGTAGGTCACATGGCCAAGATTTCGGGCCCCCAGGTCAGACCACATGGCCAAGATGGCAGCAACCATAAGCCGCTTTTTTTTTTTTTTTGTCTGTTTACCTGCCTGTTGGCTGCAACCAGAAAGGTTCTATGCATTTCCCATGGGTAAGGCAAGTGGAAAAATGGGCAAAAGCTCCTCTCTGGATGCCTGGCTCCGAAGGGGACACAGCTGTCCTGAAACTGAAAAGGACCCAGGGTCCAAACTGAAAAAGCAAAAAAGCACCGCTCCTGGAGTGGGATTCCGAACCTGACCCACGAGAAATTCAAGGGATATCTTACCAGATTGTAGCAAACAGGCAGATGAGTGGGTTCCAAAGATGGTTAGTTGGAAAAGCGGCGAGTTGAAGTGTACAGAGTTCTGGCATCTCAGGCCACTGCAGACAGGAGGGAGTGCCAGGAAAAACTGAGATGGAAAGTGGGTTATGAGTTCAGATTCTAGGATCCCCGAAATTTCCCGCACCCCTGGTGGGAGAGGTTTCGGGGAGAGCCTAAACTGAGTTGGGCACCAAATGTTAGATTTTTGCTTAAATTAGAAATAAAGAAGAGGAAATGCAGGATGAGACATAAGATGAGACATATTAGACATATTAACCGGTTTATTATAGGCCTGGCAGAGTAGAGGGACTAAGAAAGAGGAGAAACAGGGTTAATGGCTGACCGTCATGGCCATTCTCCATAGAGAGAGAGAGAGAGCGTAAAGAGACAAAGAGAAGAGAAGAGCAGAAGCAGAGAGAAGAGTAGAGAGAGCATAAATGGGCAGGGGTCTGTCTTTTAAAGGGGTCCTTTGCACCTGCATGCAGACTTAGTTCCCATGGAACCCTGGGCTGACCAGGGTACTGTTCTGCCAGGTAACAGGGGCAGGCCAGTATAATGCCTGAACCTTTCAATCAGGTCTTACTGTGTAGAGGGATTTTTCCTTGGGCTGCCAGCTCACAAAAAATGACACTGAGATTTATTATCAATTATGAAAGCTTGGCCTATAGCTTAGGCTTGTCCCAGTAGCTCTTATAACTTAAACTAACCAGTTTCTATTCATCTACATATTGCCATGTGACTGGTGACTTTTACCTCTCCTCCTGCAAGTCTTGCTCTCTCTGCATCTGGCTGGTGACTCCTCCTTCCTTCTTCCCAGAACCCTCGGTCTCAAGAGCTACCATCAAACCTCTTCCTACCTAGCTAATGGCCATTCATCTCTTTATTAAACCAATCACAGAGACACATCTTAACACAGTGTAAAGGAATATTTCATAACATTACCATCTAGTTCTCTGGTGGATAATCAAAAGCAATGACAATAGGCTGTATTGTTTGGGCAGCCTCTGGAATCTCCCTGGCTTACAACTCATAGAGAGGTAACCCTCATGTAAGAACTGGGTTTTTTGTTTGTGTTTGAGACAGGGTCTCACTCTGTAGCTCTGGCTGTCCTGGAACTCACTATGTAGACCTGGTTGGCCTTGAACTCACAGAGATCAGCTTACCTCTGCCTCCTGAGTGTTGGGATAAAGGTGTGTGCCACTATATGCACACTGATATGGTTTTTGTCTTTCCTCCCCTCCCCTTCCCTACTCACCCTTCCCTACCTCTCCCTCTCTCCTCTCCTCTCCCTTTGGAAGTATTATTTTACTTATTTATTTTTTGAGGCTGTGTCTCCATCTGTGCAGAACTCACTATGTAGCCTAGGCTGGCCTTGAAGTCAAGATAGTATTTTTGTCTCAGGCTTCCCAAATGCTGGAATGACAGGCAAGAGTTAGCACGCTTACCTCCTGGGCAGTTTTACTTGTGCTTCTAAAGTTTTTTTTTTTTTTTCACTTTTAAATGGAAAATTCCTGTGTATTATAAAAATGTGTATCTATGATTTGTATCCAATTAGTTACAACTGTTCTTGAGTTTTCTTCTGAATACTGCCCCTGGACCACTGATTTTCCACGTATGAGTTTGATGCTTTTCCCCCGAGGACTATTTTCTTTAAATACTTGCGTGTTTGTGGGTATGCCTTGCAGTTTTGCACTAGAGGTTACTTGGTGCTGTTTCCTGTTTTCCGGTCTGGTGACTGGTGAGGCTTGTGGTCAACATCCCTCAGTGGATATGGCTCTGCATCCATCCGGCTTGCCTCACGGAACCCTGTAGCTCTGGCCCCTGTGCGCGCCCCCTTCTGGCTGGCTATCGAGCATGGGTAAGGGTTGTTCTCCACAAAGTTTGCTTTGCTGTCCTCTATAGAGATGTAGGGTGAAAGAGGTCAGCCGGTCATAATGCTCTGCGGGGAGGGAAGGAAGGAATGGGGGGGGGTCTTGGGATAAATTTTAAAAGAGACGACGTGAGAGCCAGGACAAGAAGATGAGGAATGGGGGAGGGGGCTAGACCCTGAAAGAACTGATGTTCCTTCTTGCAGCATTGGCCTGGTTCGGGCAGAGTTTCTGATGAGATTTACCCTTCTTTCTCTGCTCTCCAGCTCTCCTGTGCGCGGGCTGAACGCAGCTCCTGGCCCTGGCCTCTGCTCTTTGCCGACCTTAAGCACGCTTTTTATGGCTGCCCTCTGCACTGAATGTGTTCTTCTCTTCCCCCTACACATTTCCTCGTTGTGAGAGGCCCCCTTGTAACAGTCTGTAAAGTACCTTTCTTTGAAGGAAGAACAAGGAATTCTGTTCGTTGCAAGAGGTGTCACTTGGGGTGTCAAACATTCGCGGGGTGCTGTTATGTGCTGGGTACTCAGTGGGGAGAGCTGGGCCGCTATAAAATCTGCGAAGATTCCGACTTTTGAAGGCTCTTTATCTGTTAAGAGAGACTTTCTCTGAGGAATTACAGTATGAACTAGATGGGGGGCGTCTCCCCTGGTAGGTGCTTGCTAAGGTGGGGAGGTCTTAACTGAGTTGGAAAGGTAGTAGTAGAATTAATTAATTAGCTAATTAATTATATAATTATCCAAGTTATGGTGGCACACGCTTTTAATCTCAACACTTGGGAGGCAGAGGCAGGTGGATCTCTGAGTTGAAAACCAACCTGGTCTACGGAGTAAGTTCCAGGTCAGCCAGGGCTACATAGAAAGACCCTGTCTCAAAAACAAACAAGGGCAAAAACAAAGAAAAAACAATTATTATATAATTATGAATTAATGATGGACTATTAGACTGGAATTGTGAGCTGAATAAATCCACTCCACTTTTAAGTAGCTTTCGTCAGGGTATTTTATCACATCTTTGGGAAGGGAGACGACAATGACTACGACACTGGTAGTTTTTATGCTTTCCCGTTGGCTTCCAGTGCGCTTGCGCTTGCACGTGCTCACTGAAGCACTTTTTGCAGCGAGTGCTTTAGAATCTGTCAGCTCATGGTAATCCTACTATCCGCTATCTGCTGATAATCCTCAACTGAGAGGGCCACGGATGACTCATGCTTCCTTTTAACTTGAAAAGTTGGGAGTGGGGCTGGCACCGATCTTATCACCACTGGGCTCTGGTGGAGGTCCTAACTTCCGGTGCAGCCTTGTTACTATGAACTTCTGTGGTGACCCACACTTCCCAAGTGGTCTCCTGTGGCACCTTGCAAGGACAAAGGGGCTTCATGCTTCGTGGAATCTGGAAGTTCTAGCCCCCTATTCAGCCTTCTGAGATGGGATGGGGCACCTCCTGGTAGCCTGTGAGACTGGGCTCCCACTCAGCCTTTGCTGGTGTGGGTAGCAACTAGACCACAGCTTCTTTACGGCATTTGGCTGAAGTGGTGTGACTGTGGTTAGTCTGTCTTCCTAGGCTGTCTTCTCCTGGTCCTGTGGTTGTCGAGAGCAGGCTTTCACTATCTGTCTTTGTGTATGTTCTAGTTTCATGTCTGTGGATGCAGTAAAACATCCCAGCAAAAAGCAACTTAAATGGGAAAGAGTTTATTTGTCTTAAAATTCCAACTAACTGTCCAGCTCGTCACTGCAGAGGAATCAAGGTAGGAACTCAAGGCAGCTGGTCTTATCACATCTAAAACTAGAGAGAGAATAAATGCCTGCACACTCGGTTGCTTTCTTGTGCTCAGCTTGATTTATTCATTCTTATACAGTTCAGGACCCCTGCCTAGGGAATGGTGCTACCCACAGTGGGCTGGACCTTCCCACATCAGTTAACTTAATTAAGATGATCCTTCACTGACAGGCTCACAGGAAAATGTAATGAAAACAATCTTTTTGTTGAACTCTCATCCCAGGTAATTCTAGGTTGTGTCAAGTTGACAATTAAGCTAACCGCTGTAGTGTCCATTGGTGCCTCTGGGTTGCTGGCTTCTTCAGCCCCAAATCTGGGTCATATAAGGTGAAAAGTGAACTCTGAACTTAATGTTGCTTGGTGACTTGAGTTCTAAATTAAATGTTCTGTGCTTTTCTACTAACTTGGGACAGATTCCACCCAAGTACACCATGAATTTTACAAACATGACAAATATCAAAGGAAAAAACAAATAAATAAAATCGTCACTGAGGAGGCCGTATACTATATACCAGCTGCCAGTAATAGTGGTTTTTACAACTGACTGGCTCCTATGAGCCAACCTGACCTTTAGAACTCCCATTATAATGAGATTAGTATCTGAACCTCTTACCCAGCACAGCTACTATTTCTACACCAACTGATTTCTATCAGGAAATCTCCTCCTGACAGTTATTACAGAAGCACACCCAGTGAATTCAGAAAACACGATTGCCAGCTTTGAGTCACTGGGCAGTGGGGAGGAGTGATTCTGCAGTAATGGTGCTCGCAGCGGGTGTGAGAAGGAAGGAGTTGCTTGAAGGGTGGGAGATAAGAAGTCTCTTGGAGCTCAGAATTCACTGCCTGGTCGGAGTGAGATGGAGGAGAGTAATGGTCTCCAGGCGGTGGGGCAGAAGGGGACAAGGACATGGAGATGCAATGGAAGGTAGTGCCTGTCAGAGAAAAGTGTGACAGAGACTCCAGAAACAGTCTCAGCTGAGATTGTGGGGGTGCTGGTGGGGTGGAGGGACCAGCATGCACAGACGCCGTGGCTGCTGATGGAGAGAGGATATGGGCAGTGCTAGAAGACACAGCTGGGCGTTCGGGTGGAGACAGAGCACAAAAGATTTGGGGTCATGAAGTGAGTGAAAGGAATCATGAAAAGTTCTTTGAAGACAAAGTGATTTTTGAGTGGAAAATGCTGTTTAGGCTTTATTTTGTAGCCTTGAAATAAAAGTGGAAAGCAGGACCGGGGATTTAAAACCACCATGGAGACACATTTCTGGATGTATCTGGGAAGATGTTTCCAGAAAGGTTTAACTGAGGAGGGTTGGTCCATCCTGAGTGTGGGTGGCACCATCCTATGAGCTGGGACAAATAAAATAAAAAAAAAAAAAAAGGAGAAAGCCAGCCGAGCACACCATTCATCTCTTTCTTTCCTTGACTGCAGAATGCCATCCTGTGTCACACCAGACCTTCCATGCCATGGTGAACTGACTGTATTCCTTCTCAGGCTGTGGGTGTAAACAAACCGCCCTCCCTTAAATTGCCTTTGATGGGGTATTTTGTCACTGTGATGAGAAAGGACCTAAGGCAGAGTCTGCTTGAGATTTCTGAATGGATCAAAGTGGAAGCGTTCCAGCCTATCACCATCCTTTCAGAGGAAATGAGAAAGTGCAGTTTTATTATTTACCTGTTTTAATGGACTTTTCTGGGTATGGGGATCTTAGGAAAGCCCTGCTCATCCTCACACAGTCAGGGTTACTCATTCAGAGATACCTCTAGAGACCGACTGTGGGTTCAGCTGAGCAGGTGGGTTCTCCATGGTTATCCAGAGTGGCCTGTATGTAGATGATGGGGGATGTCCTTCTGTATATATGTTTCTCTTATTGGTTTAATGGAACATTGATTGGCCAGGAGCCAGGCAGGAAGTATAGGTGGGCTACCAGACAAGAATTCTGGGGAGAGGAGATGGAGAGCTGAAAGAGAGATACCATGTAGCTGAAAAAAAAAGAGTAACATTCTGGAACATTCTCTGGTAAGCCAAAACCACATGGAGATACATAGTTTAATAGTAATGGGTTAATAATTAAGAGAGCTAGCCATTGGTCAGTTTATGATTATTATAAGTCTCTGTGTGTTTATTTGGGGTTAAACGACTGTGGGACCAGGCAGGAAAGAAACTCCATCTACATAGCCAGGCATGTCCCAGATGGAACTTATGCCAAGCAGGGATTATCCAGTTGAAAGCCAGTCCATTCCATTGTAGATTCAGTGTATTCATAGTTAGGATGGTATTTTTCTGCCATGGGGAGGGAACTGAGATGGAGTGTTCTCTGTCTTTTTCCCCTTCTCTCTTATGTCCCACTGGAGCTGATTAAATACCAGCAGCAATGAAAATGACAGCCATGTCCTAGATACCGGCAGCATTTTAGATGAATGTGCATACACATTCTCGTTGGTGACCCTAGCAGTAGGTTGCATTATACACACACTTAATAGACAGGTAAACTTGAGTCCCAGAAAGGTCAAGAACTTGCCTAAATTTGTAGGCTGACACCTAAATTAGCTTGAGATTTGTCTCTCTCTGCATTCCGACTGCAGAGAATGTGGCCAGCTGGTGCATGCTCCAACGGCCATACTTTCCCTCCCGATGAGCCACACCCCTGTGAAGATTCAGGGACCACTAGCTTTGTCTGCCCACAATAGTTCCAGAAGACATCCTCACATGAACACAAATCATTTTTGAAAAAAATTATTTTTAATTTTAATTATGTGTATGCACTCGTGTGAGTGTGGGTTTGTGCACAGTTGGGATGCTTGTAGGGGCTAGAGGTGGGGTGTGAGGCCACCCAGTGTGGGTGCTGGGAACTGAACCCTCATCCTCTGAAAAAGCACTATGTGCCCTTTGCCCATTAACTGCATCCTTAGCCTGGTGCTTTGTTCCAGAGCCACCTTCCTGCTTTTAAATAGATTGTCATAGACTGGACATCCTCATCTCCAGGGAAATGTAAAGAGAAGCCCAGAGAAAAGACCAACAAAAGACCAGAAGTTACCATGTGTGTGAAGACATTTTTCAGGGTGTGGGGGAAGAGAAGGGTTAGCAGTGGAAGGAAGGTTGAACCCTCACAGTGCTTGACAAGTTGAGGCCTCAGCAGGTTAGGGAGGCCCTGCTGCCTGGAGACTCCCTCCCAGGACTGCGTGCATTCATCCCAAGCATCTTCTGAAGGGAGAGCAACGGACCTCTTCCACAGATGTAGCACAGGTTGCTTTTCTGTCTTCTGTAAGCCAAAGCCAACCCCTACCTGCTCAGCTATGAAAATGCCCTGAATGCTTTCCATAGAAACAACCTGCAGTTCCCCATAAGCAAATCTAGCTCATGTCCCTTGAGGCCAACTGTGGAGATCAACATTGCCTTGCAGGTCCACAGCTGTTTTCTTTGGCTCCCTGCCACAGTACCCTAACTCCAGGGCCTGGGGCCTCCCAGTGAAAGCTGTTGCTAGCTGTGACATCTTAAAGGTAATTCATGTGTCTCAGGGGCCAAGACTACCTGCAGATCCTATAGCTTGGCTTTTTGTCTGAGACTCAAGTTGTAGCAGCCTCTCTTGGGCTTTTGGAGGACAGTTTAGGAAGAGGCAGCCTGTGGTGCCAAGGGATTAAGAATGACAGCTCCTGGAACTGTCAGGACTCTGTTTTGAGTGCTGGCTTTGCATTGCACTGTTGAGTGACAGCAGGAAAGCCCAGCTCCTGGGTATCAGGAGAACTACATGGTCCTCTAGAAACTTCAGACTTGAGAGTTTTAACTGACAATGCAGGGCTGGAGGAGGAAGAGCTACCAACAGTATTGGTCAAGATAAGATCAAGCTGTGGTGGTCTGGCTGCAAAGCTATGCTTTGTTCCCAACTGGAATGCGACAGTTGCAAAATTGGGGTGCATCTGCAGCTACCACAAGGCTGGTAGCTCTTCCTCTGTGAGGGTGAGGCAAGCAGAGTGGTCCCTTACTGCTCTGAGAGAGGGTGTGTGTGTGTGTGTGTGGGGGTTACAGGGTGTATTTTTTTTATTTATCATGTGTGCATGTGAACACATCTGGAGATGGGAGGTTGACATTAGGTGTCTTTCTCAATCACTCTTCGCCTTATTTTTCAGACAGGGTCTCTCACTGAACCTGGAGATAACTAATTTGTCTAGACTGACTGGCCAGTGAGCTCTAGGAGTCCTGCCTCTGTCTCCCCAGCACTGAGATGACAAATGTGTGCCTGGCTCCTCCCCAACCTACAGGTTCTACAAGTCCTTTTGCTTGCATAGGTATAAATTTACCAACCCAGCCATCTCCATGGCCTCAGCCATCAGGCTTTGAATGTACTACCTGTTTCCCTGTCTTTCCCCACAGGGGCCCTGGTGGCTTCCATCCTCCTGTGGGCATTTCTTCTTACTGCTGGTGATCCTTTCAGGGTTAAGTTTTCAGTTGTAAGTTACGGCCTTTTAGTCATTGGTTTATACTCACCAAATATTAGTGCGTGTGTTGGGGGCAAAAAAACAAACAAACAAACAAAAGAACAGTGTGTCCAAGGAAGCATTCTCAGTGCCATGCCTTCTGTCGTCCTGATGTATAGCTTCAACTCTCCAGTGTGCAGGCAGGTGTACATAGGACATAAGGAAACTTTGAATGAGGGGAAAGAAGAAAGGGCCAAACAGGGTGATGAGAGCATAGGAGCATGGGAATATCACTGTTATCCCATAAGTCAGAAGGCTGAGGCAGGAGGATTACAAGTTTGAGTCTGCTGGTAAGTAGTGTATTCAAGACCAGTTAGAGTTGTTTAGCAACCAGAGAGAAAGAGAAGGGGGTAGGGAAGGAGGAGAGGAGGAGAAGAGAGGAAAGAACAGAGAGAGAGAGAGAGAGAGAGAGAGAGAGAGAGAGAGAGAGAGAGAGAGAGAGAGCATTACAACAGAAATGAAATACAGTGGTTGTACACACCCACCATAGAGTTGAACCTCCAAGACTGAGACAAAATAAACCTTTTGTCTTTACAAGTTGATTATCTCAGGTGTTTTGTTGTTGCATCAGGAAACTGACTACAGACAGGTCTTTCAGGCCTATCACGACCTGCTCAGATTCACAGATGAGGCCACTAGACCCTGAGATCTCAAGCATGTGCATCATCATGAACCCAAGATCACAAGGTTCAGTTTAGAGGCAACAGCAGTGCTAACAACAGAGGCATTTCTGAAGGGCAGCAAGTGTGTGGGTTCACTGTTCTGACCTACCTCTGCTGTCAGAAACACCAGGCAAAGTAGGCAGCACCCAGCCTTGAGATACAGTGGGCCTCAGGACATGCTACCCCCAACAAGCCACCCTTAGCATCTAGAACCTGTCATTTCTTATTGCCTTGGCTGACATTACTGCCTGAAGTGTCTTAATCTTGTCATTGTCATAAGTGTCCCCTCCCAAATCCTTATAAAATTGCTACGACCCCTTCTCCAGAGACTGGCCCTACACAGCGTCCTAGCACTTCCCTGGCAACCTTCTTCCTTCTTGGGGTAAGACAGATAATTCTGTCACCTATGTTCTAGCCTCCACCTCTAGCCTCTCCCTGTAGGAGAGAAATGGGCCTTCCTGAGTGTTCTGACCTCTGTGCTGTTGGGAATCTATAGTCAACAAAACTCCTGGGTGTTATTCCCTAAGATTTCAACTTTGCAGGGTCTGCAAATCTTCCCCTCATTGTAGCTGTTTACCTATTGTGAGAGGCGATACCCCAGTGTGCAGGGTGGGTTCTCTATGTCCAGGGCATCTAGACTTGTAGCAGAGTTTTGTGTGTCTTAAGTGGTGACAAGAATGGTTAACAGAGGTGAATACACTCACATCCCAGTTCCTGGGGCAGCAAGCTGCTTCACATATAGTGCTAAGTATTATTGTGTTCTCTAGCCCCAGGGCCAACATGTAGAGTGTTAGGGGCTGGATTGTGTGCCTCTAGAATGTATGTGTTGACTCAACCCTCATTAACTCATGATGTCACATACTTTGGAGTCTGAGTCTTCATGGAGATAATTGAGTTTTAATGAGGTCTGAAATGATGAGCACCCTTATAGAAAGGGACAATTTGGACCACTTTGTGGTGACGAAGACAGAGATGAGGGTGATATACCAATGAGACTAGGGATGCCAGGAAGTGCCAGCAGGCAAGCTGCCAAATCCAGGAGGGAGTATGAACAGCCTTGCTCTCACAGCCTCCGGGTTTGTCTTTGATATTCATCTTACAGAGCTGTGGGACAATAAATTCATGTTGTTCAAGCCATTCGGCTATAGCAAAGATAGCAAACAAATAAGCACAGCCTATAGTCTGAGTAAATAGTTGAAAGTATTTTCTGTGTCTTTGACCCAGGTTTCTTCCTCTGTATCTATTATTCATAGGTCCAGTCTTTTCATAGTGTCCCAGATGTCCTAAATGTTTTGTGCCTGGACTTTTTATTTTTAAACATTTAACGTTTTCTTTGAATGAGCTATCCATTTCTTGTCTTCAAAACCTGAATTTCTTTCTTCCATGTTTCTTGATCTGTTTTTGAGGTTTTCCTCTGAGGTTTTTGCTTGATACCCTGAGTTTTTCATTTCCAGTTTTTAGTTTGGGTTTTCTTTAGTAATTCTATTTCTTTGTTAAATTCTTCTTTTGTGTCTTGAATTGCTTTCATTCTTTCATTCACCCTTCATGTTTTTATGGTCTTTATTAAAGTATACCCTCTTTTAAGTCTCTGAATACACACACACACACACACACACACACACACACACACACACACACACACACACAATACACACACAAACATATATATGTATATATATTTGATATTTTGAAATCTTTGTCTTGTGATTCAATAAAATTGGTTTTCCCAGGGCCTACTTCAATAGGGTTGTGGCTTCTGGAGGAAGCACAGAGTCTTGACTGTTCATGTTTGTGTTTTAACGCCAGGATCTAGGCATCTATACTATTTGGAGTTATACTGTTTGAGATGTTTCTTGGTGCAGATATCTGGTCCCATCTTTGTTGGGTGAGTTACTATGTTCTTTGGTTTATGTTTTCCACTCTGGGTTCTAGTCAAGTGTGGTTACTGGGATGTAGCACCAATAATAAAAACCCAGAGACAGATATTGGGGTTAAAACTAAAGATCAGAAAAGCAAAGCAACCAGCCACTAGCTCTTACCTCTTCCTCAGACCAAATGGGTGAGCGTGTCCACTGATTGCATTTCCAAACTTCATCGCTCCTCAGACTGCCTAGACTGCACTGAGTTCTTGCCTTATATTCATTCCTCTCTAGTGCTGGGATTAAAGTTGTGTCATCCAAGTGCTGGGATTAAAGGTGTGAGCTCTGTTTTTCTTTTAAACTGATTCGCTCTCATGTAGCTCAGGGTGGCCTTGAACTCACAGAGATCCATCTGCCTCTGTCTCCCAAGCACTGGGATTAAAGGGGTAGCTACCACTGCCTGTTCTCTATGGCTAACTAGTGACTTAGTGTGTGTGTGTGTGTGTGTGTGTGTGTGTGTGTGTGTGTGTGTGTGTGTGTGTGTGTGTGTGTGTGTGTCTAACTAGTGGCTTAGCTCTGCACTCTGATCTTCAGGTAAGCTTTATTTGTTAGATTGCAAACAAAATATCACTACACTGGGGGGGGGGTCTCTGTTAGAGAGTGATTCTGCAGATATCAAGTGTCACAAAGGAACCTGAATATTCTTTATACCTTTGTCACAGCAGAGAAGCAGGTACACCTCCCTTTGACAGGGGAACTTCTGTTATTTCCATGTGGAAAGCCATAAATCTGGGGAGAGCTTGCTTCTTCACTGAGTTTCTGGAGTCCATGGTCCACTGTCCTCTCAAGTGACTTTCACTCTACTGTCCAGTGAGCTGCAAAAGTACTTAAGCCATACATTTTTCTGATCCTGAAGCCAGATCCACTCAGCCAACTCCCAAAGTGTCCTGAACCATGCAAAGTTCTGGGTAAAGTGACATGTTTTAAAGTTGCCATAAATGCTGGCAGCTGGAGGAGAGGATAAATTTGAGCCATTTCACATGGTCAGTGGGTCAGTAATAAAAGACATGAACTTGAAATATATTTCCTTTTGCCTTTCATGGCTATAAAGATCAATAAATTTTACAAAGTTTCAAGATAAAGTGTGAGACATCTTGGATTTTATGTGAGCAGCTTGCACAGGGACAGTACCCACAACCTGGCCCTTGGAGCAGGAAGTAATTTACTGTTGATGGTTTCTTGGCATACGCAATATGTACTTGGGGGGCAATATTTTAAATTACCCGGCACACAGTCTCTGATAAGATGCATAACTTAGGCACTTGGACTTGTGCTGTAGGAGAAAAGAGGCACGTTCTCCATGCGGTTATGATCCGGGCACGATTCAGTTCCTTAGAGGAATTGAAAGGGTGGAAACCTGGCTTCTGTTGGCAAACCATAAAGTGTGCCTGTGAGAAATGGATGCTGCATGTGAGCTCAGGCTATGGGCCTTCAGAGTTCAGGGTTGTCCCAGGACTTGGTCCAGATTTGTTTCTGTTGAGGCCAGGACTACTTCTACAGCTGGGCTAGGCAGGACAGGGGTCCAATGGGAAGCACTGCCTTTAGGAGAGCCCTGTGAGATGTGACTGTCACTGGGACTGGTGGGCTTCTGTTTTCCACATGCTCTAGCTAAGCCTGAAGGCTGTCTGTCCAGTGCTTCATCTGAGAAGCCAGGAAGAGAGGGCACTTTCATGGCCAGAGTCTGCTTAACGTGGAGGCCTGTGTGTTTCTAGACAAGATTGCTGAGCAGGAGTAGCAAACGGTGATTAGACCCAAAATGGATCACTGTCTACTTGGTTCTTGGAAGCAACAAATATGAGGCTCAAGTTCTCCCTCTCTCTCTCCTTTTCCCTCTTCCTCTTTCTTTCCCCCTTTCCCGTCCCCATCACACTCTCTGGGTTGGAGGAAATTGCTAAGGTGATCTCACACTGCTTCCTCCTTTCAGTAACTTCTCCCAGAAACAGTGGCTCAATGATCCTGAAGTTTCCAGATACAGGACACAAATAGGAAGAAAGGTCTAGAAACTTCTGTGCTCAACGAATGCTCATCCAGTTCACCTTGTGTTTCAGGTAGAGTGACCAGAGTCCGCGGTGCTACAGAGTGGGCCTCCTGCATGTAGAGAGACAGACAGAGAGAGCTGTGAGAGTTGAGAACAAGGAGACAGTCTGCTAGATGGGGTGCCTGGTATTGAGACACAGGCAGCAGGCCTGTGAGAGACAGAGGAAGGAGGAAGGAGTTCTGGGCGGATTTGACAGCACTCTCGATGACCTTGGTGGGAGGTTGGTGTGTGGTGGAGTTCCAGGCAGGTGGAGATTGGCAGAAGGTGGGGAGGCAGACAGATATGGGGCAGATCTAGTAGGAAGGCAGAGGCTGGGCTCAGGAACACTGTCCAGTGAAGGGTTTCAGTAGGGGAACAATGTGATTGGATTTGTGCTTTTAAAAGACTCTCTACACAGAGGATGCCTGGAGCTGGTGAGGATCTCTGCAGGACACAGTCATGATGGACAGGCAGCATTGCATACTTGTTCTAAACCCACAGAATGTCTATGGAGCATGAAGCCTACCTAGTATATACTGTCACTTGGTAGATTCTAACCCTTGCACCACTCTCATGCTCTGTGTTGGTGTTAGGAAGGGCTGTGCATGATTAGGGTTGGAGGTAGGTACCTGAGACTGCTTCCTCCAAAACCAAAGTCTTTAAAGAAATACTGAAGTTTGAACCTAAGGCTCCACATAACTTGGTGAATATTGTGCCTTTGAGCACATCATTGCTTTGTTTTGTTCTTTTTTTTTTTTTTTTTGCTTTTTATTTTGAGACAGTCTTGATAACCTACATCAGTTGACCTTGGATTCATTCTCACTCGGGCAGGCCTTGACATTATGATACTCCTGCCTCAGCTGTGTATGTAGCCTTGCTTTCTTTTTTAAAACATAGACTCCCTGGCCTCTAGGGCAGGAGAAAGATTGGAAGAGGTTTTGTGCTAAAGCAGCAGAAGAGAAGCCAGTTGGGTGTTTTTTGTAGCTAGAGAGGAGGCCCAGGCTCAGAAGGTAGGTGTCACTGGAAACGGAGGGGAGGTAGATAAATTAAAGGTCTTTGGTGATACAGTGAACAACTCTGTTAGCTCTGGTTTGCCAGTGGTTTTTTTTCATTGTCTCCTTGTGTCTGTCTTGCCTATCACTTCTAATTTGTTCAGCTTCTGCTCTGGACAAATGAGAGTCACACTTCACAAAGCCCAAATGAAGGTCTATGCCCTTCTCTTCCCAGCTAAACTGACGTGATCTCCTCACAGCATAGACCAGAGATTGCCCGTGGAGGATTAAGCCTCTCAGGCTCTGGTTTTAGTCAGAGTAAGTTCAGTTTTGCTGTTGTGGCATATTTTTTTTTAGCACTTCACTAACTTAAAAAAATACATACCTTTTTCATTTGTCAATTTGACTGGATAAAGAAACACCCAGAGGCAAGCACCTGTCTAAGTGTGTCTGTGAGAATGTTTCTGGAAATAATTGATTATAAGGGTTTAGACATGATCAATGGCTTAATCTCTTGATAGATTCATTATGTGATGGTATTTTGGGGAGCTGGGGAAAGGTAGAAGGTTGGGCCTAGCAGGACACTAGGGGCAGGTCGTTGGGGGACTGCATCTGCCTTGTTCTTGTCCTGTGCTGTTTCTTTGCTTCCTCCAGTCTGTCAAGGTGTGAAGAATATCTTTTGCCACATGTTCCCACCTCCATGGTATTCTGACCTGAGTTCTAACCACAGGCTAAAACTGAGTCAAATAAGGTGTTTGTGGCAGGTAGTTAGCAATCTCAAAGAGACAAGTAACTGATGTCATTCATGTCTTCCACCTCAAGAAAGCTACTGTTTAAAGAGAATTAAGAGAGGGCAGCTGACAGTGGGGGCCATTGCTGAGGATAACATCCACACAACTCATTAAACATGGAGAAGTTGAGCTGGTGCCAACATGGAGCCTTCAACCCTATGTTCTTGTTTCTTTGGTGAGTGAGGTTACTCTGCAGACTACCAAAAGAGAAATGTGGACACCAGCCCAACCACAAAACCTTCGACCTATGATCTTTCTGCCTAGAGTAATGGTGGCACAGAACTTATGGTAGTAGTCAACCAATGTCTCATTTGAATTAAGGCCCACTCCATGAGAGGGAGCTCCTGCCTGACACTGCTTGGGTGACCAAGAACTAGAGACTAGATAGCCCAGAGTCCTAGGGTGAAACCAAACATGACTGTGTAGTTGGAAGTTTTCTGTCCTGCCCACCAGTTCCTGCAGCTGCTTATGAAATAACACTCTGTGGCTTACTATCAATGACAATCATTTGGCCAATGGCTCAGTCATATTACTGGCTATCTCTCTCTTATAAATTAACCCATTTCTATTAATATATGTATTAATTGCCTCAAGGCTGTGGCTTCCTGGTGATGCTCCAGCATGATATGTTACTCCTTCAGTGGCTACATGGCATCTCTGTGACTCCACCTACTTTTTCTCTGTATCTTTGTTTGGATTTCCCACCTAGCTATATTCTCCTTGGCCATTGACCAAATCAGCTTTATTTATCAACCAATAAAAGCAACACATATTTGCAGCATATAGCAGGACATCCTACATCATCTTTCCTTTTCTGTCTAATTAAGAAAAAGGAATGTTTTAACTTTAACATAGGGAAATTATATATAACAAAACAGGTATAAAGAAAGAGTTACAGTTAACAATATTTATTCTATTTGTATTTGACAAAATTAAATACTCTTATCTGTCTTATCTTTGTGAGTCTAAAGTTTTATATCTAATTTGTCTTTTATTACATTATATTATAACTAAGGAAAACTATAATTCTGTCTTCAACTTCATCAACAATCCCAGAAGGATATAATATTACCTAAGTAAACAGGTAGTACATTGTAAGCGACTTCCAAAATTCTAGAAATGACAGAGACATCTGGCTGCCTGGACAGTCACCCCCTCTGCAATGTTGGGATATCCATCTACAGCATACAGGCCTAGAGTTTCTGGCAGACTTTTCAGTAAAACAGGAAACTTGAAGATCTGTTCTGCCTTTACTGGCAAAGTTCATCAGGTGCTTTCTTCTGTGTCCTGTAGAATGTCTGGCAGTCTATTCCACAGAGCAGGAACCCTGAAGGACTGTCCCATCTTGTGTAACAGTCATTTTCTTGTGGGTCTTTCATGTCCAGTTTATACAACATATAGCCAAGCAGCTCAGACAAGACCAGTTTCTTGCCCAATTGACTAGCTTTTGCCATAAAGAAAACAAACTCTGTATGGAGTTTCTTCAATGTCCATCATCATTGAAGTAGATTGGTGCTGCCAGGAGCAGACATGTCCCATTGTCATGAAAAGCCTAAGTTCTTAAAACATTTTAAATGCCATATTCTGTAGGTCTTTGAAGTGTTCAAAGATTACCTATCCAGCTGAAGTACACCTGCATCTATCTAGAAAATCTAACTAACATGACTGTAAGTTTGACTATTATAGATGACTATTAATCTGTATTTCTTAAGTATATGCTACATTTTTAAATGAGCTGCGTAAACATAATATCTTAAATAGACATATGTATAACAAAATTAACCCTAAACTTATGTCAATAAACTAAAATCCATACCAATATATTCATTTCTATATCATAAGATTATATAGGAATTCCTTCTGTATGCTGCGAATATGTGTTGCTTTTACGGGTTGATAAATAAAGCTGATTTGGCCAATGGTCAGGGAGAATGTAGCTAGGTGGGGAATCCAAACAAAGATACAAAGAAAAAGTAGGCAGAGTCAGGGAGACACCATGTAGTCACTGAAGAAGTAACATTCTGGAGTATTCCTGGTTAGCCACAGCCTCATGGCAATACATAGATTAATAGGAATGGGTTAATTTATAAGAGAGAGCTGGTCATTAATATGTATGAACCACTGGCCAAAAGGTTGTAATTGATACTAAGCCACAGAGTGTTATTTCATAAGTGGCTGCAGGAACTGGCAGGCAGGACAGAAAATTTCCAACTACATTTGGCATGCCCATGTGGGACTCTCAAGGTTCCACATAAGATCTGAGAAAGCTTAAAAAAGGGAGGGGGAAGTAGGTTCTGGAGTGCATATACAGAGCTGAGGACAGCTTCCTGGTTCTGTCTCTCAGGCAGGCCACAGTGCACAGATGCCATAGCATTTGGGCTTGAGCACAGCAGTGGCAGATTCCTACTGCACGACACAAGGTGTTTCCGGGCCATGCAGCATGATGCATGGCAGATTTAGCTTTTACCCATACTGACAAAGAAGGTTTATAGGCAACATGCTGCACACTGCTTCCCAGAGTTGAGGTGGTGAGCAATAGTGATCCCGGAGCTGGCGATGAACATACCTCTGCCATGTTGGAAGGTCGGGCGGGGCTGGGTCAGCATCCAGGGCCACAACTGTGACCAGGCCACTCAGCACTTTAAATGCTCATATGGTCAGAAAAAGAGATATGCAGTAAAAACGGATTCAGACAAAAGGAAACCTCTAAACAGGTTACAGTGTGTTTGAAAAAGTATGTAGGCTTAGGGGAGAGAGGAAAAAGAATAGAGACCATCATAGATTAAAGGAGTAAAGATAATAACATAAATATTAAAAAGAATAGAGTGAAAAATATAATCCGTGTAAAGATGGGAACGAAGATGGGACAGGGCAAACGAGTGTGATGCGAGAGCTTGTAGGTTCAAAATAACTTTATTGAGATAAATACCAGCCAAACGCAAGCCAGAGCAGCAGCGAGGCCAGGGAGAACGGGAAGGAGAAGAAGAAGGGGCTTCCATGTGTTCCAGCGGTTCCTTAAGAGCCCATGCTGACAGGCGTGGTCAGGCACACCTGTAGCCAGCCTCTCACAGGCATGGCTTATTGTCCCCTACACCAGTGTGCCTCTGACTTTTGTGCCTGCTCTTGGGACTCTTGTCCTCCTGTCAGGTTTCTCTGTCCATCTTCAGTACTGGAGTTCTTGCTTCACCTCATTATATTTTATTTTGTCGTGTTTGGTTATCTGTTAGAAGCCCGTTATCTTCTAATCAGAGATAGAAAGGAATGCGGGAGGATAATAATGGTGATGTATTAGATGAGAAAAAAAATCTATTTTCAATAAAAGAAATACATTTTCAAAGGATGTAGGCAGAGTTTCTCTGTGTCTCGGCAGTCGCTCCCAAATAACCATTCAGAGACTTATTATTAATTATAAATGCTCAGCTGATAGCTTAGGCTTACTTTTAGCTAGCATTTATAACTTAAGTTAACCCATTCCTATTAATCTCTGTGCTGCCTAAGGCTTGGTGGCCTCACGTACATACTTCCCATCCTGCTTGCTCTGTGTCTCATGGTGTCTCTGAGACTCTGCCCCTCCTCTCCCCAGCATTCTCTCTGCCCTGAAAATCCTGCCTAGCCATTGGCCAACCAGCTTTTTATTAACAATGAGAGCAACACGTCTTCACAGTGTAAGGAAGGATTATTCTACAGCTATCGGAGCAGAAACAGAGTGAACGTATTATTTGTAAATACAACTCAGTAAGTCCAAGTACATTCTTCACTTGTATTCTGGTCATCCTCCTAACCCCACCGGGTTCAGTTCAAGTGTATCTGCCCTGTTAGCTGAGCCTTGGGTAGGCTACAGCTTGGAAGAAATCTAAGTTAGAGTTAGAGCTGGCTTTAACCAATTTGTTAGCCAATGGAGCTATAACTTTAAGTGCCGTATGGTTTTAAGTGTCCTTGTTGAATTTTCTGTGGTTTCACTTAAGAGATTTGAAACTGAATCCAATCCTATCCCCTTCCAGTAACATATTTCATATGTAAAAGTTAATGCTATTGGATATAACCTAAAGAATCTGTCTTATGTTAATTTACTTTGGCATGAAATTAACATCTTGTTAGGAACTAATATATATCTTCATTATAAATAAAACTAGCATTTTATAATGATAGTTCTGGGAACATATCTAATACCTTAGAAAGTGAGAATTGTTAGAGAAAAGTCATCATTTTCCATGTGTTTTCACTATTATGCCAGTGACACTTGTTAGAAACTCGACACATCCCCTGGAATTAAAAAAGGGGCAGGGGACAGGCAGCTGTGTGCCTGGCCTTGTTCCTTGTCTCCATGTTTGTGTGTCTGTACACCCTTGGTGAGGGGTTCTGCTGGCCTCCCCCTGCCACTTCTGTGCTGGGTCTGTCTGTGTGGACTATGGTTTTCCTTTTGGGCAGCATTCTGCACCATGCGGCCCTCAAGCCTTGCTGGTAGCTCTGGCTTTCCAGGCAAGTGTCACTTCTGTCCAGTGCATCCCCAAGGGCCCCTCTGTCAGCTTCCTCATGGGACATGGACGGCTCTTCTATCATTGCTGGTAGCTCTCAGCTCCACCATCTCTGTTCCTCCTCCTGAACTTCACCCTCCTTTCCCCCATGCCTAGAGGGAAATGTCCTTCACAGATGCTAAAATCCAACACGGATTCCTCTTTCCTCACAGCTCCTTGGGAAACATTTGCCTCACCGTTCTTGGTGGAGGAATGCTAAATTTCAATTGCTTTTATATCAGTTTTTCCTGTTTAAACATTTCCCATCTGTGGGCTTGGAGAGATGACTCTTTCAATTCCCAGCACCTACATGGTGGCTAAGAACCATCTGTAACTACAGTCCCAGGGGATCCAATGCCTGGTGCCCTCATTTGACTCTGAGTGCACCAGGCATGCACGTGGTACACAAACATACATGCAGACAAAACACTCATGCACATAAGTAAAAGTCGGTGATAAAAATTGCGTATTTTTGAAAATAGCAGTCACTCTCAGTGATAAACCATATCACATAAAGATTCTTAGCAATGTAAACGTTTAAGGTAGATACCCACATAGTTAGCAGTTTAAACATTTAAGGTGGCTGTCCACATAGTTCAAAAATCAAAATGAGAGCCAATTGTGGTAGTGTGCACCGGTAATCCCTGGGCTTGAAGGCAGAGGCAGGAGTTTGTGGCTGGACTGCACTGTGGAGCAAGACATTTTCCAAAGCATAATAAATTACATCATTCCCAGATTCACCTATGGAATCAGGTAACTGGTTTTCGTCACACTAGTCCACCCTTCAGAGTTCCTTTGTGCAAACACAAACATGTAAATATACATCCAGGCTTCCCACTTTCCGATAAAAGGAAGCATACAACCTGTGCCTTGCTTTTATAACGTATTCTGCCTCCAACAGATTGCCCTATCTACACGGGAGCACCCCCACACTTCTACATAGCTGACTGCACGGCCCTCAGTGGACAGCTCCTGGCTAATGCCCCTGCTGTGTGAACCTTGCAGGTCTCAGATGGAACCTCATCTTACACACATGCAGACATGCGTAGGTGGAGCTCTGAGACAGATTCCCTTGAGATAAACTGCTGGACAAGTGGCAAACGCCTTTAGAATTCTAGCACACATCACCAAATTTCATTTCATAGAGTTCTGTTGATTGCTGGGCGGTACCACAAGCATGCAATCAGAGGGCCTGCTTCCCCCAGCTTTCCAAGAGGGTATGTTAGTGGCATTTAGGATTTCTGCAATGACGCTCTGGTAAGTGTCAAAAAAAAAAAAAAAAAAAAAAAAACCCACTCCTCGAAACATCCCTGATTTATTGTATCTGACGATTTCCATGGTGTCAACACATCATTTCTGCTCAGGGCAATTTTAACTTCAAATCTGACCATGACTGCTCTCTGAATGT
Organism: Cricetulus griseus; assembly: GCF_003668045.3. Classification (NCBI taxonomy): domain Eukaryota; kingdom Metazoa; phylum Chordata; class Mammalia; order Rodentia; family Cricetidae; genus Cricetulus; species Cricetulus griseus. Next base: position 50,085,152 of record NC_048599.1, read on the forward strand.
GAAGTTGAGATGAGCACCAGCAGTCATTGTACAGTGTCATCCACACACGTAGACAAGGACAGCACAACAGGAAAATGATGACAAATCTGAGAGTTTTATGACCTTCATTATTAGTAGGATTTGTGTAATTAATGTCTATATAATTAACATTTTAACAATGACTGACTTTAACAGCCAACTTGCAAAACCAGTTCCTGAAAAGTTAATGATTACTCATTGTGAACTGGCAAGAGACACTCCCAGGTAACAGTGTAGCTCTGACAAGCCGAAGGCCGAAAGGCTCATGCAGCCGCCATCTTTATTCTGGTTGCTTTTTATTTTAGGACCTTGTGTTTGCTCAGCTGTGAAGTCTGCACACACCCTTTGTACAGCTGACTCCGGAGTTTGCTCTCTTACTCATTCTCAGGAGTGATTTACCAATCTTGGGTCTGTACCATGGGTCAGAAATCTTTTATTTTAGCTGGCTATTTACCCAGCCAGCTATTTTTTTTTTTTTGCTATGCAGTTATTGTTTTAAAAAGATAATTATTTTATTTTAAATTATGTGTGTATATAGTATAATGTAGTTGGATGTTTCACCTTTGACAGCTCCAAAATGTTGAATAATAATTAAAAACCACGGGGCCACATAATTAAAGGTGTCCCAGTCTTAATTAAGTCCTATATTTAAATTTCCAGTTCCTCCTACTCTAAGCAATCTGACAAGTCCTGTCTCTCCTTGGAGTTCATTATATGTTGGAAAATTTCCCCTTTTTTGTTCTAACTCATCTCATTATTTTAAACCTGTGGCACTTAGTGATACAATACATATGAATAATGTGGCTTTTTCACATAAAAGGAAGTACACACAGGGATCATAAAATATTTATCAAGTGTTAGATCGTTAAATTGCTAGTTAGGTGGGGCCTAAATCCACCTCTTTTCTATGACTTGCAGTATTTTCCACATGGGAAATTTATGTAATTTTTTTTCTCACATGGACAGATACTGGCTTAAGGGTGAATTGCTTTTTCCTTTGACTACTTTAGAGCCCAAAGCTCCAAGCGTGGTCCTGGTATGTTACTGGGACACCAGCTTCAAAGATGTGGACCGCCTAGGCACATTTTCATGTACCTTTCCATCTCTTAACATTTGGTCAGTAGCCACATGGTTTCAGGGCCAGCCATGTGTGTGGTCTATTTAGCATGGTCTCAGAACCCAGTTACGTGGAATGTTCTAATACAGAGCATCTGAGAGTCATGTGACTTGTAGTAAACTTCTTATTTTTGGCATCACATTTTCTGTCTCAACTTGAGAAAATAGGAAACAGAACCTCAGATATGGTAAGTGATTTTTTTCCCAAAGTCACTCTGTTGCCATTCTGGCTTCTGCCTAGCACATCTGGCATAGCAAATTCTTAATAAAATGAAGAATATTTGGGTCAGAATGATTTTCCAAATTCCCAGTGCAGGAGCCATGTCACTGTCCCACAACAGGAATGAGTTGGAACAAGGTCACTGTTCCAACAACAAGACCACGGTGGTGGTCTAATGCGGTGGTCATGAGAAGTAGGGAATCATTCATACCAACACCCTGCACTTACATCCTGGGGTCCATTCTCTCAACAGCTTTCATTAGAAAAGCCTGTGGTAACAGCAAGGGACATATACGGACAGAATTTTATAGAGGTGACATGCAGTGTCTTTAGCCCTTACCTAGCCTTCCTGATGTGTGCAGTAAGATGACAACTGAGGCACAAAGTGGTCCCAGGACTACTCTAATGCGACAAAGCCTGTGGTCTTGCCAGGTAGTGGTGTTGGTCTATCTCTTGGTCTCTTCTGCTGCCAGTAGCATCATGCCTCAGACTGGGAAGATTTGGAGAACAGTTTATCCTGCCTTGTGATTCTAAGGGTCCAAGACCACGAGATCTGTGCTGCTGAAGGCGTCTTTTGCTGGAAGTATCACACAGGCCGTACAGCATGAGCTAGATGGCTTGAGCTTGTGTGTGTGCTTTCTGATCTCCTCCTAAAGACATGAGGATTTGATCATGGGCCCTACTCTGATGCCGTAATCTAACACTAGTCACCTCCCAGGACACTACCTGCCAGCTCCATGATCACTTTGTTTCTATCTTCATCAGATGATAAGGAGTAGATTCTAACACTGAGTTCTAGAGGAGGCAAACTGTATTGAACCCTAACAGTTGTAAAGTCTTTAATGACCTCAAGACTCATTACTCCCCCCGCCCCCAAACACAAACCTCAGGGTTTCCAGTGCATCACAGTTTTACAATCTTCAGACACAACAGGCTGCCCTTGACAAGTGAGAGGAAGACACTCAGTATCCTGCTGTGTCCTCTGCCTGCATGCATGCATACAGGTGTGCCTACCTGCACACTTACTTAGATGCATCATTTTGCAAACACTCAAAACAAACAAAGAAAAAAAAACTCCACATACTACAGAATACTCCCTGCCAATCATTATCATTATATTTTGTACAGTAAACCTTAGGGGCATGACACTGGCTATTATTTAGTGATGAAGACTGAACTCTCACATACTAGGTAAAGCACTATGCCATAGAGTACCAGTCCCAGTCCTTATTATACTTCTACTTCAAGATAGGATCTCACTAAATTGCTCAGGTTGGCCTTGAACTCATTCTGTAGCCTTGCCAGTTCTTGAACTTGTAATATGTCTGCTTTAGCCTCCTGAGTAGCTGAGACTATGTGCTGTGATGGTTTGAAAGAGGAATGCCCTCATAGGCTCAGATATTTGAAAACTGGGTCCCTGGTTGGTGGTGCTGTTTGAGGGAGATTTAGGAGCTGTGGCTTTGTTGGAGGAAGTATGTCACTGGAAACTGGTTTTAAGAATTTGTAGCCTCACTCCACTTCCGGTTTCATCTTTCTGCTTCATGCTTGTGGTCCAAGATGTGATCTCTCTGCTTCCTGTCAGGCTACCTGCTGCTATGCCTTCCCTGCCATTATGGACTCTTATGCCGCTGGAACCATAAGCCCCAAATAAAATATTCTTTCTATAAGAAGCCCTTGGCCACCATATTTTATCACAGCCACAGAACAACAACTGATACATAGGCCTGTGCCACTAAGCTTGGCCCTTTTTATTAATGAGCCATTTTTACTTAATATGAAAACTAGATCATTGATACGATGTATAAAACCCTTTGGCTACATTCCTCCCCATGCCAAATACATATCTCTTTATTCACCTGCCTTTTGCTTGTCTGAGCTCATAAGAGCATTGCCTCTTTTCTGTCTCTTAGAGTTTCTGGTGATAGAATTCTATCACTCCAGCTATTTCCCTACATTGCCTTCTGGATCTCAAGATGGACTGCCTGTTTAACTGCTCCTGTGTAAGGGCAGTCATGGCTAGGAGAGTAAACCATATACACTTCTTCATTTGTCTTTAGACTTTTTGCAAAACCACCTCCAAGTCTAAATAGGCAGCCAATCAGCTTGTCCTTGAGTCCCGTGGAAGTTTATGTCATTACTAATGATATGATTGTTACACAGCTGAAAGTTTCTCTCAGCTTTCTCCTGAACTTAGTCCTCTTTCCTTTGAAACTCGTGATCTTGATGTCATCCTTTTGTCTGTTACAGACAAGCTGGGATGTGGTCACACCCCAGACTTCATTGGGGCGATAACTCAGAATTTCCCCCATTCGTCTCTGTTCCCACCTTTCCAAATTCTCTTACAGGCTTCCCCAGTCCTCCTCTGTACCCTGTCTTATTAGTTCCCTTTCTTGTCACTGCAGCCACCTTCTTAAGAAGAAGCAACTTAGGGGAGAAAGGGTTTATTCTCAACTTTATAGGTCAAGGGATACAGGGCAATATGGCTGGGAAGGCAGAATCATAAGAGCCATGGCAGTCTCATTGCACCTACAGACAGGGAGAAGAGAGACAATGCAGGGGCTCAGCTCCCATCCTCCTTTTTGTTCAGTCTAGGACCTCAGCTTATGGGATGGATGAACCTGCCCACACTCAAGGTGGGTTTTCCCACTCAGTTAAACTTTTCTTCAAATACCCTCATAGACATTCCTAGATTGATTCTAAATTCAGGCAAGCTGACACTGACAGTGAAAATTAACCATTGCCCTGGGGTTTACGGTGCAAGTCTGTCCAATGAATTGGCCACGTGCTTTAATTAGTGAAAATCTCATCTTAACTGCTACTCATGATCACACAAACTTAAAAAAAAATTATAGTGTGTGTGTGTGTGTGTGTGTGTGTGTGTGTGTGTGTGTGTGTGTGTGTGGCGCGCGCGCACATGTATATGTACAAGTGCCCCCATGGAGGTCAGATAAGGAGGGCATTGGCTCTGCTAGAGCTAGAGTTATAGGCAATTGTGAGCTGCCTGACATGGGGCTAGGATCTGACCTAAGGTCTTCTGGAAGAACAACATTCTGAATCATTGAACCATCTTCCCAGCCCACATAGACTATTTTTGATGTTTAATTCAGATCAGAAGATATGAAGTGAACAGTAAAATGGTCTTACTGGATTGCTACATTAAAAAAGTTAAAACATTTTTCTTTTTCCTTCCTTCATTTCTTCCTTTCTTCCTTTCTTTCTTGTTTTCTTTTCTTTTCTTTTTTTTTTTTTTTGAGACTAGACCTCTCACTGTAGCTCTGGCTGTCTTGGAACTCCTTATGTAGGCCAGGCTGTCCTGGAACTCACAGAGATACACCTGACTCTGCCTCCCAAGTGCTGGGATTAAATGTGTGCCCTACTACACCCAGCTCCAAAATATATTTTTTATAATAAATAAAACCAAGACACAGGCATAGTTGCACACACCTTTAATTCCAGCACTTAGGAGGCAGAGACAGGTAGATTTCTATGAGTTTGAGGCCAGCTGATCTACAGAGTGAGTTCTAGGACAGTCAGAGCTACATAGTGAGAACCTGTCTTTTAAAAAAACCCAAAACTTGTTTGGTGTGTTGGTGGCTAGCCTCTTGAGTTCATTGTACGTCTTGGAGATCAGCCCTCTGTCAGATGCGGGGCTGTTGAGCATCCGCTCCCATTCTGTGGGCTGGCGTCTTGTCCTGTATCCTTTGCTCCACAGAAGTCCCCCTCAGCTTCGGGAGGTCCCATTTATCAATTGTCGATCTCAATGTTTGTGCCACTGGTGCCATGTTCAGAAAGTGGTCTCCTGTACCAACCTGCTCGAGGGTACCACCCAACTTCTCTTCCAGGAGGTTCAGCGTGGCTGAATATATGTTGAGGTCCTTGATCCACCTGGACTTAAGTTTTGTGCATGGTGATAGATAATTAGATAGATCTAACTGCAACCTTCTATATGTCCGAATCCAGTCATGCCAACACCATTTGTTGAAGATGCTTTCCTTCCTCCACTGTATGACTTTGGCCTCTTTGTCAAAAATCAGGTGTTCGTAGGTGTGTGGGTTAATATCAGGGTTTTCAATTCAATTCCATTGGTCTATCTGTCTACTTTTGTGTTAATAACAAGCTGTTTAAAGGACTATGGCTCTATAATGGAGCTTGAAATCAGGGATGGTGATGCCTCCGGAAGTTCCTTTATTGTACAGGGTTGTTTTGGCTATCCTGTGTCTTTTGTTTTTCCATATGAAGTTGAGTATTGTTCTTTCAAGGTCTGTGAAGAATTGTGTTGGGATTTTGATGGGAATTGCATTGAATCTGTAGATTGCTTTTGGCAAGATTTCCATTTTTACCATGCTGATCCTACCTATCCACGAGCATGGGAGATCTTTCCATTTTCTGGTATCTTCTTTAATTTCTTTCCTTAAAGATTCAAAGTTCTTACTATACAGGTCTTTCACGTTTTTGGTTAGCGTTACCCCAAGATATTTTATGTTGTTAGTTGCTATTGTAAAGGGTGATGTTTCTCTGAGTTCTTGCTCAGCGCATTTATCATCTGAATATAGTAGGGCTACTGATTTTTTTTTCAGTTAATCTTGTATCCTGCCACTTTGCTGAAGGTGTTTATCAGCTGTAGGAGTTCCCTGGTAGAGTTTCTCGGGTCACCTATGTAAACTATCATATCATCTGCAAATAGTGGAAGTTTTGAGTTCTTCCTTTCCAATTTGTATCCCCTTGATCTCCTTTTGTTGTCTTATTGCTCTAGCTAGAACTTCAAGTACAACATTGACGAGAGATGGAGAGATGGACAGCGTTGTCTTGTTTCTGATTTTAGAGGAATTGCTTTAAAAGTTGGAGTGCAGAACTAAATAGAGAATTCTCAGCGGAAGAATTCAAAATGGCTGAGAGACACTTGAGAAAGTGCTCAACATCCTTAGCCATCAGGGAAATGCACTCAAAACCACTCTGATATACCATCTTACTCCTGTCAGAATGGCTAAAATCAATAACACCAATGACAATCTATGCTGGAGAGGATGTGGAGAAAGAGGAACTCTCCTCCAGTGCTGATGGGAGTGCAAACTTGTACAACACTTTGGAAATCAGTATGGCAGTTTCTCAGGAAAATGGGAATCAGTCTACCTCAAGATCCAGCAATTCCTCTCTTGGGTATATACCCAAAGAATGCACTTTCATACAATAAGGACATATGTTCAACTATGTTCATAGCAGCATTATTTGTAATAGCCAGAACCTGGAAGCAACCTAGATGCCCCTCAACTGAAGAATGGATAGAGAAAATGTGGTACATTTACACAATGGAGTACTACTCAGCAGAAAAAAAAAAAAAAACCCACAATGGAATCTTGAAATTCGCAGGCAAATGGATGGAACTAGAAGAAACCATCCTTAGTGAGGTAACCCAATCACAAAAAGATAAACAAGGTATGTACTCACCCATTTTTTATTTTTATACATAGGGCAAAGGATTACCAGTCTACAATCCATACTGCCAGAGGAGATAGGAAACAAGCAGGACCCCAAGAGAAGATTGTGTAGTTCCTCGAAGAAGGAGATGGGGACAAGAACCCCTGAGCAAAGTGGGAGCCTGGGTGGGGGCAGAGGAAGGATGTAGGAAGGGAAGAAGGGGATGGGAGAGGAGAACAAGAGGACTGAGATAGGGGAGGAATAGAGGAGGGCAAGAAAGGAGATGCCTTGATAGAGGGAGATAGTACAGGTTTGGAGAGAGGTCTGGCACAGGGGAAATGTTAGGGGATTCACAGGGATGACCCCAACTAAGAAACCAAGCAATGGTGGAGAGGATGCCACTGATGCCCTTCTCTTATAATGAGATTGATGCCTACCTTGGTTACCATTCCTAGAGCCTTCATCCAGTAGCTGTTCAAAGCAGAAACAGGCATCCACAGCTAAGCACTGAACTATACTACTGGAATCCAGTTGTGGAGAGGAAGGAGGGATGAGCAAAGGAACCAAGATGGGGCTGGAGAAACCTGTAGAAACAGTGGACCTGACCAACTGATAGCATGGAGACCCTAGTCATAATGCTGGGGAAACAGCATTGGACCAAAACGCTCTGAAAGTGGGTTCCAGCTAGGAGGCCAAGACAGTCTATGTGACCTCTAACAGTGGAGCCAGTCTTTATCCCTAGAGTACAAATGGACTTTGGAGCCCATTCCCTATGGAGGGATACTATTGCAGCCCAGATACAGCAAGGAGGGCCTAACCCCTCCCCCAAATGATATGACGGACTTTGAAGGTCCCCCTGTGGAGGGCCTCACTATCCCTGGGGAGGAGTTGGGGGTGGGTTGGGAGGGTTGGTGGGGAACATGGGAGGATGGGAGGGCAAGGGAATAAAAAAATAAAAAGAAAAAAGAAAAAAACCCCAAAACTTAAGGCTAGAAAAATAAACAAACAAGCAAATAAAACAAAGCAATCCCACAAACCAATACTTTTCTATTACAATTTGTTAAACTCAGCTGGGGCTTTTGAATCCCTGTGCTCCTGTTTAAAACCATCCCAGACATGGCAAGGACAGACAAGCTGAACCCGGGAACCCAGAAAGGAGTTGATGTAGGAGTCCCCATGGGAATCCTGTTGGATCTGCATGCTTGCTGCATGGTCCATTACTTGACACATCTACACTGGACTACCCCAGCACCCCCCCCCATGCAGCAGCTGCATCACCTTGGAAATGTCAACCATCCTGCTGAAGCCTCTATTTTGCAAAAAGCTGATAATTGAGTAACAGTCTCTGATTCCTTACACCTTGGTGATGAGAGAGAGCAAGTATAAGCTTTTACCATGGAAACTGGAAAAAACAAGCGTTCAGAAAGTGTCAACCACCCTTTGCCACAGTAGTAATGCCACTTCCACCACCAACCCCCCACTAGGGACACTAGACAGAACCAACAGTCATCTTGGACCTGTACACCAGTTTCCTGTCAGCAGTGTCTGCTCTTGTTGACCCTACACTGAACTCTGCTGGTGTTCGTGGCTTCCTCCCAAGGCTGGCTCCCTGGGTGCTGGTCCATGGATAGAGTCTTCCAGCAATCCTCCCAATACCTGTGCATGGCTGGGTCTCTCCCAGTAGCTCTGTGCTGTGTTCCCCAGGCTCCTGGGATTCTGTTCTGCTTTGCAACCCCCAGTTCAAACCCTATATTTAAGAGCACTGAAGGCAAGAACAGGTTGTTTGCAACCTTTTCCACCACCCCTGGCAGGCACCTGCTGGTCCTAGGATTGCTCTTATAGTCTCACATGTCACCTGAAATCTACCGCAACTGCAGAGTACTTCTGCTGTTGAGCCCAGCACTAGTAGGCTATTTGGGTTAGATGGCAACCCAGAGCTGTGCTTGCCACGTCTGTAACCCAACAACTGTGTTTCTCATTAACAACCCCTGAAGCCTAAAGACCCACCTTTTTGTAGCTTGAATTCCCCTTGGAACCCACTCAACTGGATTAGACATGATTCATTTGAACGGTGTTTACAGTGCTCATTTCTTTGGGTGTTGTTATGGGCTCATGGCCAAAGGAAAAATGATCAAGGGTCCTGGCTTGACAAAACTAAAATTCTAACTGGGGACAGAGATGTTGAACACCTAGCCAATAAATACATGAGGTTAAATAAAAATATTCAGAACAAACACTGTGGGAAAGTCTATTTCCTGCAGGTGACTGTGTCAAGGATATCCGAAAAACCTCAAAAAAGCATTAAAGATCTGAAAGGAGAGCTGGAAAAGCCCTCACACACGTAGAGTTCTCTTGTTTCAAATAAAGAAATCCCAAGTGGCACAAGCCACATCTAGAAGCGGCAGTTGCTTCTGAGGACATTGCATCACCCCAGTGACACTGGCATCCCCCGAAGCTGTAGACTCAATGAGCACCAGCAGAGCAAACTACACTGGAAAAGGTTCAACAGGAAGGGAACCACGTGCTATTTGCACAAAGGCAACACTCCAGGGGAGATGATACTGACCCAAGACAAACACTGTTGATGGAGGAGGGCTGATGGAGGAGGGACCAACCTCAGAGACACAGCACTTGCCTGTTCAAGTGGTTATGGAGACCAGAGGTCAACTCTGGGTGTCTTCCACTGAACCTGACACCTTCTTCCAAATCATATAGAAAGCAAAGTGAGACAGCAGAGAATCTGGAGCAACACCTGCCTTAGCCTGGTTACCAAGGTCAAGACCAACTGTGATTCATCATGATTGCAGTGTGTATCCTTGACTCGATCTGATGAAACCACGTGATGAAACATGATCTGGTTTATTTGTGTTCATCCCAATACCGACCACCTCGGTAGACCATGATAAAAGACTCAGATACATTTCAATAAAGAGGCGTCCAAAAATAGCCTATGAAAATCGAGTCTATAAAAAATCAAGGAAACTTTGAGACAATCTCACCACCAAGAGATGCCTAAGGAGGGTGATGACTGAATGAAATGTGGTGGGCTGTAGTGAGATCACAGCGAAAGACTCAGGAAATCTAAATACAATGTAGACCTTGTCAGTAACAATGCACTGTCTGCTTAACTGATACAGCAGACTACATTAATTCAACTCATTAATAAAAGAGGGCATGGGGTGGGAAGCTGTGTGGAAACTCTTCATACCGAAGGCCCTGCTTTCGGCATGGCTGTGCTCAACTGTGGTTCAAAAACATTAAACAGATACTTCAAAAAAAATGATTCATCTTATTTTTAAATTGAAAGTCATTCTAAGTAGCATTCAGGGCAAGAATCCTTTTTTTTTTCCTCTGGCATATCCATTCAATGACATGGGAATATACATTTTCCTCCAGGGACTCCTGAGATAGCCATCATGACAACACACAATCTGGCTCACAAAACAAATGTCAACAAATCAGAAAAGATGGAAAGCTTCCAGGTGTGTTCCTGGACCCCAATAAATAAAGTAGAAATCAATAACAGAGGTGAATAAGTAAACTCTCAAAAGACTTGGCAATTCACTGGTCAAAGAGACAGTGTCAAAGGGAAATCGAAAAAGAAAAACTGCTTATAAATGAAAGTGAAAAGACACAGATATCAGAATTGGGAGGGTGGGACTCGGTTAGGGTTAGGTTTGGGTTAGGGTTAGGGTTAGGGTTAGGGTTAGAACTCTGAGAGGGGGAATTTACAGCACTAAATATGTGTGTTAAAGGAGAGGAGAGATTTCAAATCAATAATCTCAGTTCCTAGACTTAACAGAAAAAGAATGGAAAGATAAACCCTAAGTGAGTGAAAAGAGGGAAAAAGGGATTGGAAATAATGAAATAGTAAACAGAGGGAATGGCTGAGTGCCATATGCCTGTAATCCCAGCACTTGGAAGGCAGAAGCAGGTTGATCTATGAGTTTAAGGCCAGCCTGCTCTACAGAGTGAGTTCCAGGATAGCCAGGGCTACACAGAGAAAAACAACAAACAACAAAACAAAACAAAAACCCAAAGATGAAAAATAGAGAAAAATAACGAAACAGAAGCTAGGTCCTTGATCAAAAAAATTATTAGGGGATGGGTTCAGGGAGTTAAGGGAAAGGAGGGGTAGAGGGTGAGGTAATCGAAATTGAGGGTGAAGAAGTCTTACAAGACCCCACAAATTTTTAAGTGGATTAAAAACACATTTCTTTTCAAAGGAGTTTGAACAGTGGTACTGCAAGTGAATGAACAATTCTGCTCCAAAAAGACACAGGTTCTCACATGGAAATCAGAGCACCAGGCATGAGATGTCCCTATGGGTTACTGGTCAGGGTGGTCCCCCCCCCCAGGCATCCAAATCAATATAGGCTGTTGTCATTGCTCCTGGTTGCTCGCTACAACTAGATACAAGACCCTGTTGTTGAAGATACTCCTTACTTTGGTTCTAGGATGCAGAGAAATTGATCTTGAATTGACCACTGTTCCTTGCTGGTTAGTCTCACAGTTCTGGAAGGTGCTATGCAGGCTGCTGGGCTGGGGAGGGGTGAGGGAAGGACATCAATGTTCTTATTCAGTGCTGGGCCCTGAATGCTATAATACTGACCTGTCAGGCAATACGTGTCTAGGCACCAGGCAATGGTGCGATATAGGTAAGACTGTTTATTGGATAACAAATGATCCCTTGATTGTATTCAAGGCCCACTCCACACGAGGCAAGTCGTACCTGGTACTTGAACATTGTCAAAACCCCAGGCTGGAGATGTCATTAGCCCATGGGGAGAACCTCCTGGTGCTGTTTTTCTAGGTGGTGGTTGATGCAGGGGCTCATGGGTGTTCAAAGTGCCGAGAATAAGCAACTGTGAGTGTTCAGCCACAGATGGGACATGTGCATCACCCCTCCTTCTCCAAGGGTCAGGGAACAGTGTGCAAGAGTGACTGGAAAGATTTCCTAAATCTGCTTTCCCACATTACAGTCTTAATTAGCCTCACATTAATTTTTTGGTTATTAACTATGCAGATTTTGTCCTCATTCAGCACCATGTACTTTCTGAAATTCAAATGTAACTCAGCAGCCTGTGTTTTGCTTGGCAACCCACCTGCATCTCAGGGCTATGAGTTGGCTTGGCCCAGCTCTACTGACATCTCTTTGTTGGTTGTGAAAGTGTGAGACTTGCAGATTTTTAGAGGGAACAGCTTCCCTACTGCCATGTCAGGGTCTCCCACCATGTCAGGGTCTCCCACCATGTCAGAGTCTGTCTCCCACCATGTCAGGGTCTCCCACCGCGTCAGGATCTCCCACCATGTCAGAGTCTGTCTCCCACCATGTCAGGGTCTTTCACCATGTCAGGGTCTCCCACCACGTCAGGGTCTCCCACCACATCAGGGTCTCTCGGGAGCCCGAGGGCAGGTGAAGCTGGCTGGTGTGCTCTGCTTCTTCCCTACCCCTGAAGCTCCTGTGAGTCTTGCTGTCAGTCCTCTTCTGACTGTTATTGCCTGAGACCCCCACAGCTTATGAGCTGAGCTTGCCAGGAGAGAGAAAAACATCCATGAACGGAAGAGCAGTTTGGGAGGCCCTGAGCTTCATGCTCAAGTACTCAGAGCTCCTGATTCACAAAGGTGTGTGTGTGTGTGTGTGTGTGTGTGTGTGTGTGTGTGTGTGTGTGTAAGAACGTTTAGACTCATGAAGATGAGGGGTGAGAGTTTTCTTCATTTCTTTCTTTCCACATCTTCCTGCCCAAACCTGGTATTTTTAGTCTCTAGGAATTACAAGAAAGTCCTTTGTTCAAAGCTGGGAATCCAAGCTCATCTCTGGGAGCTCTTTTTAGTTTCTGATTCTTTCTAGGCCTTGCCAGTAGGTTCAACCTCAACCCCCTCAGTCATTCCCCTGGCTGTGGTCCTTTTAGCACATTCCCACACTCAGATTCCTCTGTGGCCTGCTGTTGGAACATCTCTGAAATTCCCAAAGGGTCTCTGCTCGGCCAGCGCCCTTCCTTTTCTGAAGTATACATGGGATCAACGGCACACATGTTTTCCCAGACTCTCTCAGACTGATTTCCTGTTGGGAGCCCTGGAACTCTGAGCCATATGGTACCATGTGACTACAGTACTGGGTGTGGCATCTCCTGGGTGAAAGCCACATCCTCTCCCTCCTCAGCAGACACCCAGGTACGGAGGCCCCGAAACTATCACTAGTGGCTTGCCAGTCTGTCTAAGGCCTTCAGACGATTGCAAAGTCAGTTTAAGCCACAGACATCATCAAATTATGTCATCTGCCAGGCACACAGATATACCAGTTTCTTGTTATTAACAAAACACCTAACAGTAGTAACTGAAGGAAGGAAGGGCTTGTTTTGGCTTACAGTTTGAGGATGCATTCTATGGTGACAGGGACAGCAACTGTAGGGCATGTCACTCTGCAGTCCCCAAGGCCCTTCCACATGCAGGTGCTATGGAATCCTAATGCCTCTGTGAAGCAGAAGCACTGAGGCAGAAGGCTATTCTTTAGGTCGAAGGATATTCCCAGGCTTCCCTACTACAGTTGGTTTTAATGCCAACCCTCCACAAACCAGCATCACCTGAGCAGAGGAAGAAATGTCCCAGTTGTATGACTGGATTAGGGAGACACTCTTCAATTGACTTGACTTTTATTCACTTGACCTTCCTTCCTCCTCACTGCGGAGTTGATGGGCCCTGTAGCTGTAGCTGCCGATTCCTTTACTGTCAGAAGAATCAGTGTTTCCAAGCTTCCAGTGATGACTAAGGACCAGGTGCTCTCCAGGAAACTGCCAGGTTTCCAGAGCAAGGTTGGCATTGCTAAGGTACCTAGCCTTGTGAACTGAGTGATTGCCAGGTGTTGGCCTCTCTGGTGGGAGACGGCTCCTGTGGGACTGTGCTGACTGCTGAGGTACCCACCCTCAAGACAGAGACTGCTGTGTTCCCAGCCCTTCAGCTGTGATTCTGCTGTTGTTGCTATTGTCACATAAGCTGACTTAGTACACACACACACACACACACACACACACACACACACACACACACTATATATGTATTATAAACAGATGTATTATATATGTATTATAAACACATATGTTTTAATGTGGCTTCACCACTCAAGTTATTTATCTGAAAAAATGGGAATAATATTAATTCTTACCTTCTCCTCCAAAAATGTGGAGGATGGGGCTTTCTCCGTGCTGTCTACTGAAGGCAGAGGTTTCAATGTACTAAGACACACAAAGCTCATAGACTAAAGTCTAACTAAAAAATGTCAGACAATCAGCACTGCTGGGGCTACACAGATTCTACCAACTATTTCTGCCAGGGAGAGATTAGAATCCGTGGAGTTCAGTGTCCTTTATTTTAGGGATAAGAAAACTAAAGCTCAAAGCTCAGAACTGAGTGCAACTGACTGGCAGCAGAATCAGGCAGATCCAAGCCTTCCTCTGGATTTTTCAGCTAATTCTGGGATCACCTTCTTTGACCTGGAAGGGCTGCTGACGTCACAATGCCCACAGTATCCAATGCCTTGTGTCTTTCTTATGATTAAAACTGTGTCTTGGGATAATCCCTGAGCCAAGACACATGGGGGTGGGCGTAGGTCCTATCCCAAAGGATACGATAGACTCTGATGACACCCTATGGAAGGCCTCACCCTCCAGGGGGAGCAGAAAGGATATGTGATAGATAGGGTTTTAGTTGGGGGGGGTTGGTAAGGGAGGAGGGGAGGGAGTGGGAACTGGGATTGACATGTAAAACAATCTTGTTTCTAATTCAAATAAAAAAATCTGCAAAAAATAAAAAAATAAAGCTGTGTCTTTGGAGACTCTCTAAACAAACAAGGTGGGGTGCATCTACCCATTTGGAAGCAATAGAAGCTAGAAGGCTTTTGGTTTCCTTGTAACCTCCATCAGCAGCTGCCTTGCCTGCCCTCAACTGCTGTTTTCTCTGGACTGTGAAAGTTGTAGATCATGACCACAGATATCCAGTCCTGTTGAAAGTTTTCTTTATTCAACAATAGAGGAGCGTGCCTCCTTGCTTCTTCCTGCTGTCCTGAGTCAGGTACAAATGACTCAGGTGCAATCAGGAGAGTGCCCTGTGGGCTCATGTTCAGTTCTGAAAGTGACCGCACTCCCTCTTTGGGTACTTACTTTAAGCCAGCCTGGGGCAGTGTCTTAAGGCATTGTCCCTCACCTCTGTCTCCATTTGGGTGCTGGGGAAGTTGCTCCGAGACTACTTGCTGGATCTTTGACATCCCACCCAACTGCATGGTTGCTGAGTCCCCTGTGGCTTATGTGATGAACTGAAATCATGAATTGACAGTGTCTAAGTCTGTGAGGTGGCCACCATGAGCCACCTAATGCCATTGTTAGGGCTGAGAAAATATCTCTCAAAATACAGCCCTCTGACATGCTGAGCACTTCATACTAGAAAGGGTAGTCCCAGAGCCAAGGCCTTCCTAGCCTTCCTCCCCAGTGACAGGGAGGCTTTCTCTGATGTTCCCCCTTTGCCTCCCTGAAGGCCAGACCTTCCAGAGACAGGGGTGGTTGTATGTTCCTTCCCGGCTTAGCTCAACAATGGGGGAAACAGGTGCTTATCACAGAGAGAATGTTCAAGTTGACACCATAATCAACTTGTCCCAGGTCATTGCCTATCCCTAGACTCGTCCATCTCTCCTAAAAATTATTTTTTATCTAACTTGTTTGTAACCCACATGTCCCTCTCCCCAATGGATAACACATAGATGCCTGTACATCTCACAGTTTCCAGTACCCGCTTTCCTAGGATGACCTACTGTATCCTGAATGCCTTTGCTCTTCTGATGCTCTGCTACTGTCTATTTTAGAGTTATGGATCTTGGGTAAGTTCAGAGGGAATTCCCTTGGCACCTACACTTACCCTGGCCATTTCTGTGGGCACCAATCCACCCAGAGAGGGATTGGGGATTAGGTTTCCCTCTCTTCTGGCACTCCTATGCTCCTGGCCCCATAAGTATCTTATTCTGTTCTGCTTAGGGAACCTTCCCAGGCAAGAAATGGGCATTTCCTAGGCATGTCCTTGGGATGCAGTGTTCTCCACAGCCTCTATGATAGGATGGTTTGCAAAGGTATTTTAATTATTTATTTTGCATTTTATTGAGGTGGTGGGGGCACGTGTGGAGGTTAGAGGGCAATTTTTGAGAGTTGCTTCTGTCTTTCTACCATGTGGGGTTTGGGGTTCTGACTCCAGTTGTCATGTTGGCTCATACCTTTACCCACTGAGCCATTACCTGGGCCTGGTAACTCTAGCGTTAAAGTTCAATAACATGGCTTTTTTTTTTAAAGATATTGTATCTGTTGCCCGTTGCTATAATAGAATACCTGATAAAAGCAAATTACAAGAGGAAGGATTTGTTTGGGTTCTGGGTTTGAGGAATGCAGTCCCCTCATGGTGGGAAAAGGCATGGTGGCCTGGGCTTTGGTCACTGTGGTGGTAGGAGTTTGCAACAAGAGCTCTTGTTGCATTTCTGTGGATGAAAAAACAGTCTCCAGCCAGAAGTAGGGTACCAGACTATAATCTAAATATACACCAATTCCTACAACTGGGTCTCATCCCCTAAGAGTGCCATAAACCACCCCCAAAATAGTACCACCAGCTGGGAACCAGACATCCAAACACATGGGTCAATGGAGGACAATTCATTCAAACCACAGCAGGCACTAACTTAGGATGCTTCTTTTCTCTCATCCATTGGGGATGAAAGATCTTTTTAGAGTAGTGAATGTGCTCATATGGAAGGGAGGAGTGTGTGTGAGCCTGGGGGTCATGGGGTGAGGGGGTCGGCAGGGAAATGGTGTATGCTTGTATATTACACTGTCCTCCCACTCAAATGAGTTGTGCTGACACTTGGTGGGGACCAGTCCATTGAAATGTCAATAATTTAGAAAAGCTTAGGCTGTTAGGGGTAAAAGCTCCAGTGGCCAACATGAAAGTGAACACTTGCCTGGGGCTCTGTCTTTCCTGCCCCATCTCCAGGCTTGGATGGCTGTGATCGATTGCATTGCCCAGACTCAGACTCAGCCAAGGGCTGGTCAGAGTCACATAAATCCCTTCAACTGTGGAGTGACCCTGCCCTCCTGGCCTCTCCCTGTCAGCTATTTCCTGGACACCTGCTAGCTGGAGCTCAAGCGCTTCCTTCAGAGACCCCCCTCGGCCTCAGTCTTGCCCCCTGCCCTGCACTCCTGCCTCCTCCATCCCCCCTCCCCCTTAATGCTCTCTTGCCCCCATCATCTGCTCTGCCTCCTACCCCGCATGTCACCACCTCCACCTGACCCCAGGCTCCTATATTCTAAACTCCTTTGGCAGTCCTTCCAGCTGTCTGCCTAGAGCTATGACAAGTGTCAGCTGGACAATCAGCAGGTGCCTGCAACTTGCATCTGGGCTCACACAAGATGTGGTCCCCCTACAACTACTCTCTGGTGCCCATTTACTCAGCAAGGCTTTGTAGCTTGGTTTGGTCAGGTCTAGAGAACTGCCTCCCAAATGGCAGGTGCCTTTTGCACACCAGAGTTTCTCATGGCTCATTGGGATTTGCAAAAGAAGTTGAGGAATAAACATGGAGAAACAGTTGGCCTCTTCCGAGGCCTGAAGTACATTTAGGAGAAGGAAGGAACACCCAGGATTTGAACATGTTATAGGAGAGCCATGAGGGAGTTCAAGGCACTGGTGATTCAGGTAGGGTCCCTGCTACACCTATAGAAGATAAGGCCCCAGGAGGTTTCTGGGACCATCTTGGGCACTATATTACTGCTCAGGGTAGAGGAAAAAGGTCTCTGAACTAAATGTGGCATTCACACGCACTTAGACCTGGCCAGTGACTGAAGGGTCCACACAAGCATTGCACCTAGTATGTTGGCAGGGGACACATGGACATGGGCAGACCCAGTATGGATGGCCAGGCATGCTCAGTTTGCAGACATATGGAGGTCTGGCTACAGGGGAAGCCTTTGGGGATGGGCAGGCAGGACCACAGGAGGAACCCTTGTTACTGGGGGAGGTGTTGGGGTAGGTGGAACCTTTTCAGTGACAGAAAGGAGTCCACTCCCTACTAACAACTGTGGATTTTACATGACTTTGAATAATTTGGGATTTGAAACTTCTAAAATAATGCAATATTTTCTAAGTTGCTAAACAACAGAAGTTACATAATTTCAAAGCGGTGCAAGAGGATGAGTTGGAGGCATGAATCATTTCCTGTGCTATGGAGTGAGCAACTGAACGAATGTCACCGGCCTCATCCAGCTGCTGGGATCCACGGTGTGTTTATGTGTTTCCAGATTTGAATGCTTTGGGTGCAGTGAGGTCATTTTAACTTCTTCTGTATCCCAGTTATCAAGCAAAATGGTGTGTATTCTACAGCAAGACAAAGATGACACCCAGAACTGGTAACTTCAGAATGAAGGGTTCACTGAGAAGACGCAAAGACATGAGGAAAGAGCCTGCTGAGAAGAGGGGGAAAAAGACAACCCTGAAGATCCACAAATAACCCTGGCCTTCCTTAATTTGCAGTTGATCTCAGATAAAATCTCTCTGGCACCTCTTGAGGGCTTTAGGAGCCAGTTCTCAGTTAGAATGTTCCATCTACCGCCTTAGGGAAAAAGATCCCAGCTTGGGCAGTTCTTGGCAGGTTAGACTGGTGAACACCATAGAGGATAGTGACATCAGAGAAGGAAGTATACCACCTCAGCTCCCTGAAGACAGGGCAGACAGGGCTATCCTATTTCCCCACCCCTGCTCACAGTGGCATCTTTGAATGTACGTGGAGGACGCCTGGGACTGAAGGGGGAAAGCAGGGAGCAGGTGGGACTTGGCTTCCTATATGACTCTAAGAAGTCCCTTAAAGAAGTTTGGGTTGACCCTACGGAGCTCAACTTGCCAGGGGGTTGGGGGGGTGGGTGTAAAGATCACCCTCGTAGAAGTCCACTGCCTGAGAAATGGCTGTCTTAGGAGGCTGAGAGATGGAGCGTTTGGGGGGCCTTTGTGTCCTTGTGTCTGAGAAGCCCAAAGACAAAGTGGTATTAAGGTTATTTCAATGGAGCTGGCTAAGAGAGCCAGTCTTCTACTGAGAGAGACTGAGTGTGTGTGTGTGTGTGTGTGTGTGTGTGTGTGTGTGTGTGTGTGTGTGTGTGTGTGTGTGTGTGTGAAACCCAGAGAGGGACCAGTGGAATCTAGACTCTTCCCCACCATACCAGAGGCTCGTGGATGCCATGTTATAGGACATGAGCTAAGAAGGATGTCCCGGTGCTACCTAGCACACAGTGAGATACCAGCATGCAGTGAGTACCTAGCACACAATTCCACCTCGGTGAGGATGGGGAAGGGAGTTAACTCAAGTCCAACATGACCACTCTCTCCCTGGGAGACCCTGAGTTGTCACTCCTGATGCTCCATTACAGCTCTGCTGGAAGCTGTCCTCCAGACATGATGCTGCTTTGGTGACATGTTCAAGATGGATGTGCAAGCTGGGGGTGGAGAATCCGTGGCTAGCACTTCTCCACTCCAGAGAACGCAAATGCCTGTCATGGCCCGGTTCTCTGAAAGTGGTTCTGTGTGTGGAACTAAGCTTCTCAGAGTGATGCAAAGAAATTGTGCTTCATATTTAACCTTCCAGTTACCTCAATTCTGAACTGGACATTTCTGTTACATAAACACTTCAGCATAGAACAGAACTGGCTGTCTGTTTATGCAGTCTGCAAATTTCTACTTATGGGTCTTTAGCCATTAAAAAAAAAAATAGTGTATGTGTTTGACACCGGGCTACACTTGCAGATGTGAGCATATGCATACAGAGGTCAGAGGTTGATTTTGGGCGTCTCCCTCAGTCACTCTCCCCCTTAGTTTTGTTAGTGTGTCTCCCACTGAACCAGGAGCATACTGGCTCACTAAACTGGCTAGCTGGGGGTTAGTGAGCTCTGGAAATCCACTAGTCTATACTCTTCCCAGGACTGAGGTTACAGCTGTACACCATTACACCTGGCTTTTATGTGGTTGCTCTGACCTCAGGTCCTCAAGCTTATGTGGCAGGAATTTTAATGACTGAGCCCTGTACCCCAGTCCTTTGGTAATTATTTTAAAGACTCCAACTCTGTATGTGTGTCTGATTCATCGACTTTTTATTGTTGGAGATGTTACAAAACACAGCTCCAGTCTGGAAGCTGAAGAGCGGTTCTAGGTTGGTTAGCAGACTGTTACAAGTTTAGCTCTTGTCTGTGGGCAGCTTGGAGTACTGTCTCCCCCCCCCCCCACATTCATTTATGAAGAAACCTCCTACGTGGTGCTATTAAAATCTTGTCTTACTCATCTGCTTAGTCAATGCTGAGCCGATTTCTTTCATAGGTTCCCTGTGAATGAGTTCTGAACTAACTGGTCTAGAAAATGAAACTACTCAAGAAGAATATGAAAATGATTTTGGGGGCGGGGGAGCAGACAAGACTTTGAGCTGTGGATACACCCTGGGGCGGAGGAGACATCAACCCACCAGTGTTCTAGGACCCTCTAGGTTACAACAGCAAGCTAGCAGCCTGCAGTTAATGTGGGAATAAATGATCTAGTTTCAAAAGGGACTTCTCATTTCGGACAGACACCATGGGGTCTTCAAGTTACAAGTCACTCTATGCGCACAGCTTGAAGGTTGCCAGCTGGTACTTGGGTGTGAGCAAGGCTCATGCTTGGCTTCTGCTTCTCCTAGTGCCTGCCGAGTGTCCTGGGGAAAGTTGCTTGAGCAGATGGGGCCCTAGTTCCCATCCTGAAACATGCAGATGACAAGGAGTGTTTACCCCGGAGGAAGATAGGCTCCCACCTCTTTCCCAATTGAAGAGTCATACTAATCTCAAAGCAGATCAGTTACAAGTTCATTATGATGAATTTTGGTACATAGAATTCTTCTTGCTTCTAACTGATTCTTGATGTCCAAACATTGAGCATTTATTGGATGGTACCTAGTCCCAAAAGTTTGGAAATTAACTCAAAATGAGGAAAACAAGAGCATATTGCTTAATGTTTTCTAAGATTAGTATCACTTAAAGTTATTGTTTGAAAGAGAAATTATTGTGACCAAAGTTTTGTAATCACTATTGGCTAAGTTAGATAATCTTTGATCTATTCATAATACCTCAATATGGAAATTTATATAACCATGTTACACCAATTCTAACAATCTATTATGCTTTTAAGGGAAAATCTGTTATGTTGAAACATTCTAAAATCTCACTTAATGTAAGGGCAGTTGTAATTAAGACAAAATAAAGTTCTTTTTTTGTTGTTGTTAAAAGAAAAAAAGAATCATGGGCTAGAGAAATGGCTCAGGGGTTAAGAGCACTAACTGCTCTTCCAGAGGTCCTGAGTTCAATTTCCGGCAACCACATGGTGGCTCACAACCACCTTGAATGAGATATGGTACCCTCTGTTAGTGTGCAGACAGAAGACAGTATACATAATAAACAAAATCTTAAAAAAAAAACTTCAAAAAAAGATTCTGTTTTTTTTTTTTTAAAAAAAAAGAATCACACTAATCTCAATACTTGGTTGCTACACTTCCCACCATTAGTCTATGGGATAACTAGTACTTAGATATTTTATCCTTTGCAAAGCAGCATGCTACACGGAACTTTGGGGGGCTTCCTTTCACATTTAATGTTATGCTGCAAGAGCCATACATGGTATGTGTGTCACTGTGGTTCACTTGTCCTGAGTGTGATTTCCTTTCAAAGCCTATGCCAGGGAGAAATTCCACACCTATACAAGGCCAGATGCAATGTGCCAGCAGGATTCTTACAACGGTGTTCCAGCTAGAAAGTCTGGTACCTCCTTTCTCAAGATCCGCCCAGAGTAGTGGGCTGACTTCGTCGTGATGCTCTCACGCGTTATCACTTCTTCACATAATTGTTTTGAGACAAGAGCTTTTCACTGAGTTTTGAGGCCCTCTGGTTCAGCTAGACTGACTGGCCAGCAGGGATCCTTCTCTCTCCAGCTTTCAAGTCCTGGGATTATAGGTTTGTGTCACCATGTTCAGTTTTTAAAGTGGACCCTGGGGATTTGAACTCAAGCCCTCATGCTAGCATTAGGTTACCAACTGAGTCATGTAGCATCATGATCCTCACTTACAGGTCTCTCCATAAATCTATTGAGCAAGTTAATTTCCACTTCTGAGAAATACCTGTTGGTGGTTTTCACCCATTATGCTGGGCTGTTTGTTGTGTTAGAATTGATTTGAGCAGCTCTGTACAGTCTAGATACTAGGCCTCTGTGGTTGACATTATGAATGACTTGTTTCAATTTCTACCTTGTCTTTTCACTTAAAATTTTTGTGTTGTGGGACTGGAGAGATGGCTTGTCATTTAAGAGCTCTTGTTCTTGCCGAGTACCCAGGTTTGAGTCCCAGTGCTTGCATGGCAGCTCACAACCATCTGTAACTCCATTTCAGGGGATCTAACACCCTCTCCCAACTTCCTTGGACACTGTATGTACACAGTACGTACATATATGTATATACACATACATCCAGGCAAAACACCCATTCACATAAAATAAATCCTAAGAAAGATTCTTGTGTTGTTTTCCTGTCGTCAGGATTTTCTTATGTTGCCAAGGCTGAGCTCAGCTGGAAAACCTCCTGCCTCAGTGTCTAGAGTGATGGCTTTACAGGGAGGCACCATTATGCCTAGATACCTTTCCAATTTGTAGAAGCATATCTTGATGGACCAAAGTTCTTGATTTTGAGGTAGCTAATCATATCATTTTATCATCAATAATTTATGTGCTCAGGTAAGAAAATATTTGTGTAGTCTGTGTATAAAAGGTATTGTTTATTATAAAAATCTCAAGTGTTGGGTAAACTTTAATTTTTCATTCATTCATTCATTCAGGTTTGTTCATCAGAAACAGTTTGAGGGAGATTCCCAAGCTCCCCTCTTCTCACAGGAATAGCTACTTTTTCCAGCTTTGTTTAGTGATCATCCATTCCGTTCATCACTAACCTCATTTATTCTTCCTCATACTAATATTCTTTATCTCTGTGGGTCTTTTTCTGCGCTCTCATCATATGCTGTGTTCAGTTTGTCTTCTGTCTGTGTACCGACACCGTCAGACTTATTGCTCCAGAACCAGAATGTCCAGATATCTCATAAGGTAAGTTGCTGCTCGATTATTTTTCATCTTGGCTACTTCAATCCTTTAACTCTTCCAAACAAATTTAGAATTATTCTTTTCATATTCTATTTTGAAAAGTGGGGCTGGGATGTGTAGTTCACCAGTGAAATATTTTTGTAGCAGGCAAGCAGGTTTAGTGCTGAAAAAAAAAAAAAAAAGGTATGGGTGTGTGACAAACAGATTACAATATTTAATCATATTATTCATGACTATACTGCATCTTGCACTTGCTGAGACCTTTTAAAATATGTCTTAATAAGTTTTATACTGCTCCCTTTGAAGATTTATATTTTAAAATTTATGTATATGAGTGTCTGCCTGCATGCATGCATGTGTACCATGTGTGTGCAGTACCAACAGAGACCAGAAGAGGGCATCAGATCCTCCCCTGGAACTGGAGTTAGAATTTGGTGGGAACCAAACTCAGATCCTCTACAAGAATTAAGAGTAATCTTAATTATTGAGCCATCTCTTCAGCTCCCTGCTCCTTTCAGAGATCTTAAACACCTGTTGTTAGATTTATTCTCAGAGAACTGACATTTTCTAGTGCTATTTTAAATATTATGATCTCTTTAGTTAAACTTCCTAGTTGCTTAATTCACATGGGAATTTGTGTTAATCAGCTTTCTGTTACTGTAACAGGTACCTGAGGCCATCAATTTATAAAGAGGCTTACAGTTTGAGGTGTCCTTGCTTTTAGGACTGTGGGGAGACAGTGCCTCACAGTGGAAAAACCATGGTGGAGTAACCTAGCTCACCTCACAGGCAGGGTGAAGAAAAGAGAGAGGAAGGTTGGAATCCCACAGGGTCCTTTGAGGACACACGCCCAGTGACATGAAGGCCTCCCTTTTGGTCCCGCCTCTTAATGTCCCACTACTACTCAGTTGCTCCAAGATGGGATTCAACCCTTAGCACTCATCCAGATCCAAACTTTAGCAAATTTTATATCTTCACCACTTTTTATTTTATTAGAACTTTGGGGATTTTTCGATGTAAGCAAAAGATAGATTGTAGATTTTGGGGATTTTTCTGTAAGCGAGCCTATCATACACAGATGGTGATAGTCTTATTTCACATATTTATGTTGAAGATGCTTAGGGGATATGCAAATAAAGCAATAGTTGACAGCCACTTATGGCTATCAACACTTCCATTGTCCCCAGTTAATGGAAGATGCTTTTAAAAAAGCTCATTCCATTTCACCACTCATGCAGGTCCCACAGCCATGGGACCATGACTATCTTGGGCTTTGTGACTACAAAGTCCAGTGTCCTTTCCTTATATCTATTACGTTTTAATTCTACTGTGTGTGTGCACATGTGTGCATGTGCATGACTGGGTAGATAGAGATGCAAGTCACTGTATGCACAGATGTGTACCTCTGGTTAGCTTCCTTCGGCCACACTGGGTCCTCAAGGGCTGCCCTCAGGTACTTAGTGGCTTCTTGTCCCGCCTGGCAATAGATGCCACAAGCACGAAGGGTTCACCTCTGCATAGCACAAGAGGAGAACTGTCTTAGCCTTAGCTCATGATTTAGGAGAGGAATCCTCTCATCTCCCAGCTTTCTCTACATGCCAGCACCACTTTCCTGCTTCCTTCTGTCATCAGAGCCCCACAGATAATGGCACACTCAGAGCCAGTGTGGACCTCAGTCTTCTCTGCCCTTAGCTGGCCCAAGTGTACCTCTCATATTTCAGATATATGATTAGTATCTCCAGAGCATATCAACCCCCTGGAGCCAGCCAACCTGGGTCAGCTGGCAGAAGACCCAAGTGACACGTTCTTGGTACTCCCGGGAGCACTCTAGAACCAGGTCCAGGGCTCAGCTTGCACAGCCTCCTTGAAATGGAGGGATAGGCACTAGGACAATAAGTCTCAGTTACTTAGAATAAAGCAGTGTCTTGTTCATCCAGGAATTGAACACCCATGATGCTAAGTGAGGCACTGAGCAACGTGACTAACAAAGAAATGGTAGAGTTTGAGTCTGGTGAAGACACACTGCCTTCGAGGCTCACATTCCACTTCAGATGCTCACACTGACCTCAGAAGTTTCCCAACACACTGGATACTGTGGGGACATCGTGGCTCTACAGCTGGAGAGCTCTCTGGGGAGCAGGCAGGTGACACTGGAGAGGTGGCTGTAGTGTATGTCCCCCGATGCAGCATAGTCAGCCCTTCCACTGTGCTGTTAATCACTAATCCTCACAGCAGTCCCATAAGTAGATTCTGTGACCTTCTCCTTGCTTTACACATCGGAAATGGAGGCATAGAGCAGTTAGATAACTGAGGTCTCAAGGCTGACGCTGGAAATAATTCACAATCGATTAGACTTGAATTAATTTGTTCTGAATTCAGAATAGGGTTCTTTCCATGCTGTGGATTCCCCAGACTCTCAGGTTCGGGGCAGCTAGAATGGCAGAGAGCAAGGGTCGAGCTAAGCGGCCATCCTTCTGAAAATGCACTGTGGCCTCTGGCTTTCTTTGCTTGCATGTCCAAGGGTCATAAACCATCTTCCTCATTTTGCACCTAGCCACCCTCTCCTGTCACATGGATTTAGTTGAGATTCCTCCTGTCCTGCCTTTGAGATTATGGTACCCAGGACTAGCATTGCCAAATGGTATCTACTGTCTTGGAAAATGACAGATTATTATTTTTTTTTTACAGAGTTTGATTTTTCAAGCCAAAACCCAAGGCTTTGGGTTTTATTAAGTCAGATAATGGATGCTTTTTCACTGTGTGTGTTTGGTAGGGAAGGATTGTGGCCCCTGGGAGGATTCAGGGGAATGGGAACGTCTGTGTCTGCTCCCACTCATCACATCTGCTATGCTCAGACCCATTCAATCTAACCTTGAAGATAGAGGACATGGGTGTGTGGCAAGAGGACACAGAGATGTGCCTTCTTTGTGTTCCTCAGGGATATCATGGATTCTGTTTTTCCTTGTTGAAGAATATGAAGATATTTGTAGATTTAATCACTAATCAAGTTTTGTAATTGTACTTTTAAATGGTGTTTAAATGGTCAGGCTGTTTAATGTGGTAAGGTGACCTCAGACCCACTTAAGCAGCCAGCGGACAGGGAGGAGCCGTTAGGATGAAAAGGACATTGCGGTGTCTCAGGAATTCATCTGTTGAGTGCTAGGCCTATGCTGTGTGGTCTTTGCTCAGAATTCATGGGTAAAATGATAGAGAAAAGGAGGAGAGGAAAGAAAAGGGGAGGGGAAATGAAAGAGGAGATAAGAGGAGAGGAGATAGGAAGGGAAGAGAGGGGAGGGTAAGGGAGGGGAGGGTAAGGGAGGGGAGGGGAAGAGAGAGAGAGGAGAGAGAGGAGAGGAGAGGAGAGGAGAGGAGAGGAGAGGAGAGGAGAGGAGAGGAGAGGAGAGGAGAGAAAGCTAGTGTTTAATGCTGTGGTTTCTTTTTTACAAGACAAAAGTCACATAATTTAGACATATGCAAACAAATCTTAAGTGTTAAAGAAAACTGAGTTTCAAATTAGATCATCATTCTCAAGAAAGACATTCTTGTCTTGTACTACATAATTTTAACTTTTCATCAAAGACCATCTCAAAACATAAGCAGGTAGAATATTATAGTGAACTCTCATGTGAGGACCTCTGGGTCACGTGATCCACTTACAGTAACTGTCTCATTTGTAACTCTCCCTTGCCACTCTGTGGATTATCTTAAAAGTCAAGTGCTGTGTATAGCATGATTTTGTCTATTAAAATTTCATAAGCATCTCTCTCTTCCTCCCGGAGCCTCTCTCCTTCCCTCCCTCTCTTCCTTCCTATCTCCCCCTCTTCCTCCATCCCTCTCTCCCTCCCTCTCTCTTTCTATCTGTCCCTCTCTCCTCTTTGAGGCAGTCTCTTTGTGTAGCCTAGGCTAGCCTTGACCTTATAATCCTCTTGCCTCTGAATCTGGAAAGTTAGAGATTATTATTTCATGGAAAACTAAATCCAGTGAATGATGTTTACCTTTTTCCTTTATCCATAGCCTTACTACTTGAGGTTTTAAATTTTGCTTAATGTTGCCTGAAGCCTGATTTTCAGTACTATTCTGGTCCTTCGAGAGCCTCTCTGACAACACTTAGGGGTACTAGATGCCAGGCAGAGAGGTAGTGTTGGAGGGCCTGGGACAGAAGAATGCTGAGTTCAAGACCAGCCTGCTCTACAGAGTTGGGCTTATCTAAAATAATAAATAACTTAAATGAAAAGAAGTTGGAAGTGTGACCTGATGTCCAGCCACCTAGACTAGATCTCTAGATTCTGGAAGGACTTGAGTCCCCAGATTTGGAACAACTGGCTGTGGCTTTGCACATGCACCCGCACTCTTCCAGGTTTCAGTCCCTGTGGCTTATATGTGCTGTCCTTATTCATAGCTGTAGATAAGAGCAAGAGCAGGGGACTGGAAACAGCCACTGTCAAACACAGCAGCGAGTGGAGGGGCAGGTGTCTGTCAACAAGATCTGTGTGAAGGAGAAAAGGAAGAGCCATGGATACACAAGCTGGGCCTGACATCCAGAGAGGCCCAGCCTGCGGGCTTCCCAGACAGGCTTTAGCTTTCTGCAGACAATCCTAGGTTGTTGATAGGAATCCCAACCGGTTTCTAAACCGGCTAGTAACTAAACCGGTTTCTAAGCCGGCTAGTTCCCTGCTGGCTATGGGCAAGCTTGGGAGCTGGTTTGGTTTTACATGGAGAGTTGGACGCCGGACACTAGTGTCCTATTCTCTAAGAGTCACGGTGGGGACAGTGAGCTGTCTTCACATGGGCCCTGGGAGGGTGGGAGGTATGGAAGTGACACACTGGGGACCTGACTATGGCTCTGGTGTTTTTGAGACTCTTTTTCCTTGAGGTTTAAGCTCAAGTGAGGTGAACTTCTCCATGAGATTGCAGGACAACCATCATTTCCCTTACATAAAGGTAACATTTTGCCAGGCATAATCCCATTCACTACATTATAATCAGTGAGTGTTTTGCTCAAGTCCCAGCACCTCAGAAAAGTAATTTTCTTTCTGAGGGAGTGCTATCGGTTTCATGACTACATGCTCTGTATTTCATTAGCATTCTTCTAGCAAAACATGATTCTGAGTCATTTCTGAAATATCTGT
The DNA here is from genome assembly GCF_003668045.3 of Cricetulus griseus. Lineage (NCBI taxonomy): Eukaryota > Metazoa > Chordata > Mammalia > Rodentia > Cricetidae > Cricetulus > Cricetulus griseus. Next base: position 50,113,217 of record NC_048599.1, read on the forward strand.
TCTCGCCTGTGAGTTGTTTCTCAGTTTTTACAAAACGTGTCTTTTCTACTTACTGGCAGAAAAGTTTAATACCACACAACCTAAAATGGGTATAGTGAGAGAAAAAAAAAAGCCTATAAGTTGTGACTACAAAGTGCTTCCTTCTCTGGCCTTTAGAATAAGGCCACAGGGTGCCAAAGGATGGAGCTAAGGGTGGGTGTGATGACTGATGATAGAGTTTCATGATAGTGACATTGGACAGGATTGCTTTCTCATATTTTAAGCCCTACCATGGTTAAGAGCTTGCCAGAGGACACAAATGAATGGAAGAGAGAAACCAGAACCAACGTGTGAAGAACTAGCTAGCTCTGGCTTCATTATGGGTTAGACATCACTAATATTCAGATATATCCAGAGAGGCTCTGGCCCAGCCTTTCACCATGGGGACACTTCTTCTAGGATGAACCAGAGAACATGCATTCCATTGTTCTGGCCATCAATGTGTCTCCTTCAGCCACAGGCTCCCATGTCTCTCTGTCTAGGTATTGTTGAGAAGACCTAGCTTGACATGTGGAAATCAACCAAAATGGAGGCCCATTAGTACTGTCTGTTCTGCCCATGAGCCCCTTCCATGGTCCTCCTGAGGGTAAATTTTTATTCCCTGTGAGGTCTAGTTGTTCTTCAAAGTGTGTGCCTTTGCAATGGAGGTTTTCTTTCACCTCTGCAGGTAGGGCCTTAACAAACTCAGCATAGTTGATATTTACAAAAGGTCTCCAAGAGCTTCCAGGGCCTTCTGGTTCACAGAGTCAGCATAGTGGCTCTTCCCTGATGGGAGACATCCTTCTGTGTGCTGGGAATATGTGTTGCTTTTATTGGTTGATGAACAAAGATATTTTGGCCTATGGCAGGGCAGAATGTAGCTAGGTGGGAAATCCAAGCAGAGATGTGGAGAGAAGGGAGGCAGAGTCAAGAAGATGCCAGCAGCCACCAGAGAAACAAGATGTGAGGTAACAAACCACGAACGTCGTGGTAAAATATAGAATACTTTTAAAAATTAAAACTTATTTTAAGTTGTAAGAGCTAGTTAGTAAAAGACGGAGCCATCAACCAATTATAGTTAATATTAAGCCTCAGAGTGATTATTTTATAAGCAGCTGCAGGACCCGGCAGAATGCATAAAAGCTTCAAGCTACATTTCCCAAGGCAGCAGTTCAGCTGCCTTGGGTTATAATCAGAGGCGGGATCTAAAGAATGGCTTTCGCGATCACCTCTAATTCTCTGTAGCCTAGGTGTGGAAATGACTGCTTAGAAATATCCTAGGTTGGTTCTCCTTGTATCACTGCAGACTGCCTCTGGGGGTTCAGAGGAGTCACTAAGGCTGGGGGAGGCCAGCACTGAGAAACCTCTTGGATTTCTGTCAAACCAAGAATAATCTGGAAGTCACACACCATCTTAGAGGACACACAGGGCTGCAAACTCAGCTCAGGAGGCAGACTCTAGCCCCTTTACTCTCCCTAGTTCTAGTGATAAGACCTCTTTCTTGAGGAGCAATGACACTGTTAGTGGGTTATCTGCCACTCACACTCATACTTTCAAGATAAGGGGCCTGGAATTCCCCTGGTTGACCAAGCTTGGATGCATTAGTCAGCACTGAGATGAGACCACAGTCTAAACCAACAATACAACAGGATAAACCCCATTCTAGGAGGACTGGCTGGAGGCACCAAGAAGCCTCCAGAAGGTCTTTGGAAGCACATTCCAGGCCGGTTAGATGACCCAGGCTTCTAGCCCTGCTCATACATCCATAGGATCTGAAATGAATTCCACCATGGACACATTTCAACAATCTTCCTCCTCCTCCTCCTCCTCCTCCTCCTCCTCCTCCTCCTCCTCCTCCTCCTCCTCTTCCTCTTCTTAATTTACTACCGTAACAGTATATATAGAGAGCTATTGGACATCATGATTTGACAAATGACATATTCCCTCCACCTGTAGAATATGGTGGTCCAGCAGGAGACATATGGTGATTCTCACTGGGGCTTTCAGATGTAGAGATGTGGACTTTTCTTGTTCTCTCTGTCTCTCTGTCTCTCTGTCTCTCTCTGTCTCTGTTTCTCTCTCTCTCTCTCTCTCTCTCTCTCTCTCTCTCTCTCTCGGTTCTGTGTGTGCATGTATATGTGTATATGTAGGGGGGAGTATCATTGTGTCATTGTATGGCCTCAGAGGCCAAGAGTCAGTGTTGGGTATCTTCCTTTATTGCTTTCCACCTTATTTTGCTAGAGAATCTCTCATTGAACATGGAGTTTGCCAACTCCCAGACCAGGCAACCTGTCTATGACTGCAAATCCAGGAATGTGTATTGGGCAATAAAATACTTATGAATATAATTTATCTTTCTTTGCTCACTTACTGCCTCCCCAGGGTCTTGAATAGCATTTGAGCTCATGTCTATTTCTCACTAAGAGTTTGCTACATGATAGTTTAGAAGATATATAAGGACCTGTCACAGTGGTGGTTGTCAGTGGACATTCTTAGGCTTTGGACTAGTGCCTAGGACATGCCATGCCTGACATTCATGCACAAGATCATAGGGCAGTCACCTAGGGACAGGCATGTAGGGGACTTGTGCAGGAGACCAGGGGGAGGCATATCAACACCTTGAAAGTCCAACCACTTCGTGTTCAGCAAATGATTATCGTCAAGGCACACATTTATAATTATCTCATTCTATGTCTTGAGCAATCTCAGTAGCTTGGAGCCTCAGTTTCCCAACTTTTCAAGCAGGTTGGTCTCCTTCCTTTGCACTTTCAAGAAAGGACTTGACTCTCCTCATTTTCAAGTTCAAAGCAAAACAAAGTGCTGTGATTGTTGGAGTTGATCTGGTGTAGAAGATGCCAGCACGGGGATGGTTTCTAATTGAGTGTGACTTTCTTCGTTAGTACCTGTCCTTGCCCGCAGCAGCATACTGACAAGCAGCAAGTGCCTTTGTGCTCTGACATGTTGCAGGTGGTAGGCAATAGCTTGGATTAATGTTTCTTGATGATTTCACTGGACTCTTAATGAGATCAGTGGCACGCATGCCATTTCTGGGGCAAATTAATTTGTCCTTGCAAAATAGAGCATCAGCAGTTTTTATTTCCTCTGTGTCTAATGCATAATGGCATGTGTTTTTGAAGGCAATTGATACAACCTAGGATTTCTGGCCATATTGCAGGGAGGACATGATTTTGCCAACAGCAATAAAATATGAACCGCAGCTCCAGCAGCTGATGAGTATTTGGAAAATGGGGGGTGGGGGGTGCTAGTGTTTTGATCTTTGTTTTCCTTGCTGATGTGGCTTGGTGTACCAAGAGCCAAAGGAGATGAACAAGGCTGAGCAGTTGAATGCTCAGCCTCTGTGTGGCTACAGGGAAGCAAAGTGAACATGAAATGTGGCCGTGTCTCTTTGAAGTGTGGTCACTCACTGTGGTCATGCACTTACTCACAATGATGGCACAGTCACTGGGCTGTAACCTATGTTTCTTCCATTTACATATCTGAAGCCATGAGGATGAAACCTGGAAAATTCTTTAAAAGAAATATTCTATTCCGGGCTTCCATGATCTCATTTCTGAAATACCACTACCTCCTCTACCACTCAAAGGAATCAGATCAATTGTCTAGCATTGTGGGAAAGGCTCTGATCACAGTCCTAGCCACTGTGGCAATCTTCAGCTTTTTGCTAATTATTATTATTTTTTACATTGCCTCCTTTAATCAAAGGTTAAGGTGACATTTTGAACAAGTCAGGTCATGGAATCATTTTGAAAATGAATCATCTCTTTCTGAGGCTGGATGGAAAGATCTTTCAGTTTTCAATTGTAACATCCTTAGAATTTTGACTAGGGTAGATTCCGCTTTGAAGGGTTTCATGGTAGAAGAAGAAAAATATGCTCACATCTTCCATTAGCTGCAGGATTCTGGGGGACAAGATGAGAAGTAAACAGACTGAGTAGAATTCGTTTATAATCTGTTTCATTTCATCAAGAAGTCAGTTAAGAACAAGGGAAGTAGGGACTGGAGAGATGGCTAAGAGGTTAATAGCACTTGCTGCCCTTGCAGAGGACCTGGGTTGGGCTACCAGCATCCACATGGCAGCTAATAACTGTCTGTAACTCTATTTCTAGGGACTTGGTGCCATTTCCTAGTCTCTGTGGGCACTAGGCACACATGTGGCACACATACACACATGCAGAAAAACATTCATACATGTACAATTAAAATAAACCATAAAAAGAACAAGGGGGAGTGTCCCAGCACATCCAACAATGTTGTCTGTGGATGAAGGAATGATTGGGAACCAGACATACTACATGATGCCATGTGACCCAGGCATGGACCAACTCTCTTTCTTTTGGCATTGATTGACAACTCGGAGCAGCTTGTAGACATGCACAGGAAAGGCAGGCACCACTCCTCTAACCAAAACCTTTTCTCTTATTCCTAACCAGACACCCCATATGGCTAAATGACTTTTGGACAAAGAGGCTTAAGAGTCCTTTGTGCTTAAGCGAAGGGTGGATATAACAGACAACGAGGCAGCAGAACTAAATAGCACCTTGTATCTCCCCATGAATTTGCCTCTGTGCTGAGTCACTGGTCAGTTTGCCCCACAATGACATTCCTGCCTAATTGATACAACTGGCTAGGAATTTAGACTCTGAAAACTTTTTAAATCCCAGATAATACATCCAGGATCAATGTATGAGCTGAGCACAAGGGTTCCCTCAGCACATGGAAGTCTGAGTCCAGAGGATCATGAGTTCAAGGCTTGCCTGAGCCACATAGTGAGTTCAAGAGCCATTTGTATCAAGGACCTGTCTTAAAAAGCAAAGACACCTAATGTGCCAGGCAGCATTGGGGTCACACGTGTGACTCAGAAACTTTGGTGGAAGTGATTTTAAGGAGAATAATGGATCTCTCAGTTGCCCTCCAGGCCACATGAAGGTGAAGTCAAAAAGATCAAGAGCTCTTCCTGCCCTGGGATCTCCAGGCTGAAGTTCCAGCTCAGCAGAAACACAGCTCAGGCTCCTTGGACTAAACAATTGGCCCCATCTTTGCATTATAGAATCCAAGTCCCTTAGTTGGGCTTCAGCTCAGGCAACCTGTTTTTGGAGTGAGTGGGAGCATCCTAGGAACCTAATGATAATGGCATTCATTGCCTGATGTAAGAAGGGATTTGTGGAGCTGGCTGAAATGCTCAGCGGGGGGAAGGTACTTGATCAGGCCTTCTGACCTACGTTCAATCTCTGGGACTTAATGGCGAAAAGAGAGAAGCAACAAGTTGCCTTCTGAGTTCCACACGCCCACACATATATGTGCACATGCGTATAAAGTGGGCAAATACATTTATTTTTAGGAAAATAACTAACTTTTGGTATTATATCTAGGACAAGATTCAATATTGTCCTTGTTCTAAGACTCTCAGGGCACTTTACAATGTCACTTCTCTTCATATTAAAAAGGAAGGCTAGCTCAGAGGTGAAGAGTGCTGGTTGCTCTTCCAGAGGGGCTGGGTTTGATTCTCAGCACCCACACGGCAGCTCACAACTGTCTGTAACTCTAGTCTCAGAGGATCTGGCACCTTCTTCTGCCCTCTGTGGGCACTACACAAATGTGCTACACAGACGTACATGCAGGCAAGACTCCCCGGCACATAAAAACTACCTAATTACTTTAAAAAGGAAAAGAAGAATTAACTACTTTCCCTACTTAGCAGCTCAGCCCCCAGAAAAGGCACACTCTGAAGTCAATTCCCAGCAAGAGAAATTATGCTCTGTCACATACAGTATATCTAAATCAGTCTTGATGCTCCGGTTCTGACTCAGGATGTGGCTACGGTGCACCACACATGCCAGCCCCTTTCAAGCTAGACGGACGAGTCACCTCTGTGACCCAGAAGACCCTGCTTGCAAACAATCACGATGCTCAGCCACAAGTCATAATGCGTGACAGCAAACGCCAGCGACATGGTCAAACCTGTTCCCAAGTGCCTTCAGTCAGCGGTTACACTGAGTGGTTTTGGAAGGTTCCCAATTTCACCCATGTGAACCACTTCACTGCACATGGTATGCTCAATATAATAAATACCAATGAGTGCATAAACACGCTCAGATAAATACAATGGATATAACCAGTAAGCATGGCTTTTACAGAAGCATACTTTTGTGAGTATGCATTTATATACAAATAACAATCCCTTGTTCAATGAGATTTAGGACTCTTTGTAGGGGTTAGGGAGATGTTGTTGTGAATGAACATAGCCCTGTATGTTTTAGATAAGAATCTTGTCACTGAGTATACCTCATAATCCGAGTCCTTCTTTAAACCACCAACTTAGCTGTTTTAAGTAGTCACCATGATTGAATCAGCTCACATAAGCTTTCTCTCTTCATGTTTCTAATGAGTGCTAATGGAAAACTGATTTTAATTTAGCCTCACAAAATGGAAAAGATTGCACTCTGCCATTTTGACTATCCTTGGGTTAAAGTAGCAGAATATTTTAACTTCAGGGTATATTGGTCGTCTACTGACTAAATCTCTGGTTCCTTATTATAAATAAAAGCCCTACAATTTATGAGGGATATCACTGAGTTAATATACAAACTCCAAAATAATGTTGCTGGAAACCACTCCAGAGGGATGACTGACTTAGTCATAAAAGGTGGGACACTTGAACCTTTAGGAGAAAACAATAGAATATTGTGATTTTGACCTTTAATTTGGACACAGGAAATAAGGTAGAGAAGAAGTCATTAAGGATTTTGGATAGATATTAATCCAGCCCCATCCCTGTTTGTGTGGAAAAGATCATGGCAATCAGGAGAACAGGAGTGTAGAGAGTGTCATTTTGAAGTCTCTTAAATAAGGAAGTTCATGACAGCGGCGATGGCTTCATCACTTCATGGTCACCCATTGTCACAAAGCAAGAGACCAGCAAGTGAAACTCTTTGTCTACAGTATCATAGTCTACCTGGGTGGCAAGCCCAGGAAATAGATACAAGGAAGCTGAGGAACCCCTAACTGTAATAGGTCAGGCAAGGTGTCAAAACCAGACATCTCTCCGTTGGTTACATCAATAATAGAGTGAGCCCTACAGGGCTCGTGCTGGCATTCTCTGAGGTTCCCAAGCCCATTGCCCAGAGAATCCCAAATTCAGCATGATTTGTCTGCATCTTTCCTGTATTTTCTGGGCCAGGCCTTCCATTTGGCTACATGTCCTATTTTGTTCATGTTTGGATCAAGGCTTACTAGAAAAATCAGAAAATGATTTAAATTCTATACCAAGTCCGTGTGTAGAAAAATCACCCTACCAGCTTCCCTTCCTCTTCAGTTATCTTCCCAGCGCAGATCTATTTGAAGACCATGTGATACCATGGGATGATAGAGAAAAATGAATGCAGGTAATCTAATGTGCCAGTTAACTCTCGATGATCGGAGAAAGCTGTCCTGGGATCTGGCTCTGACCCAGCATCCTTGAGTCCCCTCTCCACGATGCCTGGGATGTTTGCTGTTGCTGGCAGTCAGCAGCTGCTGTCACATCTGGAAGGGAGCAAGCCACACCAACACGTTCATTTTGGAGCTTTAGTGGCTGGCACTTGAGTGGCTAACATCATTTAGGAGCCTGGTCTGTCTACGGAGGTTAGTAGCATTAAGAGAATCATCCGTATAGGCCTGGCTATCAGAAGGTGTCTCTGACATTTGCTTTTTTAAAGTCAATCCTGTGACTGAGACTCAAAAAGAAACTTCCAGAATGAATGCTCAAACTTCCAGGCTGAATGTGTTACCCACATGATGTAGGGTGTGGAGAAAAAGCTCTAGCACGTTTTTTTAAATTGACAGATAATGATTGTGCATATTTATGGAACACAGTGTGACTTTTCAACACATTGTAACATTTCAATATAAATGGTCGTATCAAGATAACTGGCATACCTATCACACCAAACATTTGTCATTTGTCATTTATTTCTTTGGGAACCTCAAAAATCTCCTCTACCTGTTATTTTCAAGCACACAATTAAATGCTGTTAACCACAGCTGCCATACTGTAACACTAGAAGTTACTCATCCTATCCAATCACATCCTATGATCAAACCCTTGCCCCTGTCCCCTCCACCCCCTGGTGACTTAGATACATTACTCTCAATCTCTAGGAGATTGACACTTTGGCTTCCACATGTAATGGAGATTGCATGACATTTATCTTTCTGTGTAGCATAGTGTTAGCAACATGGCATATACCCTCTCAGGTGTAAGCGTACACATCTGTGTGATCAAATCTTGACAGCCTCAGGAAGCTGAGCAGGGCATCTCTGGTGCTACTGTTTCTCTGTCTGTCCTATTTCCAGATCTGAGGCTGCACCTTTAATGCCCCTAACTCTATTATTCCCCCAATGAATTGTTCTAAATGTCAGCTACTCAAACTGCGGTCCTTGGACCACCCGGGGTGGCACCCCAGGAAGCTTCTGAAACACCAGAACCTCAGGGCTCAGCTCAGAACAATCAAATCAGACTATCTATTTGGCTGAGATATGGAAAGGTCTGAAGCCCACCAGCACTGGGAAAGCTGAAGCCTATTGTCTTAGACCACCCAAGCAGAAACACCTTTTTAACCATACTCTTTAGAGCAGTGGTTCTCAACCTATGGGTTGAGACCCCATTAGAGTCAAACGACCCTTTCCATGGTCATTTATATCACATCTAAGATGTCCTGCATATCAAACATGAACATTATGGTTCATAACAGCAGCAAAATTACAGTTATGAAGCAGCAATGAAGATAATTTTATGGTTGGGATTGCCACAACCTGAGCAACTGTATTAAAGAGTCACAGCAATTGGAAAGTTGAGAACCACTGCTTTAGAGCCTGTTGCCATGGGTCTTCATGGCCTCACTTTTGTGATTTAGAGGGCCAAGTATTATTATTTGTTCTTTTAAATTACTTTTACATGGTGTCTACAATTAGTGGGTTCATGACTAGTTGGATGTTTCTTCATTCTGCCCACCAAGCTCTTCTCTGAAAAGAATTACAGAATATGTGGATCTCAGTAGCCTGACGTTGAGAGGAAGCTTCTGGGGTCTGGCTACATATAGAACTGAGCCCACAGTGTGTGGAATATTAGTTTAAAATGTGTAACATTCATGTATGCTGTGGAATATTTGTTTAATGATGCAAAGATGTGTTGCATTCTTTTATGTTGCATTTGTTTAGCTCTGTGAAGCTGTGTTACTTTGTCTAAAACACCTGATTTGTCTAATAAAGGCCTGCATGGCCAATAGCTAGGCAGAGAGAGAGAGAGAGAGAGAGAGAGAGAGAGAGAGAGAGAGAGAGAGAGAGAGAAATGGGTGGGGGGTGGGAGGCATAGAGAATAAATGAGAGAAGAGAGAGGAACAAGAAAAGGAGGAGAGGATGCCAGGAGTCAGCCATACAACCAGCTGCAGAGTAAAAAGGAAAGCAAGATTTATAGGATAAAGAGAGGTAAAAAGCCCAGAGGCAAGAGAGACAGTGATTTCAGTTAGCAAAGCTGGCTAGAAACAAGCTAAACTAAGGCCGGGCATTTATAAGTAAGAATAAGTCTCCATGTATTTATTTGGGAGCTTGATGGCAGGCCCCCAAAGAGTAAGAAAACAAAAGCAACTACAACACAGGTCTCTGAGGAATTCTCTCTGTGGACAAGATGGCCTTGTCCAGTCTGTCCATGGGCCACACAGGGTGTCTCAGCAGAATATTGGGGACTGAGACACAAGCTGCCTTCATTTCTAGTGGTTGCCTGCACTTGTGACTACGACGTTTTGTAAAAGGAGCAGCTGCCCTCCTTTACAGCTGCCCTCGTAAATATATTTTGAAAGTATGTCCTGATTCTTTGACATTTACATAAATGACTAATGCCTTTAAAAAGGCAATGCTGCCCTGGGAACCATTTTATTTCTTGAATTTATCCCTTGATCTCAGGTCAATGCTTTGGAGTTTTCTTTCTTTTCCTTTTTAAAAGTTGTTTATTATTATTATTATTATTATTATTATTATTATTATTATTATTGATTTGTTGGGACAGGATATCTTTTCATCATGTAGCTTTGGCTGTCCTTGAACTCAATATATATACCAGGCTGGCCTTGAACTCACAGAGATCTGCCTTACTCTGCCTCAATGCCCTTTTGGGGTTTTCTTAAAATTTGTTCCTTGTCAGTTAAGTGTGATTTCACAGAAAATATCATTTTTAGTCCCTTTCCCCCTCTCTTCTACCTTCCTAGCAGACAAACCTACTGACATCTGTTAGGCATGCTACATTCACCCCCACTCCTTCTAGCCTTGATTCCCAACCGTTGTACCTGCGACCATTTACTCACAGCTGGGAAAGGGCCCAGTGAATGAAGACAGGCCATTGGAACCAGGAAAAGGATTATTCGGGAGACAGCAAGACTGAGATCTGGTCATGCATCCTGAAAGATGATCTTGAAGCAGGGCCCACCTCCCTCGTGTGCAGAAGGGGAAAGGCCGTTGGAACACAGTGGCTGCTAATCTGTTGATCTTTGTCAGTCATGAGGGGTGAGGAGAGGGACTAGGGAAGTTTCTGGTAAGTCTGCCTTGTGCTGTTTACATGATTGAGGAAGCTGGGTGCTCAGCAAGGCCCAGGCTTTTCCTAAGTGGAGCATAACTGTGTAATTAGCATGCAGACTGGTCCTCACATTCTTGGTCTCATGCTCTAAAAAGAAAAGCTGGGAACCTCAGCTCCAGATTTTACCAACAAAAGACAGAACTCATTCAACTCAAAACTATGCTTTATTGATTTTATATTTTGCGAGGGGGGAGTGTTCTGCTCCAGGGCACCATCAGAGAAAGCCTCCTTAATGTTGCAGATCACGGTGTGCAGAAAAAACACCCGAGGAAGAAAACTGCCCCCACCTTGTCTGCTTGGAGGCCTTTGGTGACTCTAGGTTGACAAGGGTCCTCTCTATCTCCTGGATAGGGAGAAAAAAGAACCAGGAACAAGAAACAAGACACTCCACCTACTTCTCTTAGTGACTGCAAGCGCAGTTGGCCCCTGGGATTGAAGGCAGGCTACAGATCAATTCTCCATGTTCACCAAGTCACCCTATTTGGCCCAAGGACAGACTGGACAGGGCCATCTCAGTTAACCTGGCTGCCTGTTCATGGTGTTGTTAACCAACTGTTTGAAAATTATTTTCTAATAAGTGGAACAATGTATTAACCACAGGGGCGGAGGTCTATCTTTGTAAAAGAATCTTGCAGCAGCTCTCTGTACAAGGGAACAGAGGAAGAGTGAAGAAGCCCGGCCTGCTTCTCTGACCTTTGCAGCACCTCCCATTAGCAACAACTGGCCACAGGGCCACAGCAGGCTGGAGGAGCACGGTTAATACACAGTTTTGCTTGTAATTTCGTATCATGAAGACAGCGCACTATGCTTTGGCCAACAGGTCTCTTTCTCTGCTTCACCATGTGTTCTGCGTGGGTTTGAAAGCAAATCTCCTCTAAGATGTCCAAACCTGTGTGGAAGTTCGAGTGACTGATTATATCTTTGGCTTAGAGAATGAATGGAGGCCCTGGGGAAATTCATTCACATTTTGCCAGGTGTGGGAAGGAGAAATGAAAGTCCTCAGGGCTTCCTGTGCTGTGCTGGGCACAACCAGGCTGATTTGACTCTTAGAAAACCAAGCCAGCAAGACATTAACTGCACGGAAGCAGCTTTGTGGCCTGTTCTCCAGAGAGACATGATTGGGCCAAGGGTACCACAGCCTCCGCCAGCTCATCTATCTCAGCAGTTCCGGAGTTTCTCAGTTCCAAAGCTTTTACAGATCTGAGCTAAGGCTCGAGCCACCTCTGTTCACTTCATAATTTCCCTGGATTTCGTAACTTCCCTGGAACCTCAAACGTTTTCCCTCTCCAAACTTAGATATTCCAAGTTCTTAGTAAATGAAAACTAAGTAACCAAGCCCCCACCCTATCTCATTTGTTCAAAGACTGGATGGAAGAACTCAGCCACACAGCCTCATGCACTTGGGTTCTTTTCTCAGCTCCTCCACCACTTCATAGCTTCTGAACTTGAACAAATGTCACATGTCCATCTATAAAATGGAGCAGAATTTTTTGTTTTTTTTTTTTGCTAAGTAGCTGTGTGGGCTGGAGATCCAGGCCTGGGGCTCTTCGAATGTGTGGCCAGTGAGTGTTGCCAGGCAGCTCACTTTGAGGAGCTCTGACCTTTCCCTCCATATCTCCTGGGATCCCTCCTTATAGCTTTAGCCAGTTTCCACAAACTTCTCCAGTTCAAATCTCAGGTCTAGATCTTTAGCCCCAGGCCCCCATTTTGCTCAGCCTTCTTGTCTTTCCTTTGGGACATTTCCTCACCATGGTTTCTCTGGTCCTATAAATACAAGTTGCAAATGCCAGTCTTGTCTATTTCCCCATAGGCTCCTCTTCCTGCTCTTTACATTCCCATTACCTTTCTAGATTTCTCAGGTGCCAAGGTGGCAACCATGGTGTGACCATAGCCTTCTCTTTCTGCCTCCAATGAGTTGTGCCCCTGCTTACCCCTGTATCGGCCACAGAACCTTCTGTAGCTCTAAGCATCTTCTGTGTCTAGCCTATGCAGGGTTTTTGACAATATGCATGGTTTCTGACAAACTCCCCTTCCCTTGCTGAGGCTCTTGGGAGATTGGACCCTGCTAAGGACCACCAGTTCTAAATAGTTTGAGTCTGAAATCTTGAACATAATGACCAAGGCCTTGCCATCGCATCTCAAAGCCCTGTTCTGGGGCCTTTGAATTGCCCGCTGCTTAAGGGTTACTTTTCTGATTCTCCTCCTCTGCTGAACTCATCCTGGGACTGATGACTTTGGAAGCCTGCCAGGAGACCCTCACCTCCTCCTGGAAACCGCCAAACCTCTTTTACCATCGCAGACTTTAAAATAGAAGCCACTCTGTTTCTTTATGCTGTTTTGTCACGTTAGTGTCAAATCTTTGAAAGCTTTAAAGGCCTGGGCAGGATTCTGTGCCTCTTCTGGGATCTGCCTCTGGATCCACACACAGAAATTGTGCCAAGGCCAAGGATCTTGGCAGGAAGGAATCTCTCTTTTCTCTAGGTTTGTTTATGATCGATTATGTATGCTGTGGCCTTGCTTGTCACATCTTACATGCCTTTGAGACTTCAGTGGGTCCTCCATGATCTAATTCCCTTACCCCCACTGCAGCGCACAATAACTCACAGTTAGAGGGGCCAGATAGGAGGAGCCATGAGCTGGGGACCGTGGAGAACATGACAGCGCAGAAACTTGTTGCCCACACCAGCTGGTCCCACTTGGAGTACTTTCCACTCTAGTTTAGCTGCTCACATAAAACTAATGGATTTGCTCTTGCCCCCAGATTCTCTAGGTGGATTTTAGCTGCAGAGATGTTAATTTATGTTCCCCCACATGAGAGAAACTTTGACATTGTGAAATGTCATCCCGTGTTGGTTCCTGGAGTCAACCATGCTCATTCACTGCAGTTGTGGGAAGATTTTCACTTCGTTCTTCTGGGAAGCTCAACAAGGCTATAAAAGTGGCTATGATGTTGTGACTGGGGCGCTGGGTGGCTGAAGGCTGCCAACAGCAGGGTCAGATGTTATGTTTGCCTTTCTGATAGACAGAGGAAGGAAACTCAAGGCTTGAGGTTGCAGACAAGAGAAAGGATTGATGGAACACTACATGGTACCTCTCAAGTCTACAAAGACTCTTGCCAACGTATTCTGGAAGGAGAGATGAGAGGAGCTTCCTGCAAACCTTGGCAGTTTGAGCCACAACCCTGTGGATGGTGATAATGGTGGGCGTTTGTCTTCATGGTGAAGTTTGGATCTTGAATATCCTCCATGTGGAACTCTTTGTCACCAACTATAAGGAAGAAACAGGATCGTTTGAGGCCCAGTGGAAGGAAGTTGCATCACTGCAGATGTGCCCTGAAGGACATTGGTACCCTCCTTCTTCTTTTTGTTTCCTGCCAAGAGGAGTGAGCAGCTTTGTTCCACCCTATGACCCCAACCGTGGTGCTCTGCTTTCGGCATGCTGCCAAAACAATGGAACCAACTGACAATGGAGAGAAACTGAATCAAAGTTCTCCTGCTAATATGTTGCTTTTTCTCAGGTATTTTGTTACAGCGATGGAAAAGCTGGTTAACCTTCTCAGTACTCAAGTCACAAATGCCATGGAACCCGCTTTAGAGAAAGTGCTGGTGGAAGGGAAAGT